>NW_020955287.1:760471-775902 GCF_003031625.1 Empidonax traillii | reverse complement strand
AAAAAAAAAAAAAAAAAAAAAAAAAAAAAAAAAAAAAAAAAAAAAAAAAAAAAAAAAAAAAAAAAAAAAAAAAAAAAAAAAAAAAAAAAAAAAAAAAAAAAAAAAAAAAAAAAAAAAAAAAAAAAAAAAAAAAAAAAAAAAAAAAAAAAAAAAAAAAAAAGGCAAGAGCAATATTTTCCTAATATTTTCCCTTCTGCAAACAAAGCAATCGCTCCGTGTGTGTGTCTGATGCCAAAAACTGCCTACTACTTCAACCTGAAATAAGGGGGAAAAATAGTCTGCAACTGCTGTTCAACAAGCCCAAGTTTCAACACAAATGACTGAAGTCTGGTAAAGAACCGGAATAGTAAATCGCGTAACAGAAACCACTTGCAAATCTCAGCAGATTACATTAAAAGTTTCATCTACAGTTACTTAAAACAATGCAATAAAATATTTGTCCAAAAGTATTTGCTGTTTCTCCTCATTTGTTTCTAAAAGTCACTCTTCTTTCACTGCCAATTTTAATCTCAGCAAGGCTTTTAAACTTCATCTTGCCACCACTACCCTCCAGCTTCCTAGAGGATTCAAACAAGAACTTTTAAGCTTACACTATCTCATTGATAAATCTGGCTTTAGATCAACTCCTTCAACTTCAAATTTCACATGGATTTGCTATTACCAAACACAAAGTCATTGCCTGCATAATTTCCAGCTTCTTTCAAGACAAAGATTCTCATCATAAAGCACAGTTCCTCTCTTTAGTAATAAATCAACAGTTCTGTAAACCAGTAAAATTACTTTCTAGTATCACATCCACCTACCATATAGGCCACAAACTCAGGCAAGGTTCAAACTGATCAGCTCTACACTTACGAAACTTTCCAGTGTAAGGGGGTGGGGGGGAGGTGGAAGATGACCTCCACACTTAGCCTTGACAACTAGGAAAACAAAGTCACAAGAGCAAAAGTTTCACATTAAAAAGATTAGATCATCTAATAGCTCTTGTTTTCTCAGGCTATTAAGGAAGATACTTCCTAGTGCTATATCCACTCCAGCTGTGACTCATCTTCCTGATGTCTGACCTGCCCTCTCTCAAAATACTAGTTTAGTATTTTACTAGTCCAGAAAAGCAGCCAGTACAGTAACTGGAAAGTATGGTTTCCAAAGAGACAAATAATGGCTTTCAGGTCTCCATTTCGAATTTTTAATCATCACAAGGGGTGACTAAACACACTGCAGTGTGCAGTGCAGACTTCCAACACCCCACAGATTGTATCACAGAAGAATTGGTTCAGAATCAATTTGAAGTTCATGGACACTCAGTTTTGAGCTGGGATAGGGAAGCTACAACCCATGGCCACATGTCCTACAGCTGCAATTCTCCCCAAACACACCATATCTGTTTAAAAACCAAAGTATTTTCAGCCAAAGATAAGTAAAGAGCTTTGTTTGAATGCCCTAGTCTTACCTCAAAGATGTCAATATTGAAATTTGATTAAAAATTTATTTTTCAAAAATACTAGTGACCATTAAAACAAATAGTCTGAAACTACAAAACCACCATTTTTTTTCTCCATTAAAGTTTAAGCTACAGGTTAGAAGGAAAAGGAAGTTATCCCAAAAGCATAAAATGTGTTTTAAGAAGTTGATTTTTTTTTTCTCTTTTAAAGATGGTAATAATATTGCTAATCCAGTAGCACCTCACAGAAAAAATAAAGCTAGTGCACCTATTTTTCATGGAAATAGGAAGGAAAACTATCCAGAGCCAAACTCAAACTGGCACAGCCCAGAAGTCAGACAATTGCATTTACTCCATCACCCCTCACAAAGCAGGGAAGGTAAGTCAATAAACTGACCCTTTAAGATCTGTCTAGTTCAGTAATTGTCATTGGTATCCAGTTGGCATTAAAAAAAAGTAGTCATGATCATGACCTTTGCATTTCTACAAACATTAGCCATTGTCATGAGGAAGACCCCTTTGGCCTCATAATTCACATGCTGTTAACAACCAGCAAGAACACAGCATGTGTGTCACTTACTAAATAATGTAAGAAAAATTGGATGTCACACTCATGCCCCACTGTTCCTGTGCACAGCCATGAGCACTGAAGCTAACCTGTATTACACTCAAAACTTTAGGAAGATTATATTTAATCTACTTTTGATATTCATGGGGCTTTTTGGACTACATTATCACTACTTTGGGGCAAGATGAAGGATTATTTGGCTTATTCATATTATTTCTATTTATTTTGTAGTATTTCTTTTTGCCTGGTTTCCAAGAGAAACATGGCTCATATTTTCTGTCAAGCACCTTTTAAACACAAAATTCCATGCAAATGAGACAGGGGAACAGAGGTCTGAAAGATACTTCAGCCTCTCAATATTGAAGATGAAACTTAGCCCGTTGAGGCAGGACATTCAGCCATGTGTTAGCTACAGGTAACGGCAGTACAAAAGCAAGCTGTTGGAAGGGCTGATCCTAACCACATCCTAAATACGGAAAACATTTTTAATCAGAGTTTATAACTCAATAAAATCCAAATCTATAGGAAACTAGGCTTCTTCATTTCTGACGCTCCTGGAATTGCTTGTTAATACTTAGTTTTATTACCTATAAAACTAATATGTGCAGAAAAGAAACCTATATGCTGTTTCATCTGGCTCACTGCCTGCAGAAAATGCACTGTGAGCAAAGGACAGAACTGGAACACTTATTGCAGCCCACCTCACCCAACCCAGTGTCCCACAGTAATCAAAGAAGAACAATAGGGTGGTCAAAACAACCTAAAAACAGGCATGGCATGTCAGACCACAAGCTGCCTTCCCTAAGTCACAGTGGCCAACAACAGATTCTCAGAGAAGAATACAGACTCAGTGATGTTCCTGCAGTAATAAGTACCCAAAATGCTCTCCCAGTCTCCACTGATCTGCAGCTCAAGGCTCATTTAACAGCAATCATAAATTCATCCAGCTGCTTTGGAAACTGCCTAAGCTTTCAGCACAGTCCTGAGAAAGGTGTGCCACTTCACACTGGCAGTTATAACATTTTATTTGCATTCAGCATGGCTCCTGATAATTTCATTTGGTGCTCCTCAGTTCTTCCTCTCCAGAAGACATCAACAGCTATCGCCTTCTGCCCCACATTATTTTATGAACCTCAGATGTCTTACTCCCAGGCTGTAGTCTAACCAATGTAGTTGTTCCTTACATAAGAGCATTTGGATCACCTTATTTTCTTTCTCTTCATTTTTTCCAATTTTAATATTTTAATTTTAATCTGTTATTGAAGAAACAAGAGGAAGGAGACAAAGTGCAAACGACCTTCAAGACGTAGGTATGCTAAAGATGCACGTGCATGGTATAATCAATTTTTTTTGCTTTGGTTTCCTTCCCCCACCCTCCAAAGACTCTTTAACATTTGCTTTCCTTTGTCTTTCCCCCCACAACATTACAGGCCATTAAGCTAGCATGTTAATAGCACTCTCCATTACAACCTTGAGACATTGTTTCTGAGCAATAGCCCTTTCAGAGTATCTATACAAAACTGACACACATTCATGCACTCTCTAAGATAAATACTGAGGTATTTCAGAAAGAGAACATATTCCCAGTCCATCATCAAGATGGAAAAGCAACAGAACTATCTGAATTCACCTCTATCCTTCCTCTTCTGTTATTACGATATGTGAGCGATTCTGTTGCAGTGCTTTGCAGTGAGAGGGAAAATACTGCATGTGAAAGAGGTAACAAACCATAGGTCATCTTAAACAGACTAGAAATTCTGCATATGGTAGCTGTACAGCCCAAGAACACTAACAAACCTCACTGGCAACTCATTCTGAAATTTCATACAAACCAGTGTTGTGTTTAACAATAACAAGAACGTGTGTACTAGGTAGTAGGTTTCATTAGAGAAATTTCAGTACAAAAGAGGATTAAACCATCACCGCGTAGAAAACAGAAGATAAGGTGGATTTTTTCTCTCTCTCTTCTGCCAAAGACTGGCAAAGATCAGTGAAATTAAACACTGCCCAAGGCAATTGTTAAAAGCAGTTTGGCCATTAAAGTCATGTCATCTGGTGACCCAACTGACCTACATTAACTCCAGGCTAAAGGGCAATGTCATCTCTCTTTTCCTATAGATAGCATGACTTTGCATCTTCAACACAGATGGAAGACAACCCCTATGGCCTTCTGGTTTCCACTGTATCCCTTGCTGCAAACCAAAGTTAGCTGCAACCAATCTTTTAAACTTGTTAGGCCTTACGGGGATTTTAGTTTTGTGAAACAAAGCTGAAAAACAGCAAAACTTTCTTCCCTTCAGATTATTCAAGCAATATCTATCTGACTAGAGGCTGTAGCACTTCATATACTCAATGATGGAAAAGATTAATAGGCTAATGCAAATATTACTTAAATTTTCTATATAATTATCTCTGGATACCTTCAGTTTGGATAGTCAGAATGAGAGATTATAGTAATTTTTCAATTATAACACTAAATGTCAGAGAAGAGGTACCCAACAAATAATTTACTTTAGATCTACTGAATGTCCTAAAGTTTTTCCACCTAGACTTGAGAGCTGCCATAATGGGACACTCCTCAAGAATTTTCCCAAAACTTTAATACTATATGAAGATCCTTCACAGTACACAGAAATTCTGTTCCACCAATAACATTGGGTCATTCCAATTCTAATCCACCTCAGCATTACTATGCTGAAGATCCAAGACCATTGCTTGCAGAACTGCAACAGAAGCAAACCCCTCCAAGCCCAATTTACCAAGCAGCAATCTTTTATACATTTCATATTTTATTACAAATTGAGTATAAGTGGCTCAACCAATGGTTTCAGTAAAGACAAATCTGGAATAGGAAAACTGACTTTTAAATTAGATGATTAGCACTTAAATAGATCAAACAAAATTTAACTTGCTTTTTCTCAGAGTCACAGAATAATTCAGATAGGGATAGATGTCAAAAGGTCTCTATTCCAACCTCCTACTAACAGCAGGATCAGCTGTGACAGCAAACCTGGCTGCTCAAGGCTTTGCCCAGTCAAGCCTTGAAAATCTCCAAGGATGCAGACTGTAAAGACACCCTGGGCAACCCATGTTCAGGGTGAAAAGGAAAGCTGCTCTACACTTTGTCAGTCCAAAGACCATCTCATTACAAGGGCTGTGTGTGGAAATTCCACAAAATCAGTTTATGGGAAAGAAAGTGGATGAGAATAGTTTTGTACTGGTTGTTATCAATCTGTCTTTTATGCAGTCATTGAGGAGAGCCCCCCCATCTTATTCACTGTTTCTTACAGCAAATAGTGTTCAGCACAGCCTGCTTTAAGAAGATTTAAAGTGGTTAAGATCTTGCAGCCTTAAAAGGGTTCTTGAATTATTTCTGTGTTCTGGTCTCACAGAGAAAACTACTTCATCAAAACCCAGAGAATATTCTTACATTCCATTCCACCTCTGCAAGACAAAACACTAATTTACACTGCAATAGCTTTCTTGTTTGCCAACAAAAGACATTTTGAAGAGCTGCCAGTGTGTCAGAAATGAAGTTTATAGCTTGATCCTGTAATGTCTGTGCCTCTTCATTAGCCATCTTTGCCACTGGGAACAAACTGCTAGGCTGCCTCGTGGGTCACTAGAATAGAATTTGTATCTTCTCCGGATGATGCAACTTTAAAACCCATGCATGTTTCATAGTGTGCTATTAATCTCAAAATCATATGCCCGCTAAAGCATTAGGTTGTTCTTACCCACAAAGAATAAAAATTATTCCCTTGTTTGAACCAGGCCCACACTAAACATTCTGGCAACTCATTCATCTTGTTGGATCTACCCATACTTCCAGTCTTCAAAATCTTTTAAGAGAAGGGAAGAAATGCATGCGATATGTAAGAATGCAGAGTTAAGTCAAGTCAAAATTTGATTTAACAGCCAAACTTTATGGAAAAAAACCAACGAAACAAACCAACAAACCTGCTTTCTCTGTTTTCACTCTACCCCGCTGAAGGATATTGGAAGATCTAAATGTATGTAATAACTAAATCCTTCTGACTGCTATTTAAAAATAAGGACATTCAAACATTGTCCATTAAAAAACCCCAAACCACCACCAACAAAACCCCAACAAACAACAGCTTTTAAGAAAAAAAAATTACATCAAAGTTGCAAAATTCTGATCTCAAATTCACTGTCAAGGCTGGAACCCTTACTAACAAAGTAGAATGTCCTCAAATTTCAGTGACCAGCACGTTGAAGAGAAGACCATGTACCCAATGACTCATGAAAGTTTAACTTTCATATGATTGTATTAACACATTTCAGTTTGTCCAAAACAATTATTTTGAACAGAAAGGTTTCTGTTGGATAGACTCCTGTCTTAAGATTACCATGAAAGAGAAGTTTCAGAAGGAATTAAAAAAGCAATGGAAAAAGCTGATCAAAAGGGACAAAAATCACGCTGAAAAAAACAGAAGAGGTAGAGTCAAAGAAAAAATGTGTTGAAAAATACATTTTTGTGCAAGACTTGCTCTTACTTTTTGGATGGTGTAGCAGAAAAAGGAAGAAGTAAACTTGGTTTTCATTCATAAAGTGCAAAGATCCCTTGAGGTCCCCACAAATGCTTTTAAATTATGTTTGATTATAGTTGGAATGCCAAAGCGTACACAAAGTACCCTGATACCCTCCCTGCTCCCTACAGTGGAGGCCCCCTCCAGACTACTCTGAAGGGCTCTGCATCTCAACGATACATGGGTGTTCATCCCCGCTCGAGCTCCAGCACGAAAGGAAGGTACAAATTACAGAATGGAAAAATTCTACCAGAGCAGCAATAAAGTCTCCTTCCACATCAACTTTCAATGATTATTTCAAGTTTGTGAAACAGCAAGATGAATTTTGTTTTATTTATTTTTAAAAAACAAGTTCTTGTGGACCCTTCTGCATTGAAGTCTGTCCTTAAAAAGCTTACATTTTAGTGCCCTTTTTTTTTTTTTTTTAAGGAAGGAATTTACAATCACCCCTAGTAAGCTTACAACATGTTGAACACTAGCAGTTTTGGATCTCAAAAGCTTCACAAGGTATAAAGAATTTGTTTTCCCCTCTTGTTTTACAGCCTTCAGAATATTGAAATAAAAGAAGCACCAAAAGTGTGACAACAGGTTTAAAAAAGTTGGAAAAGATTCATGAAAAGAAAATTTAGAATTATAATTGTTTATTAAATTTTATGTCCACAGCATCATTTTTTGAGTTGCATACCTTATTTCTCTTATGCATTGTACACATTCTTAAGTGAGATGGAAGATGACCTTCCTCATGGAAGTATCTGTATTTTCATACATGCATATACATTCCTTCATTCAGTGTTTTGTATGTACCAGGAAGATTTAAATCTTGTTATAAACAGCTTATTATAAAGCTAAATATTGAGAGACATTTTGATGTCAAATCACATCTTTGCCCAGGGCAACGTAACAACCACAAGTGCAGAACTGTTAAGGAAAGGACCTAATCAAGTTAAAGGCTTCCCTACAAACACCTAAAAATTATAATTTGTGAGAGATGCGTGCCAACCACCTTTCTGTCCTTCATTGCAGGGAGTAATTCAGTCTGCATTTGGCTTCACCCCTGTGGCGTCAGCCACCCATCTGTCACCTCCCTTTTTCTGGGGTAATCTGCTCTGTACTTATCTGCACACTGGCCTCCTAAGTCTTGCCTTCCTCAAGAAAGTTACCTCTTGCTGACATTGGGTGTAGCGAGAGTCGTAACCAACATGGGTAAACACTTGCCTGGCTAAGCACAAACCACTCTCAGCAGCATCTGCAAAACTGTAATAAAACGGTGCTCAACAGGCCCCCCCTCCTGCTTGTGACTCCAAAGAAACGGTATTTAGCTGCAAATGAGCAGCCATAAAGTTGTATTATACAATCTACTTTTATAAAGAAAGTAATCTAAGGGCATACTCTCAGTCTTGCCTAATTAAAGACAGCATGAACACTGGTGGTAATTTATTTCAGCAGCATGGGGATCTCACCCACTACATGGGTTTGTCCAATGAAGGGCTCTGGAGTATATGGTAACACACTCATTTCAAAGACATACAGGGAGAACAACACCTGTATTTGGTCTGTCAGGATTCTTCTCAACTAGAAACATTTCATTTATGTTAGGCAAAAAGGACTCATTATATACCATAACTCAGCCAACACAGCACAAATTATTGGGATGTAAAGACCTCACCATGTTCAAGAGTTAACATTTACACCAATTTTTTAAAAAACAGTTCTCCTAGCACAGATGCCAAAGATGTCTTTTGCAGCAACACACTAACTTTCAAGAAGCCAGCAGGTACTAAATCAATTTAAATGTCATATTCCCAGAATATATTTACAAGCCTGACCATCTCCTCTATAAATAAGCTTTCCAGGGAAGATGTGAGCAAGCATGTTTCTTCTTGAGCTAAATGGACACAGAGCAGCATCAATAAAACGTATTTGGCTACAAAAGTTCTGCATGAAGCTAAACTTTGTTAGAAAACACAGTTTCCTTTTTTTTCCCCAGCTGCTTAATTTTTAAAGTATGATTTCACAGATGCAGTAACACAGCTTACAAGACTCAGGTAACTGTCCCATATGTACTATAAGCAGAGAGGTAATACCCTGATGCAAACAGGAACTTCAATTTCTCCACGATTCTGTTGTCAGAAAAGGCACTAAGTCACATCTAGTACTCCTCACATCGGTATTCAGAGTTCTGTAATGAACATGCCTTAAAAAAACACTTTCCCATGCCTAAAATCCCTACACTAAACCAATGTGGCATTTTGTATGTAGCTTCTGATAAGTAGCACTGAAAATTTAAACAAGAGGAGGTAATTGATTCATTACATCTATTTCGACTATATTTCTTTTTGTATTTTTTGGTCCCCATTTCAAAAGGCATTCTTTAAATTGCCCTAATCTGCAAACAGCAACAATAAGTGTAGCAAATACTTGACAATGAAGATGTAAAGCCTCTAAAAACCTGTTACCTTAGTAACCATGGGAATGCAGGAGAATAAGAATACGAGGAGTGTCAGGACATCATTTTGGATTCCACAGGGTTTGGGTTGAAATACAGTCAGCTTTCATTAGCTTTTTGTTTTTCCCAGTAGGTCCTTGGACTTTGAAACAAAACCCGAATGACAACTATGAGCAATTCCAGCCTCACTCCTGATCAGCCACACCAAACAAAACAGCTCTTTTCACTATGAACCCCCCTCCTTTGCATCCAACAAGCCTGGAAACAAACATTATTTATGCTGCTGACCCCTCTGGGTATCACTAATAGATTGCATTCCAAAAAGAAGAGTAAAAAGAAGAGTCACTTTCATGGGACTTAATAGATAATTCACTTTAGACAAGCATACTGCAAGAAAAATAAGAAGTCAACATATCCTCCCAGGATATTTCTATAAACCCACAGTTTATTTACAGGCTTTATGAATTATGTTAATTCAACACTAACACTAAGAAGAATTTAGTTGTTCGTTTAAGTAATGCTATATTTACACTTTACTCATAGAGGAGGAAAAGAAATTGAAGATAAAGAATTGAGATCCATGCCCCACCTCCAATATCTGTTGGGAATCTTGTGGTCAAGACAGAACAAAGATCTCCCAGCTGCTAGCTTTAGCTGGCTTAATTTTAGGTCCATCACCTTATTCTTTGCTGCTATCTAGTCACTTGGGAAAACAATCTGAAAAAAGCTCCAGTCAAAACCATTGGAAAATGAGCAGGAAACTTAACCTTGTGAGAAAAACAGTAGAGAAGGAAAGAAGCATACTTTTGCTCAGGAGGGGATTAAAAATAAGAAAAAAAAAAGTTAAAATAATGGCCTACTTGGACATCATGCAATGACAAAAATCATTGCATCAAAAAGACTGGAGCTCAGAGACAGTAGCCTTACCTTGCCTTACACTGGTTCACCTCTTTCAACTGACAATATTTCTTTTCCATTCATAGAAATTACCATTCCAGGACAGCACTGACACATGCAAAAGCTACCGCCTCCACATATTTGCAGTCTTCTGCAGTCATTTATATACATACATAAAATAGTACCAGATCGTGGCAACACTTGTTTTACATGCAATAGTCTAGATTTTTTTTTTTTTTAATACTACATTGAATCATATTAAACACCAAAGTTACATCCTCAAAGCAAAACAGCAGTGTATCTCCAGGCAACTGCAACTTCCAAGTTAAATCAAACAGAATATCCAGATTAAACCAAATCAGTTGATATATATGGAAGAATACTTTCTGCATGATCCACTCAAACGTTTTGCATATCATATATATGTGTGTGTGTATATATATACATATATGTAAATATATAAAGGAGTTGCTATTCCCCACTGTTGAATGGGAAACAGGCTCATCTCCACAATAGTAAGGACATTCACAACAGCAATGAGCCAGTAGGTTACAAAACAGAACATTTTACTCAGACATATGCAGAAGGAAGGCCATCCCAGGTTTTAAGACATGAGCTTAGGCCTCAGAAGTCCAACATTCAGGTCAACTACCTGCTGGGGTTTTTTTGGTGGCTCAGTTCTCTGAGGAAACAAGATAAAACAAGCACAACCATAAAAAATTTCTTAGGAGGAAAGGATGTCAGATGAAATTACAAGTTCTATGAAGTAAAAAAAAGTTTCGTAAAAAGATTTATTGAAATTAATTTCTTTAGCACACAAACGAAATTCGGAATATTATTAAAACCAGGTATGAGTTTGCGTATATAATAATAAAAAATTTATTTCCAAGCTTCCCTCTAATCTACTCCATCTTGCTTCGTTTCTTTAAGACTGGTGGCACACACAGTTTCTGTCTAGCCTGCCATAGCCTTGACTGCCAACCTGAGCAGAGTTGGCTTGCTTGCCATTGCTTGGCCAGCCCTTGAAAGGGTTCCTCCAGCAAGGAAGAAGGCAGATACTCTCCCAGTAGTATCTACACCCAGAAAGACTCTACAGTGAAGAAGCAGAAATGCAACCAAAGTTAACTTAAAATCAGTCAATTTCACCTAACCACCATGAATGCTCTCCCTGAATCTCACTTCTTTAATGCAGAAGATGAAAAAACAGCCTAAAGCAGAAGTCACAAGCAGCCCCAGAAATTGTTAGTCTTTTACAGAGAGTGCTGCCAACTACTAATCAGTCCCATCAACCACAGCGATCATCCAAGAGGCATGTTAGATGACCAGAAGACCACAGGGCAGAACGGACCATAACAGCTGTTCTCCTGCAACACACCTCCAGAGACTGAAAAGTAATTACAGCTTCCAGAAGTGATCTAAGTGGAGCAGTTGAGCCAGGAGCCAACTCAACATAAAACAAAGATTAAAGGATGAGCACAGCCCCGTATGTCCAAGGCCTAGAGCTCTTCTGAAGGTATTTACCCGAGCAATAACTTTTAACACAGAAGAGGGCTGTAATGGACTATGACAGTCGGCCACGTAACTCTGGAGAGGATGTGTTTGGTTTTGGTCTTTTTCCAAAGTTAAAGTTTCAGCTTTGTGGCTTCAGAAAGATACTTGTTGGAAACAAAGGGCTCCCTAAAAACTTTTACTTAGTGCTTATTCCCTGGAAAGCCTGCCAGTGGTGCTGACAGCCAGACCTTCCTACAAGAAAGGAAGCTTGGCGCTTTCAGCTTTGATGCATATGATTTTGGAGTTGGGGATGGAGGCTGGGATGAAAAGGGTAACATTGGTGCAGTGTCCAAACTCTGTCCTGCAAACCACAAACAGGACTTTTTATCACAGGAGAGGAAGATTTCTCAAATTGGTATTAAGGACGGCACGGCTGCCAGTTCTGTAAATGGAGGCTGGGTCAGAACTGCAACAGGGACACTATAACAATGACATACGTGAGGAGCATACAGGAAAAGCAGTTATCATGACCCTACCCCTGTGCTACCCTTCCCAAAAGAAAACCCCTGCCCAACACCCTGACACTGAATAGAGTTCCTCTGACTCTGGTTGACTGCATTCAGAAGGGAAAAAATACACATAAATAATTCCATCCTTGCAGTAGCAACACAAGAAGGTGAATGCAAGCAGATGCCAGTCCTGTACAGACTTCCCTTTCTAGAATTACTGCCCTCCCTTCTGTAAAGCAAGCCTCAGGTGCTGTGCCTTCTGACTGGCAGATCTGTAGATGCTTTTATCTGGGAACAAAGGACACGCCAGACCTGTTCTAATGGGAGAAGTACAGTACAACCCAAGCAGAGAAAGCACAAAGGTAAGTGCAGGCCTGTATTCTCACTGCTCTGTCATCTACATGCACCATGAACTCAGCTGCTTTCCCCAGATGCTGAAAGAACTGGACTATTTGTCACTTCCCTACACTTGAGCTATATACTTTAGTAATGCTCTTTTAAGGGAACAGAAAAAAACCTGGATTAGAACAACCACTCATCAATTTCTCTATGCCAGATACAAAAATGTGTTCTAAATATCTAGAACAGGGTTTTCAAGTCTGAAATAAAATTCCCAGGTTCTTATTTTTTTCCCCTCTCACAGAAACTCATTCTGCAGGAAGAAATAGAATTTAACCAGTACTCAAACCAGCTCAGAACAGTTCCTAAACTGCCAAGTTTAAGCTCCCTGGCCAACATCAACCTAGTTGGTGCTAATTCTACAAATGATTTTTTGATCTCAGTGTCATTTCAAAACAGACTGGAAACACCCAAAAGGCATGTTGGTGGTAGCTATCACTTTCTACCAAAAGGAGGGCAAAATGTAGCACATATGAACATTCAATTAATTTTACAGAAGTGATGTCTGTACACCTGTCCAGTTTACAAAATTTCCAAACCAATCCCAAAATAAGATTTCTCTACCTAACAGAGGATTTATATTTAAAAATACTTCAAAGCATGTTTTGCATTAATTATTTGGGAAAAAACCAAATCTATTCAGTACTTATAACTTCCTCCCCATTGTGTTACACTGCACTGCATCAAGGGATTCATCCATCTAAAAAGTTACCTAGAGAAAGACATCATTTTTCAAGTGGATCAGTTCCTCTGCCAGATCCCAGCATATGCCAAACAAACAGTAGCAAAGTAGGGGGAAAAGGCTGAGGGTGGGATGAGGAGATGGGCAAGGAGGATGCAAGGGCTGATGGACCAGCAAGCCACAGCACTGACACACAGGCTCGTTCACGTGGTTTTATATGAACCTTCCTTATTAAGCCAAATCACAGATGCAACTTTCTTTTAACAGGACAGAAATCTGACAAGTATCCCTGACCCAACACTTCACTAAATGAATGTTCAGTAGGCACTTTGCCATCGAATTCAAAACGAGCTGAATCCCACATACACCCAGGACCATGCTGGAAAGCGGCACTCAACAGCTCTCCTACCTGTGGAAAGCAATCTGGAAAGCATGGGGGAAAAACAGAAGAGAAAGGGAAATTAACTTTCCTTACACCTTTAAGTCTGTGAAGTAACCTTTGAGAATTACCTCCAAATTTCATCCACTGAGTGACAAATAGGCTGAACTCAAATAAGCAAAGACCTGTAAGATGTCAAGGCATTTGTATGGAAGGTCTTTCCTTCTTACACTCCTCCATAACACAGCATCATGTAAACGCTCCAGGAAAGAGTTTCACTAACTGAAGGAAATACCAGTGACCATCATTTTCCTATTGCACTGGGGAACTTCCCTACCTTTTGGCAGATACTGCCTGTCTCCCTGTGCCACAAATGCCTTATTTTCCCTTAGCAGATACTCAGAACTATGAAATGTTTCTCTGAATACTGAAATTCAGGGCAGGGAAGATAATGGTATCAGACTGCTCAGTAAATAATTGCCAGCTATAGAGGATGTACACAGATTTTCATGTGCATGCACCTTGAACCTTGCATGCATAAAACACACTTGCTTTTGTGGAAAAATATGGGCTTCTGCAACATTAATAAAACAGAGGACTTAAAAATAATCTGAGTTCAAATCTATCAATCACCCTACCACTAAGCAAACTCCAGGAGGTACTCAAACAGAGAATGATTTTCTGACAATTAAGCAAGAACAATAGCAAATATTCCATTTGTAATTAAGAATTTGGGGTTTGTTTTCACAGGAACAGTGGGGATTTCTTCAATAGTGACTTCAATTAACTTCTGCTCTCCCCCACTGTCACAAGGTTTAATGGGCCCAAAACCATGGCTGCTTTTCCCCAACAATTTCAGGTTGAAAAAACACCTTATTACATCCTCTTTAAAAATGTTCCAGTTACATGCATTACACTTGCCTGCTATAATGCAGGCATTTCCCAAGAGGAAAGAAAACAAAAACTAAAAACCCAAACCACAAAACAGATAAATAAACCCCAGTAAAACCAGAGTTAGTAGCCCCAGAAAAACCAAAATCCCTTAAATATTAAAAAAAAGAAAAATAAAATTAATAGGTCTGTTTTGTGCTTGTCACAAGCCAACCTGCTGATTCAGGGCAATGTCACCAACAGTATTCTTATCTGTAAAGGGTAAGAATCAATTGTTTGACAGAAACAAAGGAGAGCTCAACAGGAAATCAACCAGCTTGGGACAGATGGTCACTGAATCAAGTTTCACCCCTCCCCTCTCCAAAAATAGGCTTAAGAGGCATTTTCTGTTACCAAGCAACAGCCCAAAGGAAGGCATAAATCTTTTCCTACGTATTATTCCCCTCCTCCCCGACACACATACATTTCAATCTACTAGGGCGGTACGTTTGTGGGTTTGTTTATTTTCCACATAACAGGTAGGAGGAGGGTTTATTCCGTGTGATGATGCCCACTAGCCATGTTTCTCTTTTTTTAAGGCAAAAAGGAGGTTAACTGAAACCATGCTATGAGAGCTAGCCTGAAGCTGGGTTACAAGCAGGGATCCAATGCTAGTTAGAAACCCCTCCGTGTTCGGCCAAGGTTCACTGGAGACCTGAGAAATGACTCCCCAAAGATGGGAATTCCCGATGGCTATTTTATATAAAACCAACATGACCCTCATCACACCCTGACAAGAGAGGTCACCTTTTTTTAAAACTCATCAAAAAACCCTGTACCCGTTGTCTCCCACATAGCTGCTTTAACCCATCAAAATCTATAAAACTTAATTCCCAAAAAAAGCACTGTGGTATCTTTAATATAACACACAGACCAGAGGACTTCCAAACCATTTGAATTTTCAGAGCATTAATTATCTAGCACATCAACCACCTTAAGTGAAAATTGGAGTATGGGAAGAATAAGAAAGGATAATCAAAAATTTACTGTTCTGAAAGGCCAGGGAGAAAAGAAGTGTGTGGGGGGGATGGAGGGAAGAAAGAGACCCGAAGAGGCTGTTTGCAGAAAGCAGGGAAGAGGGGGAGGGGAACAGAGCCCGGGGGTGAAGGACAGCACCTCTGAAATTCAGATTAGCA
>NW_020955287.1:715902-760356 GCF_003031625.1 Empidonax traillii | reverse complement strand
AAAAAAAAAAAAAAAAAAAAAAAAAAAAAAAAAAAAAAAAAAAAAAAAAAAAAAAGGGTTTACAATTACAACCCTCACAAAATTAAACGGGGAAGAACAAGTCTCTCACTTCGGCAACAAACTGGGTAATCATCCTTTAAAAGCACAGAGCCTGGATTACCACTGACACATACTTAGACTACTAAAACATATGGCCAATAAAAAAAAAAAAGAGAGGGTACAGGGGGGAGGGGAAAGGTTGCGACAGCATGTGGTCTGCAAAGGCTTTATTTACTCCCTCCTCAGCTATTGCTTGCTTTAACCAGCCAGCTGAAGACCTACTGCGAGGCACAGCCTAGGCTATTTTCACTGGGTTATTTCATATGCTCCTCTAACACCAGCGCAGATATCGCTTAGCACCACGGTGGTGGGTAAACAGAGCCTCGGCCACGGGCTGCTGCACTGACCGAGGGCCTTGGACTTTCGAATCCATTCCACCGCAAAGCCACCTCAGTGGAGACTCTGCCCTGGCTCTCCACACATGGCCAGCAGTTCTCACAGAGAAACCGGAGACTGCGATGTTTAAATTCAACTCATTAAGTTGACTGAAATTAAACAGAAGGTTTGAACATAAAAGCAAAATAACTGTTTGTATGTATGCCAAGAACACAATATGTTCCTTGAGGTCTAAAGCTTACTGACAGAAGCATGAAGCTCAGCAGCCCAGGGGGCCTGACCAGGAGACTTGAACTCGGGATGCTTTAGGCTCAGCCATAGAGCAAACCATTACTGCCATATAGTGCTTTAAAAACTCCCAGTACAAACACCGCCCTTGGTTTTACAGATAGGGAAACTGAGGCACAAAGAAGGCATGTGCCATCCCTCAGTGGCAGAATGCAGAAGTAACAAGATCTTCTGCAGACCCAAGTCCACACTGTAATATCACCCTGAGCATTCAAAGGAAAGCAAGTTATTATTTATGTAAATTCATGGCAAACGTCAACATTTTTACAGCTGTTTTTCGGGGCCTCTTCACAGCTTAGCAAGAGACCTGTAGCTGAAATCCAGTTCCTTACCAAAAGTAGTCTCTCTGATCAGGCAGATAGTTATGCCAGAGCTATCAAGGAATGAATATACTTGTTTTTCTAACACAGTCAGAATGGGACTAAGTAAGACACGGACCTGCAATGCTTCTCTAATGCATGTTAGTAATTTCTCTGTAACTTTAAATGAATTATGGACTACAAGGATTTTGTTTCTTTTGAACATCAGTGTAAACTGCTTGAAATATAGTATGGCAACAAAAGCCCCATACTTTTTACATGCTAGTACATAGATCATTATCCGGGAGAAAAATCTACATTGTAACTTTGCATAAGCATTTATCATAGTTTTAGAAGAGGCTTTTTCTCTTACATTCACATTTATGTCCTTTACTGCTATGCCATGGTAAGAGAGAGATAACCACCTAAGAGGTGAGAGAAATGTATTTGCCCTCTTAAGTAAACCATCATGCTTTTCTTCAGTGACCAAAGAAACTTCCTTATTCCTTGGCCAAAGTGGAATCCCCAGACACTTTGCACATTTTTTGGTTGAAATGTAAAGGGACACAAGTTTACCTCACATTTCCCTCAATAATTCTATGATTCTATTAAATGAGGTCAGGGGAACCTGCTTTTCAGTATTTTTTTCTTAGAAAAATCACAGAAGATTTTCTTTAGATTCTCTAGCTCTCAAACTGCTAGTTTAGAACTCTAGGTCTTCTAACTCAGTATATTATTGTATTAACTTTTACTCTTTACCTTGAACTAAACCATTCTTCAGTTAAAAAAAAGCATGCATCTGTAAGTGATCCAAACAAATCTCCATCTTTTTTGCCACGGAACATAAAAGCAATTGGCTGTATTCAGAACATGAGAATATTCTTCAGTTACCTCTGACTTGCTCTGGTCAGATGTATCAAGCTTAGGCTAAAGTTACAAAAACATGTTTTATCAGTAACGAGTAATTCAGTAGTGGCAGAAGCAGGACACGAACATGAATTGAATAAAAAATATCTTATTAAAATCATAATAGTCCTTCCCTCCTGGGAATAGGAATAGAATGATAAAGAACAGTGATCCTCAGTTAAAACTTCTGTTAAGTAAAAATAAGTTTATCTGTAGAAACAGAGAAGGAATTACAAAAGATCAGAGACAGGTAAGCCAGTAATAACTGCAAATAAAATTTTGGCAGCCTCATTTCCAAAACAAAGAAAATCACAATCTGAATGTTATCCTTCATGAGGCTATATGGTGACATTGCATTTAACTGTTTACTCACCATTTTGATATCACCCTATTTCAAAAGGGGCTTTTCTCTTAAAACTATTTTCTCCTTATGTATTCATAGTTTGGGGCTGTTTTTCCTGGCACACATAATGACAACACGGACAAAAGATTCACCAGTGTATTATCTCTGCACACTGCCTGAAAGAAACACAGTTTATGTGATTTACTCCAGATGAGAAAGAGGCTGTGACAAGACACAGAATAGACCTCATTTTCAACATGCATTTTTTAAGGAGAAATTTATCAGTCCCTCTCAGCATGGCCTGCACTTTGGAACAGGTAGGACAGAATTGTTTTAATAAATTCATCCTGAGGCCAGCATCCTTATAGGCACATGGCCTCAAATACACTTGTTTCTGTCCTTGGGGCAAAGGATTAGTTATGAATCATAAAACAGTTCTGCTTTCTGGCCCTTGTTAACTTTCCAGTCAACTTCTCCCTAAGATGGAGTTCCTCAAAGAACATTCAATATGCAGTTTCCAATTTCTAGTTCTTTCCCCCTTGCTGTGTTTTTTATAAAACCTCAATTTCCCACAGTTTATTCAGATAATCATTTGGAGCAGGAAAAGGTGTGTTATCATCCAGACTCTATTCCTCTTTTCATAATTGGAACCAAAAAGGACAACCCTCTTTTTTCCACACTTGGCTGTTTTTCTTCTACACAAGGAGCATGTTCAGCTAGATTATGGCAGCTAGAGAAAAACTGCTACACACACACACATACTGAATCGTCACATAAGAACCATTATGTCCAAAAATATAAAACATATGGATACACATACAACTCAGTTATCAGAAAGATGCTCAAGGGCACATCATTGAGAACTGCTGTTCCCAAATCTGACCAATTAACAAAATAAGACGTAGAAGCAATTGATTGAAATACCAAATATCTCCTTTTAATGTATGCTTAATTTTAGTCCTGAAAAAAGTTTAAAAGTAATAGTACTGGGCTTATTCCAAGTTTCCTTAGAGTAAAATGTTCAATTATGAGCAATAATCTAGACAGACAGATTTTAGACAATGCAACAATGTCAATCTACCAGATATCATTATTACCCTTTGATGCTCAATCTTCCATCCAAGACAGGCCAAACAACCTCTTACGGAGTCACTCAAGCTTTGCAGCCTTCCTGTTAACATGTGCCCAGCAATGCCTCAATCACCAGACCATTTCTGTATTGCCATCCACTAAAGCGACAAGATCAGCAGAGAGCTGCCAGCAGCAGAACCCAGAGGGTCCCTCCATTGATGTGTGCGACTGGATCTGCAGTCAGCATGCATTTCTGACCATATACAGAAAGCACATCTGGCACACAGTGGAAAAATGACCAGAAAGAAGACAGTGGGAAGCAGGTTACCAAAACAGTTCATGCTGCCACTAGTCAATTCCTTGAGTATCTTTGCAAAATCTGAGGGCCAGATGAATTGTCTCAGGAAGCTGTATCTTACCAATAGGTAATACTGCCAAGTTTTATGGGTTTTGTATTGTCCCACTTTACAACAAACATCACAGAATAATTCAGGTTGGAAGGGACCTCTCAAGATCAACCAGTCCAACCTCATACTCTGGCAAGGCCACACTGGAAATCAACACAATATTCTGGCGTATTTTGGTTCATGTCTGATCTGCACTGATAGTTTTGACTTATTATCCTGTCAAATCTAAATGTGAGAGTCTCAGTAGTTCTCAGACTACAATGAAACAAGAACTAAAGGTCTGTTTCTTGAAATAAAAAGGCTGAGGCACAAAACACTTTTTCTCAAAGAAAATTAAATGTTTTATCAATGCAAATACCTTATCTCTTTCTCAATATGTAGTTTTTGCAATTTGGACAAACCACTAAGACCTACAAACCAAAGATTCAGTCGTGTCAAGGTTATACACTGAAGTTCATGTTATACTTGTTTATACAGTGAATCAGAATAGAGAACACAAGCTTATGATACCAGTATCATCAGACATCAGAAATATCAAAACTATACAGTATCTGTTGCATTCCCCTCTCTTTTTCAGCCCTAAAAGCCTGAACTGCATGTTGTTGAATTCAAAGTTGAGCCCATTTTTACAGGAAAATTCAATTAAAAAGCATCTGGAAGAA
This sequence comes from Empidonax traillii, assembly GCF_003031625.1. Taxonomy (NCBI): domain Eukaryota; kingdom Metazoa; phylum Chordata; class Aves; order Passeriformes; family Tyrannidae; genus Empidonax; species Empidonax traillii. The sequence continues at coordinate 755,945 of NW_020955287.1, read as the reverse complement.
TACTGTCTTTTACTAAGTCCCAGATCCAATTCTCATTTATAACACTGTTGGGACAGCATCCTTTAAACATGGTGAGCAAAAGCAAATTTGGGGGTTTTGTTTGGTTTGTGGTTGTTTTTTTGTTTGTTTAGATGGGGTTTTTTGCTTTCAAACAGACATCAAAGCAACAATAATAGGATGAATTTTCAACTGTTCTGAACCTACAGGTTATATAGATCTGTCTTTTTCAGCAGGAGGAACTCTGGCAACACACACATGCGACTTCACAAGTTCAACTCAGCACTTAATCTGTCTGGGCTTAGCACATAATCAGAAATGGATTTACTACAGTGGCAGCAAATGGAGCTGAAAACCTACACTGCACTGTCTAAGGGAGTGCTTAACCCCTATCTCAAATACAGCCTCCCTCTTTCTACACCAAATCCACATGACAACTGGAATCACCCCAAAGCCAAGCTTGACAGAAAGCCAGTCAGCTGTGCTGCAGATGAAAATTGAGCATCCATCTGCACAGTTACCAGGCATCTCTCAATAAAACAACCAAGCTGGACAGTCAGCAAGCAGACACTGTTCATTATGATATTTGAGAGTAGCCAGAAGAATGCCTTTCTTTTTTTTCCCTTCCTTCTCAGGCTTTTCTGCCACAAGGTCACATCTGCTGTTCAAAATTAAAGTGGGTTTTTTGGTGATGGCCTTTGTTTAAGGTCTTCCAAGGCATACTGTTTTGAATAAAATTACTAGTGGCACATCTACGATACACTAACAACTTCTGGTCTATAAAGGCAAACTGTGAACACAGAGTTCAGACCAGTATAAACAATCTCAGTCAATCAATCATTAAAGAAAAATAATCCTTTAAAGACCCATTAAGATACTTGACCAGTGTGATATTAGATGCCAGCATTTCTAATTCGTGTCCATTTCTCCTTCATATATACACATATATGTATGTGTACATGTAGAAATATACTCACTATCTTCTCTAGTTTGTCGAATCTACAGCTTGGAAGACTTCTGGAGGAGGCAACTGCCCATGCATTTTCCATGTAGCACCCAAAACACCCACAGGCATAAAGTAAGAAAGAAGAATATTACTAAGTTAATGCTATAAACAAAACAAACCCTGCATGTTTAGATGTTCTGTCATTTCATAGAAAATGTTCCGTAGTTCTTGACACAAAAGCTTGTGACAGCTAGCATTTTAATCTCCCTGCCCTTGAAATCCTGCTTGCCTCCCATATTTGCTGTAACCATGACTTGGAAGAAAAAGGTGAAATAACAATGTGGCAGGCAAGTCATGTTCATCCTCCTCAAGAGGCTTGGAAACCACGTGCTGACTCTCCTAATGAAAAAAAACAAATGACAGGAACTAATCTCCTAGGGGAGTGCTTAACTGCTGCAAAAAGGACTGTGAGGAGATGCACATTTTTCACTCTGAACTTCTGCTTTAAATACCCTGTTGGTAGTTCTGTGTGTCTCTATTAAACATTAAAGGCATTAAAGTCTTCTTGGATGGCTTTGCCTTTCCCTCCTTTCTCCTTAGATTTTTCTTCAAAATTGCTCCTCTGTGGGCTGGTACTGATCACTTGGCTAATCCACCTAATTTCTTATTGTTCTCACAGTCAGAAATTTGCCTCCAAGAGACTAAGATTCGGAAGAGTAACAACAGTGTCTTAACATTTCATCTCTACAAATAAATGTTTGAAAGTATTTTTATGATAACAGAAACCCACATGTTCTTAGATGTCACATACAATATGACTGGCAGGAAGCTGTTTTCCTCTTCTTGGTGCAGTGCACCGTAGTTGTAAAAATCAAGACCTACTTTCTAGTCTTCTCAAAGGAATCAGGAATCACCTAGTTGCACTACAAATTTGATTCTATGTAAGTGGTTTAAAGAAATTACAAGATTTATCTTCCTTTATAAAACAGCTGTTCTCCAAGTGGACCGAAAGTATAAAAGGACAGCAGAATAAAGCCACCTAATGCTCTAAAGCAACACACTATTTGGGAGGCTTCCTGACAAGCCACGGGGAGATGATCAATGAGGCACGATCATCTGTAGCAGTAAAAGTAGGTGGCTCATTCTCCTGAATGGCAAAACCGAGATGCAATTGTACACTATAAAACACATTACAGCCAACACAGTATCACCAAGGAGATAGCAAGTAGAGAATTAATGGTAACAAAATCCTGAACCAGCAGTAGAAGGACACAAGGCTCAGGACAGGGAACGGAGCACTTGGCTCTCTGCAAATCCCAAACTGACAGTGAGCAAGATGAGGTTTTGTCGCAGATGCTCTTCATTCTGTGACATCAGTAACATGGGTAGGTAACAGGAATACTTGTAAAACTCCTGTGAATGTCCCCATTTCACCAGTGACTCCAGTGTAAAGAAGTAGTTGCCCAGATTCCTTATAGCACCAGAAGCAGCTGAACTCAGTTTTTTGGATCTGCTCTCTGTCACCACTAGAATATCTCTCAGAAGGGGGTATGATGGAGAAAGCTCCAAAGAGCTTGGATCTCACTAAGGCCAGAATGCTGTGCCACACTTCACTTTTTAAAGAAGTGATTATTTCCTCTTTACTAGGAAGATTGTGGAGGATCAGGCACACAGCGATTTCCAAACACTCTACTAATTACTCAATTACTCTCGACTGATAACACAACAAGGGACCATACAACTCCAGTATATGCAGTCTCACTGAGCATTGGCATTACAGTTGCATGTGAACCACCTCTATCATTTAAAAGGCAGCTAGAAATAAAAAGGGACATGAAAGAGAATTCTACCAAATTAAAAGCATAATTTAACTATCCCAGAAAAATTCTCCTTAGCGAGTTTTGAAGCTGGAGGTAGCATTTTAAAAGAAAGGGGCAGGGCCAAATCCTAATATCTCTCAAACATATAGAACATAAGAGGAAAAAAGTGTTTCTTATGCACACGAATACTTTTTTTGTGAAGCCAAATGTAAAATTAGTATGGTTCTAGAATAAAACATGGTCTTCCAAAGAAAGCTGCTTATTTCTCTGAAATTTTGGAACTGTATGCACCATTTAACAGAGAAATCAGTGCTGCAGAGGGAGGTGCAGCAGAACTTGGTGCAAAAGACAGAAGTACTAGTAAAATGTTCAACAGCTGAAAATAGTCGCCATTGAAGTAACAATTTCACACTTTATGTTCTAGGGAAGTCCTATTACTTTTGGTGAGATGCACAGATAAGTGTTCATTTAAAAAAAAAAAAAAAGCAAACAAGACACTGTTAATAGAGGGTATTTCAGAACATAGTTATATTCAGTAACCAGCTTCTTCAAAGTGCCCTGGTCAGATCATGCCAAGGGTCTTGAAAAGAGTTGATTACAGACAATGATGGAGATAAAAGACAGAACAGAAGGATCTCTGCACAGCAGTTTATAAAACCAGTCACTCCAGGCTTGTTCATGGAACCAGTACAACAGATGTCTGGTAATCTCTTAAGTAACTGTATCTTAGGTCTGCCCACACTGTTTTGCTGTTCAAAGCTCCATCAGTTTGAAAAACTCCTCAAAATAACCACTCCAAAACCTTACACGAGGAATATTACTTGAAGGTTTCTATCAGATCTTGTCAGACTGACTTAGGCTCTCACCACCATTTTACTCTTCCGGTGAGTTTGTCACAACATACAGTTGTTACCATTTTTTATATTTTATGAATATTTTATTAGCTAGTGCAGTATAACTGTTAAAAAAAAAAAAGAAGTTAAATGCAAATTATCCAAAGCATTTGAAAGTATATGATGTAAAATTTTCAGATCAGGTATATGTGTTTTTTTTCTTAAGCCTCTGAAGTGCCATGGAACTTAATGCTAACTCAGTGAGAATTACATTAAATACAATTCAATGAAAGCTGTAATTTACACAATTCTTTATGGCTTCTGATGTCCCAAAACTTCATACAAGTTGTGACATTACTGTGTGACAGAGCAAGACAACAGAAACCAGCTGACAAGGCTTCAGGAGTCATCCAAACCAAACCACATTTTAACATCACAGAATCATTTAGGTCAAATAAGACCTTTAGCATCATTGAATCCAACCATTAACCCAATAGTGCCAAGCTCACAACTAAACCATGTCCCTAAGTGTCACATCTACACATCTTTAAAATACCTCCAGGAATGGTGAATCCACCACTTCCCTGACAGCCTGTTACAATGCTTAACAGCCCCTTCCATGGAGAAGTTTTCCCCAGTATCCAACCTAAATCTTCCCTGGTAGAACTTGAGGCCATTTTCTCTTGTCAGCTGGCAAAAGAGATCGACTCCCATCTCACCACAGCCTCCTTTCAGGTAGTTGTAGAGGGTGAAGTGGTCCTTCCTGAGCCTTCTTTTCTTAAGGCTAAGCAATCCCACCTCCCTCATCCATACTTCACAAGACTTGTGCTCTAGACTCTTCATCAGCTTCATTTCCCTTCTCTGGATGCGCTCCAGTACCTCAATGTCTTTCTGGTAGTGAGGGTTCCAAAACCGAACACAGGATTCAAGGTGCGGCCTCACCAGTGCCGAGTACAGAGGCACAGTCACTTCCTAGTCCTGCTGGCCACACTATTTCTGTCATCAAGCCAGGATGCCATTGGCCTTCTTGGCCACCTGGGCACACTGCTGGCTCATGTTCAGCTGCTGTTAACCAGCAACACCAGGTCTTTTTCCATCAGGCAGCTTTCCAGCCATTCTTTCCGAGGCTGTAGCGCCGCGTGGGGTTGTTGTGACCCAAGTGCAGGACTAGGCACTTTGCCTGATTAAACCTCATACAGTTGGCCTCAGCCCATCAATCCAGCCTGTCATTTCTATAAGAACTCCATAATTCCATTTGTTACTTCCAAGCCAACAACAACAGTGTACAAAATTTGGCTGTTCCTGCAGTGATTAAAAACACTGTCATCCACATGTTCCTCCAATATGCACTCTGCGTTTTTTCTTTTGGATTATAAAAACATTAATTATCCTATTTAATTATTAAGAGTCTAACACTACTGGATTGTTTACCACTGCAAGCATCTTCACAGAATGGCTCCTTGGTTTTGGGTCATCTCCACTACCCACCCACAAGTTCAAATCCATTAACAGGGGCTATACTAGCCCTGCTCACAGTTGCAGATAAGCCTTTGCAATGACTCACTGAAACTTAACTTACTAGTTCCCTTCTTATTATACAAGGATGTTTCCAGAATTCTTAGAAACAGGATGTGTTTGGGATATATAAGACATAAAATTGGTCCATGAATGTATCTCCACACAGAATATAGCATGAAAAAAAATGATCAGGTTTGGAATTTTTAAACAAATAAAACTGAAATTACATTAGGCAAAAGTGTTTTGGAAACATATTCTTACAAGTGATACTTTTCTCAACACTTTAAGGAACATAATGGCAAGACAAGATTTGTGGAAAATCAATTATTCTTAGAGAAAATAACACACGAATTGTAAAAATTTAGTGTTGTTTTATGACTGACACTGTAATCTCTTCCAGAATATTAGAGATATCTTAATTGCTTACTATATCTAATGAACTCTAGTTCACAGGACTACTTCTCTAAAATACACGATTGTCAGAATGTCACAGCTTATTACTCCTTCATTTGGTGGTCTGCCCAACAGTCCTCCTTCTCACAATTCTGTTTCAGAAGCGAAAGAAAATGAGTCTTCTGCATTATGTGCGAGAAACGATTATGCAAGAATAGGAAAAACACATCTCAAAGAGGCTATCCATCCGAGTTACAAAGCCAAGAAATCTGAAATGCTTTTTACATTAATGGTTTCACAATCCTTTTTTACAAGTCAAGACGTGATGCCTTAATATCATGTCCAAGCTCCATGTTTTGTTAATTACGTCCTACCTAGCTAAATGCCCCCCGTAGTTTCAATTAGACATGGTATTCTTCCTCACTTCCCGTCCTGATTATTGTGCACTGTTGCTAAGCGCTAGTTAACAGTTGCCACATTCACCCAAAGTTGGCTGCACTTCAGTAGTCATTCAAAGAATTAAATACAAAACATATGGTACAGAACCACACAAAGCATAAAAGCACTTTTTAAAACTACTCTAAAAATGCTTACTATGAAAGGTACTGCAAAATCTGTTAACACTACTGAAAGTAAAATCCTTACAGTATTATGCCCATTCCAAATTTCCAAGAAAGAGTGAAAACTAGAGAGAAATGCATTAAAACTTATTTTTTAGCTTTCATTAATAAGACTTCCTAGAGTATGTTTGTGTCTTGTTTTACACTGAAAAAAACAGCCCAGCATTCATAATACAATAGGCTTCATGGTACAGAGACCTTGCCAGATTTTCCTTAAAAGATTGTTTCATTCTCTATATTATCCCATAGCAACTAATTAGAGTCTTCTAAATTACACTCTAAGTTTTCTTCTCCCTTGTTTCTGCAAAATACTTTGGACATGACTTGTTGAACTGCCAAATATCAATGCCAATAGCTATGAGTTTAAGAAGACCTTGAACCAAATGTGCTTTTTTGAATTCTAGACAAACTTTTCACACGGTCAGATCACCTCTCCTTTCATCTGTGATGCCCTCATGAGATCTTAAGAAACTTCACATATTTTAATTATCCCAGTAATAGCTTGGTAATCCGGTTGTCTATTACTGCTTATTTCCTTTAGTATTACATCCCGAGCTTAAAAACTGTTTACAAAAAAAAAAAAAAACAACAAAAAAAAAAAAAAAAAAAAAAAAAAAAAAAAAAAAAAAAAAAAAAAAAAAAAAAAAAAAAAAAAAAAAAAACCACCACCACAAAACAAAACACAAAACCCTCACTATTTCTATATGTTACATTATCTACAGACAAATCCAACTAATAGAAATTCCTGGTATGTACAAACTGGATTTTAAAACTACATTTCTTTTTTCTACTAAACACCTTAGCCAAAAATTTGTTTTGTACGAATACTATTAATAGTAAGCAAAAACTTTTTTTTTTTTAATCCCACTAGCACATATGTAATAAGTTTTTCAAACAGTATAAGACACACTCTTGTTTCTCTTAGAAGGTATATCCCTCAACAAAAACCAAACTTAAGTGGGCATTACAGTATTTAAAAGTGTGGAAAGCCTTAGATGTCTTCTCAGAAGTCATATGTGTAACTATATCCACAACTGAAATAAGCACCTATTTGCTTCACTCTCAGCTAAAACAATGTTAATAAAGGTAAATAAATAAATAAATAAATAAATAAAGCTTCAGTTATTCCTACTTAGGAAACAAGAGGCAGCACTTTCTTCTCAACAGCCTTTTATTTCAGTCTTTTAAAAAGGTCTTTGTAACAAGGTATCAATGAAGTAGGAAGAATATGAAATATTATTTTACTAATCCTTAAAATATCAGTCATTGGAAAAATTGGAAGAGCCACTGTTTCAAAGAATGTCAAATGGACTTATGTAAAAAAGGTTATATCTTCCGAGTATTTAAAGAAAATATGCTGACAAGCAGTAGACATGGGAAGTATTTTTCCACTGGTTAACCTAAAGAGTCTCCTGCACTTCAAACACATCCGAGCATTGATAATTCCTAAATTTCAGAATACCGATAAATATTTGCAGGCTTGGAGCCTAAACAAACAGCAACCCGCCGGGCTGGCCGAAATCCTATGGTTCACATAAAGTTCTCGTCTTTCGGAGGTTTCGGAAAAGCCCCGGGAAGCGCCAGGAGGGAAGAGCCGGCCGCCGGCGGCATCTCACGGCCCCTGCGTACGTCCCCTGTCAGCTGCCGCGGCGAGCCAGCTCCATCCCAGCCGCTTCTTCCCACTCTATCCTTACTTCCCAACAGCAAGCAAGCCCTGCCGATCGGCCGCCACCGCGGCGAGATCATCCCCGGCGGCCCGCCGGTGACACGGCCCGCGGGGCAGCCGACCCCCCCGGGGCTGCTGCGTATCCGAGGGGCACCGCGGCCCCTCCGCCACACCGACAGCCCCCCCATCGCCGGGAAGGAGGCCTCTCCTCCCCAGAACCAGCCTGCACGTCGCCCACCAGTGTCCCCGAACACCGCATCCCCCGGGCCGCCCAAGGCCGGCTCTCCCCGCGCCGGGCGAAGGTTCCCTCGGGCTCGGAGGGCGAGGCGGCCGAGCCCCCTCTGCCGGCGGCGGCGGGCACTGCAGCGCCGGGCTGGGGAGGGAGCCGGCCCCCCGCCCGCTCCCCTCCACAGCCACCTGCACCCCCCGCGCCCGCCCCCGCCTCGTCCCCGGGCTCCGCTGCCCGCCGCCCGTCCGCCCACAGCGCCTGCTTTGCTCCCTCAGCCCCCCTGGCCGAGGCTCTCGCACCCCCGCCCTACCCCTTGGGCTCGGGGTCATGTCTCCCCCGGCCCCGGTCCAAAACGCCGCTAACAAAGGGCTGGAGCCCGTCCGGGGGTGGGCACCCGCAGCCCGGCGGTGACAAGGGCGCTGCCCGCGGTGCCGCTGGCAGCCCGCAGCCCCCCCCGGTGCCGGTGCTGCGCCCCGCGGGGGTGACAGCACCGAGAGCGACCCGGCGAGCGGAGCCGCCGCCCGACCCGCTACCTTTGTGCCCTCCCAGAAACCGGCGAGAAGGCGAAGCAGAGCCCCACGCCGCTCCCTTACCTTGCTGGACAGAGAGAGAAAAAGTTGAAGCGCTCTCCTTCTACCCCTCCCTCACTTTTTTTTTTTTTTTTTTTAATAATTTAAATGTTTAAATTTTTTTTGTTTTTTTTTAAATTTCCCCCTCCCTCCCCACACACCGAGCACTGCGCTCAGGCAGTCCCGCCCCGCGCCTTCGGTGCCACCGTCTCCCTCCCTTCCTCCGGGTCTCGGTTTCTCTCTCTCTCTCGGCGGGAGGAGGGGAGGGGAGGGGAGGAGAATGGGGCGGACCCGCAGGTGCCGCCCCTCCTGCTCTGACAGCAGGGGCAGAGGGGTCGGGGGGTGGCAGGAGCGGTGCTCAGGTGCGGGGGTGTTCAGCGGCGGTCCGGGCCGTGCCCCAGGGCGGCGGGGCTGGGAAGGGAGCCTGCCGCGTAGTGCTAGGGACTGAAGTGATGGAACGGGCCCTAGTATGGACCCCAGTTAGTGGAGGAGGCAGGTGGAGAACAGTGAGGCCCGGGACGTGACGGCCGCGGCTCGGTGAAGAGAGAGCGAAGTGGGGTGGTTCCAAGTCTGGCAAGGAAGGTACGAGGCCCTGAACGGAGGGGAGCCAAGATGGGAAGCGTCAAAAGCCTGTCAGGTGTCCAGCATGGCTCGGTGGCCGGGGCAGCAGAACGTGGCACTGGGAGTGCCATCCACTCTGCCCTGTGAGAGATTGCCCTGTGGTGAGAGCTCGTCAGGGCTGTGGGCAGAGCTGAAATTTGGGCAGGGGGATACCCTTATGTTGAGTTTCAGTTTAGTTAGCAATGGAGCTGGTTCAGGAGTGGTGAAGTAGAAGCCGATGGAGCTTAGTATACTAGGAGGATGCTGGAGACAAACTGGAGAAGAGTGCTCTGACTATACTTGTGCCCGATATGTAATTGAACAGAGCTCAAAGAACGGTGGGTAAAGATGAGAGGATCCAAATGTGTCGGAGGGAATGGAAAACAGAAAGATCTGGAACATTTAGAGCTGTAAATGGAGCCTGAGTGTGTGGGGAAGCAGTGGGTTTGGATTCTTAGTGTGTGTAAAGATGAAACTCAGACTTGGCAGGAGCATGGGAAGGAGACTAGAAATACAACTGGATGCTCTGAGCATAAATATCCATTGAACTGGGGAAAAAAGGATTTTGCATTTTCTTCCTTTTACCTTTGATTGATTAAGTGAGTATATGAACCATCTCCTCTCTTTTTCATTTTTCAAAGGACATATTTTTTGAGAGCCTTTCAAAAAGCCTTTTTCATCTCTTGGGACCAGAGGGCTCAATCCTATGCAATGTCCTATTTTTCTGCCTAACAATTGAGGGGGGGGGGGAAAGCAGAGTGACAAAAAAGTGGTAGTTCATTTGCACAAAAAGTTGTTCATTTTCTTTGACAGGAACCTGCTTCAGTGTGACATTGAGAAAAAGATGTCCAGTACTTTTCTCACATCCTTTTCTTTTGTACTTGATGGTTAAAATATTAAGTTCCAGCACCCATCTAGCACTCACATAGTGAGTGTTCTCATTACTGGACATAATGAGACTTCCCATTAAAAATGGGAGGGGAAACCTGTCCATACCTCTTGGAGGTAGCTCCAAGTGGTTAGAGTGTGGTGCTAATAACACCAAGGTTGTGAGTTTGATCCCTGTATGGGCCATTCACTTAGGAGATGGACTCGATGATCCCTTCCAACTCAGAATATTCTGTCATTCTGGGAAAGTAGAGACGGCACAGCAACAGTTTGGCACTGCAGTAATGCTGCTTGGTCCATAAATGAGAAAAGGGTGTCTAACAGATAACATAGATGGTTTTGAACATTAAATAAACTTCACCTTTTTCCACATTAATCACACTCTTGGCTATAACCATGAGCTACAGAATTTTCTTACATTTATTGTCATGTCACAGTTCTTATTAAAACCAAGGTTCCTCCCAAATAAAGCATTGCAACTAGGTTGTTTGGCTACTCTGACTCTGAGATGATGTAATTTTTGTGTGAATAGCTAAATCAGTTGGCTTTGACTGGGCTAATCACACTCTTGAATGCTTAGAGCTGGGCTTCAGCTGTGGATCACCTGAAGACATGCTATCGTCATTAGCCCAACCATCTTGGTATCTGTATTTATAAAGTTGCCAATAATATGACTTAACAACAGGAAGCTAGAAGTTTGGTTCAAGCAGAGTCGAAGAGACAGGTCAGGTCAGGCATTAGGATCAAACTTTGTCACTTGGCCAGTTCAAAGTGGTGTACGTGTATGCTGTGCATGTCAACTCTGACACTGATACTCTGCAAAATATAATGGAATATCAGTTCTTTGAGATAATGTTGCCATGGGACTCTGGGCAGATTTAGACAGTAACTATTATCACTATTAAAGGTTAGTGAGAGATTTGAAAGCATATAAGTTGCCTGTATAATACCTGCTATAGCATATGATAATTCTAACCCAGATTACTTAATTATATCTAGATTGATCCCCGTAATTGCAGTCTAGATTTCCCTTGAAATTTCAAACTCTTTGATTTTAATTAGAGGTATCGACTGAATGAGTGAGAATTATTCTGGTAGCTTTAATGCAGTAACTCTTTTCCTATTTGGACTTATTTTTGTTTTGCTTTTTTCAAAAAGGAATAGATTAGTTATATGTTTTTTTCTAACTTTCTATTTTGACTATCAACATTTACAGCTTTTAGGGTGGTTTCATCTGTACCATCTGTGGTCCATATTGCATATCAGATGGCAGGATAAAATCTGTAACAAGAACGTTTTGGGACATAAAAGTCTTTCAGGGTTTGAGGCCATGATATTCACAACACAAATGTGTGGAACCGTTCAAGTATCTGAAACAGAAGATACAGAATGCCAAAGCAGCTGCTGGAGTGAAATAAAGAAGAGACCACACAGTTTGGGGAACATACAGCCATAGAGAACAAAAGAACATTTGAGAGGACAAGAAAGTGCAACTTCAAGCAGTGAGCAATTGGAATCAATCATTAGGAATTATTGACAGCAGACATGCAGTCACACAGCATTCAGAAGTTCACTTGGGGAAGCAAGGTCAATTAATACTGTGGTAAAGAGGCAGCATTAAAAAAAGCACCAGGTTTAGCAAACAGCATTTTCTGATCGCTGACTAGGCAACATAGAAGAAAATTGTCGATCACAGGTTGGGTTTTGGCAATTTTCATATTCACAAAGCAAGATATCATCACCTATATTCTGTTGTAAAGAACTATATAAGAATATTTTATGATACTACACATTGTGCAAAGATTGATGGGCCACCAGAGGAACTACAGAATTTGATAGGTATCATTTAGTCTTGAGCCTTCATTGTATATTATATTTCACCCTGTCTTCAAGTGAAAGTCTCTTCACTTTCTTCATATTTTCTGGTTTTGAGAGCAATAGGGATAAGACCCTTTAGGATATAGTGTTCTAAATACTGTGGATAGTAGGAATTGACCATTCCCTACTTCCAAGACATACAGGCAAACTTCCTAACAGGTTTCAATCTTTTTTTCCTCTGCAAGTGAAGGTTGTTAGTTCATCTTAGATCATTCCCTGAACTCCAGCTTGTATTTATAGTTGTCATGCCTGCTGCATTTAAATATTCACTGATAACCTGATGTATCCAACTCAGAAATTAGGTCTCAAAAACATAAACAAGTAAACAAATAGTCTCACAAGAAAAATCTCTGCTTTAATTTCTTGTTATTCGTGAACTTACTGATCTCGTGCATACTAAACCCAGTAATTTTTGTCCTAGAAACATTAATATCAATATTTTATTTGATCCAGACTACCAAGCCTTTAGTATTAAACTTTGCCTGAATCAAGTGTCTTTGTTAAAATCTGATTGCAGACTTTGTTTTGACTTCTCTTTTTGGGGCTAAAGTGAATCCCACCATCCTGATGGATAATTCTGGTTCGAGCCTTTCAAGTAACTTTCATCCTTCTGTATGAATCACCTATGATCTTTTAAGATTCACTATATTTTATCCTTTTATTATTGTGATGTGAGTTATCCTTTTCCTCGTTGTAATATTGTAAAGTTCTATTTGGTCAATTTAATGTTGAGGCATCTACGAAATGATCTATTTCCTAAAAAACATTTATTCTAAATGGATGAAACAGGTGGATAGGATTAAACAAGATGCAGTGCTGGAGATGGGGAGCTAAAGTATATAAAATTGGATATTTTTAATGCAGACAGTCTGAGGGCAGAGCTAGGAACTGAATTCAGATCTCCTGATTCAGATCTGATTCTGTAATTCTAATGTCATCATATAAAAGCTTTCTTATCTCTGTTCTTTTACAGAAAGATTTTCAAAATCCATATTTTGACATCGGTGTTTTTAGCACGAATATTTAGCACACCTACTACCAAAAAAACCTGAGGGTGCACAGTAAGGTGAAAGAGACAAGAGTGTTTCTTACAACGCAAGAGCATACTTGCTTTATCTTTCCATTACTCCATAGAAATTGAGCAACCCATCAGCAGGCTTTTCTGGAAATTCAGCATAAGTACATAGTCAGTGACAGGCATATGCAACTGTACATCATCCATCATGCGAGACACAATAGGATGCCATTTCCTTTGCTAAGAAACCTGTCCTTTACAGCAGCCTTCACATGCCAGCTAAAGGGAAAATGCATTACCCTGCCTAAACCCAAGGCATTCTTTGAACAGGAAAAACTTTTGGCACCTGTACAGCTGTGCTGCATGAGAGGCTGTAACAGTGTTTCTCTTTATAATTTTCTAAATAATTTGTTACATTCAATTTTATTTCGGGTAAGTGTAAGAGGATACCCCCTTTTTAGTACTATCAGATCTACTGTGAAAAAGTATATTCTCTGTTAAGGAGAACTCTGTAAACTAGCAGTTGTCAAAGCTGACCATCTGCGTAGCTTTTATGTTTTCTTTTTTCTTGTACAAATTTTTATTTCATATTTCATTTTCAGAATTCACTGATTTTTCAGCTAAATCATTCTTATTAACTAGTCTGTGCATTACTTTGGAATGTGTCTGATTGAAATTAATTATACAGCGTGAATTCAGGTTTTATGACTGGAGCATGGTTTTTATACACCATGGAATTAGCAAAATCCATTTTGACCTCTTTCAGTGGGAAGATAAATACTGATTTTTTACTATACAACAAAATGTTATCAATACTCCCATCACTTTTACAAGGAAAATGAAAAGCATGGTGACAGATTGCTTGAAATAATTCAAGAAGATTTTTCTTATTGTAGTTGGATTTGTTCACTTTACCTAGATTATAAAGAATTTCCATGTGTTTTTGAATGCATGGGTATGACACTCATGAGGTGACTGTTTTCTGATGATTCTTTTCTCCCCCCAGGGATATATAGATATAGGCTAGTCTTTTGTTCATCAGGAAATACTATTTTTAAAAAAATAATATTTTTGCCATGGCTACTTGGATAATTGTGTGTCATTAGAAGGAGTAATTTTTTTTTTAAAGTGTAAGACCATTTGAAAAAACCATCTCAACAAAATGGAAAAGTATGCATAACACTGACTATTCTATAAAATAGTCAGCTCTACTCTGGATTTTTCACCATGGGTTGTCTCCTCAGAGACACTACTGAAACTTAGATCCATTATGCCTAAATGACATCTCCTGTTGGTGGACGTCGGCAGTCTCCATTGCCAAACACATAATCTAATCAAATTGTTTTATAGCCTAGAGTGAAATAATCCTTTTAAATAGGGCTTATTTACAGAGGAGGCAGTCTTGCCTAACTTTAGTCTGTCTAAAACTCGAGATCTAATCTATCTTTATTTATAGACATGAAAATGACTTGGCAATTTCAGCCCATTCTTAAATGAACACCTTCAAAAGGCAACACCTCTTCCCTCATTCTCCTCATTGACTTTTGAAGGAGCTGAGAGACCTAGATTACTCTGCACAGCTATATACCGCCAATACTGGATGAATACAGACCATCTCCTTGTGATCACCTGATCATTTACCACAGGGACATAAAAAAGATTTTCCCCATTGTTCCCCATTTGATATGAACAACAGAACCACTTGCAGGCATTTTAAGTCCCCTGGTTTGTTAGTTATATATAACAAAAGGACAAGTGGCAGTTTCAAATAAGCATTTAAATTTAGAGCGTACAGAGGTAGGTTTTTTTTCATGGCACTGACATGGCTTGATGAGTGAAGCCTAATGGTAAAAGTTTTTTAAATTCCAAATTTGCAAGGTTTCTTGTAGCTGTTATCAGCAAGACCAGTTAATCTCATCGAAGCTGGTATAGAGTCATAGAATCATAGAATCATAGAATGGTCTGGGTTGGAAGGGACATTAAAGATCACCCAGTTCCAACCCCTCTACCATGGGCAGGGACACATTCCACTAGACCAGGTTGCTCAGAGCCTCATCCAAGCTAGCCTGGTCAGAGTTAGCTGATGTTTGTTGGGATACTTATTCTGGGGAGTGGCAGTGAGTTCATTTGCTACTTTATTTTTGTTGCCCTTTTATTAAATAGCTTTTTGCACTTCATAAGAGGTGCTGCACATGAACTAACAAGTATGTTAACAATTACAGCACCCATGGCTTTAGTGTAAAGTTACCCATGGCCTAGGAGTAATGTTTGTAGTGCAAAGCATTTTTAGCGTCTTCCACTAGCTAGAATCTACGGAGAGTATCAGACTTTCATCTTGATTTGTGATTTGGGTTTGGGGGTTTTTTTGCCAGGAAAGTCACAGATGTGTTTGAGCTTTTAGGGTTTTTACAAATGGAAAATATTTTTGAGGTGAGGTGGATAAAACATCAGAAGCCCTAACCATTCTTGGTTTTGTCACTGTTCCCTTTACACAGACAAAATTCCTACTTAAAGCAGCTTACAGTAAATTCCCTGGGCTTGTGTAGCTGCCAGAAGTAACAGTCACTCTCTTCCCAGTTTGCCAGCCAGGTCCACAACATCATGGTAGACCAGATTTATGCTAATGAAAAGCTTAGTCGGTCAGTAAAGTCAGTCCAGCATTCACTGTTTCTTAACAGGCTCAAGTTCTGCCAACAGCAGATCACTTAGCCTTGCAGATGCAAACCTCTGAGCCTACACAGGTATCTACTCCCATATTTATAAATTCTCCACCTTCTCCAAAAGAATTTACAGAGATATGTGAACACAGAGATGTCTTAGTTCTCTCAAGGCATAGAAAGAAAAGTAGGTGTGTTCCATGAGGTGTGACCTGCCAGCAGCTGGCTTTTCCACAGTGAATATTTCCCACAGCACTTAAGAAACATGTCTGATACCCACCACAACTCTCTTGGGCAGCTTCCAGGGTCTTGGTGTTGAGCTGTCTTAACCTGCACTCTGCAAGTGTGCAGATACAAAATATTTTACCTACTCATCTTCCAGATGTTTCTCTTGTTTCTCAAAGAAAATAAAATTTAAAAAAACCAAACAAACAACAAAACAAACAAAACCCCAAAAACTCTTTCCCTCCCCAAAGAAAAACAAAAACCCAAAAAAACAAGCTAAATTCTGCAGTATCTATATGCCTACAAACCTCCCTGTAAAAATAAATTTGTGTATGGGTTATAATGTATTAATTACAAATATTTTTGTCCAACCACCCCTCTTTTGTTTCTTTCTCTGTATGGAACTTTCCTAGGAGACTGAGTTACATGCATCAGTGTGTCAGAATAGTAGTATGAGCAGACAGGTTTCCTTCCCTCCAGACAGCAATCACAATCCCATCTCTTTCACTGTCAGGAGGTACCAAAAAACCTGTACAAAAAGTAATATGTAAATAAAACACGACCTGAAAGGCTGTGTTGCAGTCATGAGGATCCAAACATGTCTGAGCTGGGACTGGGGGTCATATATTAGCTGCTGTGGGCTCCAAGGAGAAAAGATTTAGAGAGTTTGTGCAGCAGCTTTCCCTGTTGATCAGCCCACGTACAAATCTCAACCCAGATTACTTTCAAGATACAAGTAGGGACTCTCCACCAATTCCCTTTCACTGATGCCACCAGAAGACGCATGTAAATGCAAAAACTGTACAGCAAGTTGTTAGCATATCCAGGTTACACAAAACAAATCCCTCTGCATTTTCTAGCTTGTTTTAAAAGACTTTTTGCTCATCTGAAGTTACAAAAAGCCATCTAAGTCTCTTACTGTGTTCACTAATGACATTTAGCAATCTATGAACTTGTACGGTATTTCTGTCTTCCTTTGCTTTTTGTTTGTTTGGTTGATTTTTCTGTTTGTTTCTTTTGTTGTTTTGTTGTTGGGGTTTTGTTTGTTTCATTGTTGTTGTTTGGTTTGGGTTTTGCCTTGTTTGGTTTGGGTTTTGTTAGTTAGTGTGTTTTGTTTTCCCTTAGCCCATGAGGAAAGTTTTTCCTTATAGGTAGGTTCAGTTTTATGTAACATTTTGTAGTTGAAAGCCAGAAGATTCCTCTTGGGTTTTGACACCCTCAAATTCAAATAAGGCATACTGCTGTCTGGCTCAGCAGGAACTTCCTCAGGAGACTGCCTGAGAGTAACACTTCTCCTAAACTACCAAATGTGCAGTCTTACAGATGGTGGCTCCAGCTGTGGTGGGAACCTTTAGTGTTGCCAGACACGTATACTGTTGGTGCTTGGGTCCTGTCTACATCTGATGTGATCATCAGCACCAGGAATGTGAACATTATGCAAAAGTAAACTTGAAAATCACAAGACCTTGAACTTTTCAGTTCCAAATTAAGTTGAGGGTAGGAGAAAAAGCACATGATTGTGAGGGGAAGACTTGAGGAAGGAGTCCCATGCTATCGGCAAGTTAGAGCTAAAAGCAGACAGATATTAGGAATGGTTTATAAAGTCCTTGAAGAGATGCTGCTGGAGAGGAAACCAGAAAGTACCAGAACTGGCATGAGAAGACGGACATGAAATGGAGATAGGTAAACACAATGATCATTAAAGTACTGGTTGAAACAGAATCTACTTTGACTTCATCAAACACTTTGGTCAACTACCTGGTCATTTAACTGCCTGCTGACTGGGAGAACAATGTTGCTGCTCAAATCTTATCTGGTTTCACTGGAGACGAGTTGCTGAGCAACCAGTCAGACCAAGAGCAAGCCGAGGAATGTAAATGCCACCTCCCTGCAAAGACGTTTGTCCTTCATCGCATCGCCATCAAGCATACTGCCTTCCCTTGTAAACACCAGTTGACACTTACTCGCCTACCGGGGAACAAGAATGGAAATTCCATCACAGCGTTAGGGGAAAAAAGCCTTGCAAGCACTGGTTGCCCAGAGGGACTGAGGAATCTCCATCCTTGGGCATATTTACAGCTTGACTGGAAAAGACATAGAGGAGCATGTGCTAAATCTGCTGGTCCTGACAGGGGGCTGGAGCAGGTGCTCTCCGATTGTCCCTTTGTTCTATCGTCAGTAAGTAACTGCATACTGACTCAGTAAGAAAGAATGGACATTTTTAGGTACTTTTAATTTCTCAGTAATGTGTATCTGTGCTGCTGTATCTAAACTGAAAAAAAAAAACAAACCAAAACAAAAACAAAAACCCACAGTGATGAGGTGTTAAGATGCAGGCAGGACCCTTCATATAGGTAAATCCTCACACAGGGACACAGACCACGGGGACACAGGCAAGCATTGACATTAGCTGCTCTGTGCAAAAGCAGACCAACAGCAAGATCTGTGGGCAGAGGGAAGGGTGCTTGAGGTTGAAGAAAGCCTTGGAAAAAACATGAATTCCTGTTCTTGCCCAATTTTGTTTCCACGGTGTTTGAATTGAGCCCCAGCAGCAAACTGAGCAAGAACTCTGAATTAATGAATTAATGGAAGGTAATATAACCATCACTGAGAGCTGTTTGCAAAACACACGTACGTGCTAAACCCTTCTGCACCTCCTTTCCAAGAAGTGCCTGAGTGACAAAATACATTCTCCCTCCTGAATGAGGGAAACTCCATCACTTAATGGCAGACTTGGCAGTGCTGGGTTGATGGCTGGACTCCATGATCTTAGAGGTCTTTTATAACCTTAACAATTCTATGATTTAATCTGGTATTTTCGGAAGTCTGATAAAAGAAATAATCTTGCATTTATCCTCAGAAGTGTATAAGGTTTTCTTGTTTCAGACAATTATTCTGAGCTCTTGCTCAGAATAATTTTGTCCCCTGTCACAGGGAGAAGCAGAGAAACCTTGACCTCAAATGTACTTACTTCCATCTACGAGGAAAAATCATTATATTATATTAATTATATCATATCATATCATATTGAATTTAGTTCTATTGAATGGTTTCAGTTCCAGGAAATTTATACTTGACAACTGTCAGAAAGTGGTCTTCCAGATATAAAGAGCTCTGCTTTCACAAATTTCAGCTTTCTGTTTGCTGTGTTACACCATTTTCTTGCCCGTAAGGGAAGTCCCTGGACCATTAGAAGCTCCATCATATGTGCTTTGGGTCTACCACAGCAAAAAGATACTGACCTCTCCCCTCACTAATGTGGCAATGACCCCTGACCCAAGGGTAGAAGAACAACAGTTTAGCTTAACAGCAAGATTACTGCCAAATCTCAAAACCTTCATTAGCCCCAGTCAAGAACTCCCCTGCCTGTACATCTAAAGATTACATTATCCCTCTCTGTCCCCTTTCAGTTGGAGTTTCTGTTTGTTGTGGGAGTTTCTATTCATTTGCTGTGCCTCTCTTTTCCGAGTTTTTTCCAGAGCCACTGCTTCAAAGTATCATTTCCTATCTTAATATCGCTGCCTTTATTCTCTGTTTGTAGACATATAGATTCGTGTTTACCTGTAATAAAGTAGTATATTATATGCTTGCTTTTTGTTTACCATCTGATTACATCGGTGACCTATTTTCATTTCTGTTCCTCTGGTCTGTTGCCATACAATGAGTTTATGTTTTCTTCTGTATCACAGATCAAAATGGAAAATTGCCAAGAGACAATCCAGGTGGAGCTCCAGTAGTTAACACCCCTGAACAATGAATGATACGGAACAATGATTGTTTAGCATTGAGACTAATGATTGAGTTAACCACTGGGTTTTGAACTATCTGATATATTGATATGGTATAACATCTCCACCAAAGGGCTACACAAAACTATAGCCTCATGCTTATAGCAGTTTTATATGAAAATAACTTCTACTCTTCTGAGAAGGGTACCAGATTATCTCAGCAAAATCTGCTTTCTGTAAATCCATGTCATTTGGCATAAATAACATACTTCCTTTTATCTTCGTATTTATTAACACAGTCATTTTGGGCAGCACCAATTTCAGGCTATGGACTTCCATCAGGCCCATGGCCAGAAGAATCCAGGCAATGTCCAGCTACAGGCCAGACAGATGTTCACTGTCTGTACTTCCCATGTTGTTCTGTGTACCTTTCGAAGTGCTGTTTCAGCATAAACTTCCTTCTCATCCCATGGAGATCCCCTTTACTTCCAGTTCTTCTGAAAGTGAGTTTCAGTGACAAAGCACTCTTCTGCCAAGTCCTATAAAGTTCTCAGTTGCTAACAAGACACATTTTCTGATGTTAGGATGTCTGGTATCAGTGGCTGCTGTTCAGAGCCTTTTAACACACCTACTCTTTCCTCCACAACAGTGACACCATTGCTTTTTTACCCAAATGCAGAGCTAGGGTATTCATTGAAGTTCCCAAAATAGGTCCACTGCAAATCTTTGTTCAGTTTATATTGTGCATAGGCAAAAAACCCAGGCAAATCTGAGTCAAAGTCCTAAAAACTGCCTCAAAGTGTTTCCTAACTAGAGCACAATTAGGTTGCTTGAAGCTTCTCCCCAAGTTACTGGTGGCACTTCTACCGACCCTGAACAACAAATACATTGCATAAATTCCCTTTCTCCCTATCATTTCAGATCAGCCTTTTCCTGAAATGCTTATTATCTGTATTTCTGCTGCTTTTCATCTCTACGGCTTTCTTGCACTTCTGTGGTGCTACATGGCAGCCGCCTATCATCCTGTGCTTCCCGTGGAAATCCTGACATTCCCTCTAGTACCGGCACTGCCTCAGTGTGGGAGACGTAATTAGAAAGTGCTTCCAGCGGTCCGAGGGGAGGCCCTTGGGAGCTGGGGGATCCACTGGCAGTGGCTGCCGCCCCCGCGGCCCGGGCTCCCGGGGGAAAAGGGACGGGGCCGCCGGGGATTCGCTGCCGTACGCGAGGAGCTCCATGGACGTCATCCTCCCACGGAACTTTCCGTCTGCGCCCTAAAAAACATTTTTTTTTTTTTTTTTTTTTATGTACAGGCTTTTTTGGAGGTTTTATATAGATACATATATATATATATATATATATATATATATACATATATATAAAATGTTCACAGCTTCCCACAGGCGTCAGCGCCTGGGAAGGGCGCAGCCCGCCCGCCGTGCCGGACCCGCGCTGCCGCAGCGCCGCCCAGCGGAGGACCAGGGGATGCTCGGCCCGTCCCGCTGCCGCCCTGAGTCTGAGCGCCCTGGGGGTGGGGGATGAGGAGCCCGCGGCATTAACCGGAGTGATCGTCGTTCCCCTGAACACGCTGGTCGCACTCTCCCCCTCGGGAGGAGCGAGCCGGCCGCTGCTCTCGACTGCGCGGGAACAGAACCCTGAGGTGGCGAGGGGATGCGTGTGTGCCGGGCTCAGCCCTACCCTTGTCGCCCCAGCTGCCTTCTGCCTTGCTGCCTGGCTTTCACCCCTGCAAATTTGTCATCTTTCACTTGAATTACGCATCCTTGTTTCGGGGCAGTGGTGTAAAATTTAAGCAGTTCTTATTTTCTTCTCTACTTCTTAAATAAGTAACCATTTTCCTTTCTGTTTAGACTCTTGCATCGCTGTTTTTTTCCTTCCTTATCTGGGAAAGTCCTGGAGACAGTAAATGTCTGTGGGCGATGGTCCACTGGTGACATCTCTGCCTTGCTGGAGAATGTGACAGGAATCCACGTTGTTTCTAATCGTCTGAAGTCCCTTGTCTCTCAAGTCAAACTACACCACAGTGCAGCAACAGCAAATGATGCCTGAGGGGACGTTGTGAACCTGACCATGGAAAGAGCCTGCGAACCTCTGGGGGAGCATCTCTTCTCCTGGGATCTCTCCAAAGGATACAACACTGCTATGTCCAGCTACAGCTTGTTTTTATAGGTGCCAGTACACTAAATAAGGCCAGTTCATGGGAGAAATGCAGGTTTAGTTTAACTTCTTTTCACCAAACTCCTGTCTGAAATAAAGTGTTCTTGACAGTACATGAGGGTGTGTGAGCACACCCCGTTCAGGATAGGGTGGAACCAGGATGTTGCCTGCCTGAGAACGCGAAGCTGCCACTTGGCAAAGCACACAACCCCTGGCAACATGCCCAGAAAACCAGAACACCCCACAAAAGAAATAAAACAAACAAATAAACAAAAATCGAAAGCAGAAAAGAGCTCTCAAACAGGCTTCCTTACTTGGGCCAAAGAGGCAGGTTTTTTGTTTTGCTTTGTTTTGTTTTGGTTTTTTTTTATCTTGACATTCTCCTGTAGGGAATAGCCAAAGAAGAGAAAACCCTGCATGCCTACCCATCTTCCCTTTGGCTGCATCTCCTAGGACAGGCCACTCACATCTTTTCAATTTTATTTTTTTTTTTTTTTCCCCTGAGAAGAGAGCATTTAGGATCAAAGTTTAGGCTTGGAATCTGCCCTGAAATTGCCATTGTACCTGCTCTCTTTGGATAAGCTGGTCACCTCAGGAACTGGCAGCACCTTATTGCATCAGGCCATCTGTTCTGACATTAGACTTCCTGCAGTCACACTTCAAAGCTCTGCCCCTGCACTGCTTCAGTTCTCTTTGGTGTCCACCCTGTGATATTCACATGGAAATGGCTTTCTAAACTCCATCATGTTGTATGTTGCCAACGTGTGTGCAGCTCCTCATCTGGGTCCAGGCTGGATTTTGGCAGACTAGGGGAATACAAAGAGCGCATGTGACTCGTAGTGTGCCTCTTTTTGGATAGAAAGCTGTCTCTGGCTCTGTGATAATCTCATGTTTCTACACCATCTCCAGCATATGAGGATGGAGGCAAAGGGCAGATGTAAAAGAAGAGGTCAAAAGAACGTGCAAGATATCTGAGGCAAAATGAGGTAGGCAACTGGAAATGGCTGCAACACAGAGATTAAAGGGGTTCTGATTTGAATGTCCAGTTATAGAACATCAGTGACTGGCAACAACAACCTGGAGACTAAAAAATGACAAGAAGTTGAGAACTGGCTGATGACGTTTGTTCTGACGGTATCAGAACAAGCCAAAGTCCCACCCAAACAGAGTTAAATTGTTTAAAACATAGTTCAGACAAAAGGGTGACCTTTTTAACCAAAATGTTTAACAGTATGTGACTGCCAGCTTCTGATCTGATTCAAGAAGTCCTCAAGCCAAATTTACTGTGTCCCCATACTACAGCTCCTTAAAATATTGTCAGGGTTTTTCTTTGCATATTTCTCATCTGACTGGTGGTCTGGCACTATCTGGGTTATACAATTCAAAGTAGCCATGGCCTGAGGTGACTACATTTTCAGGGAAGGGTTTCATGTGAGATCCATCTGCAGTCTTTGAACACCACAGTGTGCATTGAGCTGCTCAGTTGCACCAATTAGGGTCATTCACAAGTGTAATTATGGAATAATATTTAAGCTGCTTTTTTAGAAACAAAATCAAAAAATGAAAATTTATAAATACTTGAAAAGTCAAAGGAAGAAGGCATTAATTTTTTTTTATTTTCTCTTTTAGTAGGAGAACTTTTCAAGTAACAGACACAAAATGAACAATTAACCTTTATATTGCACTTTTCAACCTCTGCCTTTACAGTATTTTACAAAAGTGCTCAAGTATTACTGGCAGGAAATCTGAATCAATCCCAGTGGAATTACTTGTTGTAGCTGTGCCAAAGAGGCAAAAGCAGAATTAAAAGCCATTAACTGCCTTATCTCTTAATTCTCTGCACAGGCTCTAACTGCTGTGATCTATGTTGTCTGTATGAAGATAGAAAGGTGAAAAAACACTCTCTATGGTCCTCAGACCCCAGTAAGGATCAAAATACTACTGCATTAATCAAATGGTATTATATAAATCAAACACACCATTCTTATTTTAAAATTCTCTTTAACATCTTTAAACCATGAAATAAATTCATATTTGATTGAGCCCTTACAAATTATTCTTTATAATAGCTTATATACTGCAGACATTTGCTCATTAATTGAAAGAAACTTTTGCTCAAAGAGTTCTGCATATTTTGATCAACTTGTGGGAATCTTAGTTACATTGGAGAAGGCTCCCTTTGGTTTTGTCAATGCCAATGTTGGAAGCTACTGGTGTTCCTTCCTCATGTACACTTCGAGACCACCAAAGTTTTTTCACTTCAAATCCTTACATCTGTTTTGTTTGTTTGTTTTTTGTTTTGTTGGGTTGGTTTTTTTTCCTAGAAACAATTCATGCTCAGTATTGTCTAAGTTAAAATATCATTGAACATTTTTTATGTGATTTATTAAGGCAACACAATTCCTGACAAGATAGGAATTGTGGATGTTTCAGAGGGCGCTGCTGAACTGTTTGGATGGCCTGAGATTCACTGTGTCCTGTCCATCCACTGATCACACTCTGCAGTTGCAGCATGAGGTAGCTCATTTCTCAAGGAGGATTTCACGACGTCATTGCAGTGTAACAAAGTAACTGTTAGTCCATAATCAATGGGATAAGAAAAGTTCTAACTAGAAACTGTTTGCAACATTTCACAATGTCTAATGCATAATAGTAGAACTCTTAAGTGTCAAGCTGGCTCAGTTAGAATACATTTAAGCATCAGGACTTGGTCTCAGGTCCGTTGTTGATACTAGCAAATGCTTTGAAGGTAGAGAAAGGAGTGTCTTATTATTATAATTGCTGTCCTTTGGCTGAAATACCTAAACAAATTGCATTTTTTTCTGCTGAGAGCTGTTTATCCCAACGTAAATGTAGATACAAACAAACAGAAGATAGCTGGTGTTTTCAAAGCCTGAACGTCCATCCTAGCTTCCCCAGTTTGGTTCTCAAACTACAGAGGCCAAGCCTTTCCAGTTCCAAACTACCATTACTTCACACCGTTGGAAGCCACTTGGGATTTGTTTGGGTCTTTTTAATGCCATTCCCTGAGCCGAAAAATAGTGGAGGGAAAAAAAGTCATCTACTCTATGACTTGTCAGGGGGATGGCAAATAACTTTTAGATAAATGTGAGTGGAATCCCCACTGCAATTAGCAAACCTGAGCTGCAACTGACAGGTTAAGTAAGAATGGAGTTTTACTCCGAGGGCTTTTATCTGTGGGATGGCCAATGCTCAAAGGTGTGAATTTGGGCCAGAGGAGTGCTAAACACATTCTAATGGCAAGGACAGCCTATCCACCTAAGCTTGGAGTTTTCAGTGTTTCAGGGTTATTTGTGTATATCTAAAGTCACCTAATACACTAGCTCATAAAAGTCTAACTGTCCAATACAAAACAATCACAAAACAAGGATCTGTACTATTCATGTTAAATTTTCCATGGAGTCAGATCATGCTGCTGTAACATGGCTTTCTTCCCCTTAAATCTGAAGACTTTCCATGATATGTTATTAGGCAAAGGCTTTGGAGCTCTCAGCACTGAAGGCAGTGTCAGGAAACGCTTGTACGCTGCCATGGCTCATAGCCTCCTGCTGCTAAAAGGTGTTTCAAGCTCCTGGCAGTCTCCTGATGACAGAAGTTGTCTAGTGACAGTCATCATTTAGCAAAATCTAGTTCTCAGTATCCTTTCTAGGTACTGAGAAAATGCACAGCTGAACTCCCCTTGGTGTTTCTCTTCCCTCATTAATGTTGCTGTACAGCTTTGAAACCATTCCTGTTACGTAGCTTTTCAGTTTGTGTTCTCTTGCAAGGACAAGCTTACCTTTTCATTTATGAGCTGACTCTTTTCACCAATAATAACACGATGAAAACTTTTACTAAAAAAGAACAAAGAGTTAAATTTTTTTCTGTCTGGCCCCAAGTGACCCTCTGTTCCCACTGCTTTTGAAATTACTGGAGTTTGCTTAGCTTGAAAAATTACAGCTATAGGAAAAATTATGCTTCACTGATCTATTTTAAAAAGGAACAGCAGAATTTTAAAAATAGAATCCCCCCCTTTTTTTTTTTTTTCTCTCCTGACTGCGGCATCTCTAACCCAAGTATGTTGATGCAATTTCCAAAGCATTAAGAAATGTCTTAGGTCACATTTAAGTCAGGTCAGCCAAATTCAGGATCAGTGAAAAAATGAGTTGTTCATCTTGTCTGGAATGAGATCTTTCTTCCCATCATTCTTAGTTATAAAGATATCTTTTGTGTGGTTGAAGCTAAATTTAAGCCCAGCCTGAGTGTATTTGTGTACTATCTAGGCGTGTTTTATGCATCAGCAGCACACTGCATTACTAGTCTGCACACACAATTAGGGCTTTATGATCTTTAAAGTCAGTTAATAAAAAGATTTATATATTTGCAGCAATAAAAGTCTGGGAAGTAATAGGAATAGGCGTTTCTTAGAGCTACAGTCTGATTCTCCTTTGGCTCCATTGTCTTCAGGTGGACTTAGTCCTCACCCTGATTTGAGCACCAGAAGAAGACAAGAAAATCCATCCCTGAATGCATACCTAGGGAGCTCTGCTTTTATAGACATTGCTTTTCTTTCAAACCGTAGTCCTGTGGAGTGAAGAGCACTGCAAGAGAGACCAGATTCTGCCATGGGTATTAAACTGTGAGGCGTGATTCTTCTGATGAATTCACAGCAGCTTCTTCAAGACTGGGACTGGGTCTGGCTCTGGTAAGCAATGTCCGAAGGATTGAACCCAGCCCTGATGGGCTGCTCCCAAGAGGGCCAGTTTGCCCAGGGGGTCTCCTGCCTGCTTGCCGGCGATGCTCCACCCAGCAGGCGGGAGGAAGGTCACACCTGGATGCAGGAATGAAAGTCACACTCAGAGAAGTGTGGATTGAATGAAGGAAACGGTAAGGTGAAAACATACTGATTTAATATATGTGTTACTATTTTGCAAACAACCGTCTCACAGACTTTTTTTTCTCTGCTAAAGCGTTTAGCTACTGCAATAGGATTTAAAAGTATGAGTTGAACTTTAACAGATCTATAGTAGCAGTTAACTAGCAAAGGAAAGTCCATGTCTAGCTGTTTCCTGCTGCTACAATGTTTTGATAACAATGGTGCACAAAGACTTGTTTTGTTTAGCATGCACCATATTATTGCATTTCAGACAAAGTCTTGATTCTCTAAGTCCAAGACAAAGTCTCAATTCTCTCCATTTGAGACAAAATCTCAGGACAAAAAATATGTACTTGAAATGTCCCAAACTACAGAGGAGTAAGGAATCAGATTAGCATGAATTTCTGATTCTAGATACAATGAAAACTAAGATAAGGCAAACATGTATTTTTTTAACTGGAGGGACAAATTTAGGAAAGATTTTGTACCTCATCATTCCCTGTGTAATTATGAAATCAGAAAAATGAAAATATTCTTCCTATACTCTGCACACACACTGTAAGTACCCCAGGCAGACCTGTTCTTACTGTGCTGAGATTTGTTTTCCTACAGCAGCGAGTTTCCCTTCAAGAGCTCACGGGCATGGAGAGAACCTTTGTTTACCACCCCCAGGTGCGAACCTCATTAACTTATGTTTACTTTTGTGTTTTCAGCTTTCAGTAATGAGCCAGGTTAATGGATAGTGAAGACGGTGGTGGGGAGAATGGTAAGGAAAATTCAGGAGCTGGCTTTACATCTTTGAGTTTTGCAGGCTCAGAGGCAAAAGGGCAATCAGCCATTTAGCTATACAAAAAAAAAAGAAACTCCAGCCCTTACAGTTGGTGACGCTCCTACCCTGGATTTGTTTGGTTTGGTTTTTTTCAGGATGGTGTGAAACAAAGCACAGCCAGCCCCCTGACTTTTTGCAAGTTAGAAATGCTATACAAAAATCTACTTTTGACACCAGAAAATGCTTTCTCCTGTTGTTCAGAGTGACTCCAGATGCTGATGTACTTAGTACACAGCACAAGTTACCCAACTAGAATGAAAAACCAAGGTAATTGAGTTTACATTCATCTGTCAATATTCCTAAGGGACAGACTGTTCAGCCTGCCAAGTTTGCTCTGCTTATGCATGCAGATTGTGAACTTAAACCGACTGGAGATTCCCACAGTAGATTCTCCCCAGTGAATAGGAGATCTCTGCTGCTGTAATCTGTTAGAGGTGGTGCGACCACTTCTGTCATAACCGTTCTCCATGTCCCATGTCTCCATATTAGGAGATGAGCTAAATGTTTGGCAAGAAAAGAAGGAAAAGGTTGGGTAGAACTGCGTTTTAATGCATCAGGCTTTCCCTTGTCCCAAGTCCCATTTTCAGAGGACAAAACATCAGCTTCTTCCCAGGCTTTTTTATGCTTCTCAGTATTATAATATGTGAGGGCTTCACATACACATATTTCTTTATCTTTCTATTCCAGTGAAAGACTGTCATCCCTATATGTGGAATAGAACATGAGGATTCAAGCAAAAAGTTTCTTTTAACTTTGGGTGAGTAGTCTGGGACAGTTGTGAGAGGACTTTTAGAATCATAGAGAATCATAGAATATCCTGAGCTGGAAGGGACCCACAAAGATCATCAAGTCCAACTCCTGGTCCTGCACAGGACAACTCCAAGGGCATTGTCAAAATGCTTCTTGCACTCTGGCAGGCTTGGTGCTGTGACCACTTATCTGAGGAGCCTGTTCCAGTGCCCAGCCACTATCTGGGTAAAAAATTTTTTCCTAATATCCAGCCTAAAACATCCCTGACAGAGCTCCATGCCATTCTCTCAGGTCTTGCCACTGGTCACCAGAGAGAAGAGATCAAGCACCTGCCCCTCAACTTCGCCTTGTGAGGAAGCTGTAGACTGCTGTTAGGTCTCCCCTCAGTCTCCTCTTCTCCAGGCTGAACAGACCAAGTGACCTCAGCTGCTGCTCATATGGTTTTGGCTCTTGGCCTTTCATCATCTTCTTAGCCCTCCTTTGGACACTCTCTAAGAGCTTAATGTTTTTCTTATATGGTGGCACTCAAAACTGCACACAATATTCAAGGTGAGGCCACCCCAGTGCAGAGCAGAGCAGGACAATCCCCTCCCTCACATGGCTGGTGATGCTTTCCCTGATGTCCCTCCAGACACAGCTGGCCCTCCTGGCTGCCAGGCAATGCTGATTTGTATTCAACTTGCCATTGACCAGGACCCCCAGGTCCCTTTCCATGGTGCTGCTCTCCACCCTCTTGTTCCCCAAGTTTTCAAATAACTTGGCTTTTTTTACTTTAAATAGCTCTGTATTTGACTAACCACTGTCCTTCAATTAAGACATTTCCATAGGGGATCTCCTTGTACCTAGACCATAAAAACAGCATCAATCTCCATCCCAAATATGGGAGCAAGTCAATACCTGTAGCAGAGCAGAGATAGAAGACGTGTGAGAGAAAAAAAACCATGGCCAACATTCAGTGCATATACTCAGGAAATATATGATAGAAAAGCAGAAAAGATGGGAGAATCTGTAAAACAAAGGAACAAAAGAATATTCGATCCTCTGGTCTGGGAGGAAACCAGGGAATGTGTCTCTGATGCAAAGTGAAATTAAGAGCCTCTTTAGGTGAGCTCTGGGTGGCAGGAGCTGGTAAGGGCAAACAAAGGAACTCCTGATGTTTGGCTTCTGTTCCGTCTTAGGAAACAGTCTTATAACCAACTCAAAGGAAAAGTGGCTCCACCAAAACAACCCTTAGCACATTTGCTCCAGTGCCATCTTAAGGCATTGTATGCACAGACAAAAGCATCTGGCCCCCAATTGGAAAGGTAGGCCCCAAAAGCAGCTGCCAGTGCACAGCACGTTTGATGATAGGTGGGCTGGATTCACTGTGTGCACACTATGAAGCTGGCATAGACAGGTGCGGCAAATCTCACAGGTCAAATTTAAAACAGGGAGGACTCAAAAAATACAAGTATGGGCAGTCAGGATGCTTTGTCAGTCACCTTCATACGTGTACCATGCCCAGGGCTGCTTAGCTGGGCTCCCTTCCCTGAGCTCTCCTGCTTCTGTTGCTATCAAGTGTCTCTGACGAATCTGGCCTGGCCAGTGGCAAGCTGTAGTTTCCCCCATGGTCCATTGTGGGAACTGGAGTTTCATCATGGGTGGTGGTGTCTGTGATGAGTAAGGAACCTTGCAGATAGGCAGGAGCCAGTCCTGATGAACCAGAACTGAAGCCATGTCACCAAGTGTAAGCAGAACTTGTTGGCCTAAGCCTCCTGCAAAGAAGACAGGAAAGACTTAAAAGAACTGTGGGCAAGCAGGAGGGGGCCACACACAGAGAGAAAACCAAGTCAGAGTGCCAATAGTTGAGCCCCTGAGACTTTCTGAGCTCAAGAGGCTACAGGTCTAGCTGCTGAGCCTCTTGCTTCTTTGCTTTCCCACGAACGAAGGACACTTGTGCTGGCACCAGCACATCTAGGACCAGAAACCACAATTAGAGACCTCCATCTTCAGATATTCATAGGGATCCTCTGTTTGTATCTCAAAGCAGGTGGTAAGAAGAGGATCATCTCCTGCTATTCAGAAGCATGCTGTGCAGTGACATCTGGAAGTAAATGCCAGAGTGCCCTAGTCAGGGTGGGGTATATGTATGAAGAATCTCAGACCATGCAGTGGCATCTCATTGTGTTTAAGGGGTTTTGGGCATGGTAACAGGACCACGTGGCAGATTTCCAAAGGTCCTGGATATGCTCTATGGGGCTTGGTGTGCCCTTCCTCGTCTGACAGCCCTTGCAGCTGTGGGATCTGCTGTTACTCCCTTGCCTAGGGCAGCCATTGCCTCCAGTGAGAAACAGGGAAATGGGAGAGGCAAATGAGTGAGAAAGGGGTAAACAGTATTTTGCCCAAACTAAAGTGGGGAATGTCCTTGCTCAGCAGTTTTTCTCAGCTACCTCAGTGTCCCAGGGTAAGCTCCCCTCAAAAAAACAGAAACTGATCCAGGCCAACATCTTCTGTAAGAGAGAGCAAAGAGGAGACTAGGACAGGAGAGCACACAAACTCACCCCTTTTCAGGCTGTGTTCCTCAGATTTTATTGCTCATCCTCAGTTCAGCCCAAGGGAATAATGGCATTTTCCTCACTTTGTACAGTGCAGGAGGAGAGCAACTGGGTTTCAAGCCTCTGGCAATTCCTCTGAGGGTGGATATGTATGCTCCCAAAACAAGGATTCTTCCTTCCTGGGAAAGCAAAGACAGCAGTCCAAACTGGAGTTAAAGAATCAAACGTATTTACATAAAATAAATAATGAGTGCAATTTATGATTGGGTAAGTTATAGTAATAAAATAAGAACTATTTATGCAAACCAAAGTTCTCAACCTCCCAGAGGCAAGTATTCAGTGCATGGAGAAACTCTTTCAAGGTGCACAGCAGAGATGATAGCAAGAAACAGGAGCTCCACACTTTCTCCAGGAAGGTGTAAGAGGAACAGGCCAGTAAAACTGGAAGTACTTCAAGGAGTTTTCCTAGCTGTTAGCACGGGTTACCATGCCCTGGCTATCATCCCCAGCTCCTGGCAGAGTTGCTGGTCACTTTGCCCTAGTAGGAAGGTTCTTGCTGCCAGTTTCTGTTGTGCTTTGCTGCCACAGTCACTTCTTCCCCCCACTCATGTGAATTGCTGCAGAGTAGGGAGAAAGACAGCAGCCCAAAGGTGGACAAACTAAAAGCAGCAAGGAGCTTGGTGGCCTACCTGCTTTCTTTTCCTTATTTCTCCAAACCAGAAGGTTCCTGAGCATGAGCAAGCCAAAATGTAACTTGGCACCAGTGCCATAGATAAATGTTGATATTTTTCCTGGCAGTTCGAAAGAAAATGTTTCCGGGTGTCCAAGGAGACCTTGCTCTTAGAGGATGGCCTTCCTGCTGTGTAGGTTTCTCACTGGTTATGCTTTCTGCTGGCTGTGCATTCCCCAAAGAGTAGGTGAGAGGGGTTTTTCTCCCTGCAATTGTGGCAGGGGAGCCCAAGAGCTGCTCTGGTGCTGGGGGTAAAGCTGCTCCCTGGTATGAGCTCCCCAAGAAGTGCTGAACACAGGAACATGCATGCACATGGGAAAGATCAGGCTCAGCAAGGTGTTCTGCCTGATAAAGTCACCTCAAGCTCTGTTGTCACTGTGGGGTATGCTTACAAAAAAGAGCAGGCTAATGTGATTCAGAATAGTCAGAGAAGACAATTTACAGACCTGCCTCTTTTGAATGCTGCAGAAAGAAAGAAAAGCCTTATGGCAAGTTGGAGCACCCTGTGTAGTAGGATAAATAACTCCTTGCAAACAGCAGTTGAAACAAAAACAGGATCAACAGCTGCTCTCCCCACCTCACAACTTGTCCTGCCTATTCCAGGCTGAGCTCCAGGCTGATGCCAAGTTCTCTTGCTTTGGAAGAAAATGCTTAACAGTTTGATCAACTGAGATTGCTGGACAGCAACTTTTGCAGATACACAAGCATTTCAGGAACCAGTAGCAATTATGGAATGACCATAATATGGCTGTTACTTCTCATCATCAAAACAGATGTATAGACATTGAAGTGCACACTATTTTTGGATATCTGGATGTATTCCTGTTGAAGATTCAGCTTTCAGCCACAGTAATTCTTCTGGTTTGATATATTTATTTTTTTCTCAACAATATTTATTATTATTTGACTTTACATTTGTTTCCAAGAACTCTGTCTAGGAATACTATAGCAAAGATACCAGTATTACCAGCCAAGAAAGTAATTCATACATCTCATACTGGATAATTTTTTTCTTTGTAGTTTTACACAGAGAAGACACTGAATATATCATGGATTTAGGCTATGGATAAACACCAGCTACAAAATTTTATTTCAGAAGAATATTGGGAGGAAGTTAGGATTATCATAGGATAAGGACTTGACTTTTTTTTTCCTGGTGCCCATGGGAAATGCTGATCACCTACATGCTTCAGGAATTCAGCACATGTCTGATAGCTGCTGAGTAATTGCAGTTATTCCCTCTGCAGTTTAATATTCTTCAGCCAAAAGCAGAATCCAAGCCCATGGGTACAATTTCCACAGTAACAACTACAATGAATCAGATGCGTTAACATATATTTGGAAGGATTTTTCTTCATTTGGTGGAAAAGGGAATAGGAGATTCTAAGGCTGCATATCATTGACCAACTGGATGACAATTACTAGGCTGCTATGAGGATAATGCTCTCTCCACAAACAGCAGATCTATTCAGATACAAATTGGTACAGTCAGAGTTTTCTTAATATCTGGGATGAAATCCTATCTATCAAAGTGAGAAAATTTTTTTCCTATATGGAGAGGTATTTCTTCTCAACATGTATATTGCTCAGCACTGGGCTGACAATATCAGGCTTGCTTAACAGAAGTTGGATTAGAAGAGTGCTTAGGAATAGTTTATTCACTGCAAGTCTTTTTAATAGGCTGTTGACCAACCTCTTTGCTTCAGAAAACAGTAAACCAAGTAGCCTGTCTGTTTGTTGGCTCATATATCTGGAGATGAGAGGTGACAAATGTCATCTTGCAACTTGCAATACTGCCGGGTTTGCAACCTGCAGACTTCCATGCAAAGACCATGAAATACAGCTTTGAGTTGTTTGACACAAGGATTTCACTGTGCTACTGTGAGACTGTCTATAAGATACAACTCGACATTTTCAAAAGTGGAAAGAGCTACACAAAATTACATGCTCCTCTAGAGTCTGAGTTAGTTTGAAGCCACAAAGCTAACCTTGGAGTCTTGTGCTGACTCCACATACTGAAGCTATCTCTGCAACAACCCTACCAATAGCCTCTACGTGCAAGCAGAGAAGATTTTAATTTAAAATCATGGATTTCTCTCATTATTGCACATTCAACTAAGACAAGCAGTCTTTGCAGCTGTCATAACTTTCATCCACAATGAAACTGAGGAGATGTTTGTTAAGCATCAAACTCCAGTCCTTGAGACAATTAACATCTTGGCAAGTCTCCTGCAGCGATATCTGGTGGACAGTCATCAGTACACCACATTATGCATGCTTGCAATTTGATCTTGACCAACGCAATTTCCTTCCCTTCTTTAGGAATTCTTTCACTGCCTTTATGCCCAAGGGATAGATGAAAAAGATAGCTGTACACAAACTGCTTCTGCTCTGAAGCTAATACTGAAAAGCTAGTTCTACTTCTGTTTATACTGCTACTTTACCCTACAAAAACTATGTTAACAATCTGTGAAATTCAGCATTTAAAAAAAAAAAACCCAAACACAAGAAAATGTATTTCCATTTATCTAAACTGGCTCTTTTTATATAGTTTATATATATAGTTTATTATGGCCTATATAAGTGACAATGGCTTATCCATGGCAGAAAGGCAAAATGACACACGGAGAGTTGTGATTTGGTGGACTTTCTATCCTGTAATTTGGCACTATTTAAGCATTTAGGAAAGCAAATTTGAATTAGCTGACTGTGGAGATTACCTGAAATGCACAAGCATTATCAAGGGGCAGGAGAGTGCACAAACTGTTGGCCTCTGTCACAACTTATAGAGCATTTTAGAGTTCACATTACACAGGACAGAATAATCTTATTTAGTCAAAAAAAAAAAAAAAGAAAAGGAAGCTTCTGAGGAAGCACATAGAACTTTACTGTCAATTTAAACCTTCTGGTTTATATTATTATTCATACTTGTGTTATATCTGTAGAAATTTTTTTTAGGTATTTTTGAAATTTGACATCTTTAGGAAAATTTAACTTTATTACTTTCGGCAGATCTTTTTAAGTTAAAGTCATTCATCTGAGAGACAACATTTTTCCTGTGTTCTGTGAATTTCTGTGTGAGAATCGCTGAAATGGAAACTATTGGGAACTACTACTGCTTTTCTCTTGTTGGGTTTCTCCAGGAAAGGTCAGGGCAGTCTGCCAATAATGGCCAGTCTCTTCGCGAACGAAGAACCGGGGAAGGTCTTTCCACCTTCCAGCCTGCGCATTGGATATTTTTTTTTTAGGTGAGACACAGTGTGCGCGGAACTGAGCCCACCCTTTAATCCTGAGGTTCATCTGCCGGGGCCAAGCACGCTTGGACGGTGGCAGCGAGGTCCTCAGGACGTAGATGGATTGCCTTATGGGCTAACGAGCTCCATCTGCCTGGGAGTCTGCCAATATAGTAATTGGGAATCACCATTTTAAAGACCCAGGTTCTCAGTGTCACTGAAACAGTAATAGTAAATGAAGCATTAGGAGACATCGTACAGCAAAAGCAGAATGAAATTTTTGGACTGGATTTAATAGAGATGAGGGTTGGGTTGAGATGGTTTAGTAAGGTAGAGGAAACAGAACCTGATTTCTACTAAGTGGTTTTTCAGATCCAGGATCTGAACCAAATAACTCCTATTTATGCCTGACAGTGTACCCCCACTCCAAAACTCGCAATGACAGCTTGTGTTACTTACTCAATAAATGGCTTTTTTTTCTTCCTAGAAAACAAGCTAGGACATCCAATTCCCTAAGCCCCAGTCATTAAATAGTATAATTTAAGCTACAGTGTCAGTTCCTGATACATTAGAAAATGGCAGATTTAAGACTCTCTGGGCAATCTTTTTTTGTCTCTCCCCATGTGCATATGTTTTCTTACAAACCCTTCCATGACACAGTCATATTTTAGACTTTCCCACAGGATGCATGCCTCATTCTGTACAACACAGGATAATCACACCCAGTGGCAGAAATAAATTAGCATAGCAATCTTAATCTGGTATTTCCTAATTTTCCTAATTTCCTTATCCTCCAATGCTGCACTAATCTAAACAATATTCTTTTATTGTAATTTTTTAAACGTTATCATTTAAATATATATGTATGTGCATTTGTGTATCTCTCCATCTATCTGGATCTGTTAATGTATTGGTAAACACAAAAGAAAAAGATAAAAGTTGTTTGTTTTTAATTCTTTCAGAACTGTTTGATCTCTCCTCACTTGTTTTAGCAGCTGCCTGACTGTTTTTTTCTCCTATGTAAACTTCAAAGTCAATCAGAGGTCAAAACTCTGGACAAAGACACAATAACGAAAACAACGGTGATTGGTGTATGTGATGGGAAGAAGCAGAGAAGCTGGGTTGTAGAATACTGTGTGTTTCTGGACACAGCAGGGGGGGAAATGATCTACCTCTTGGACATAACATTTCTGAACACTTGATGTAGTTGTTGAGGCCTGTATAGTTGCCTGGAAATGTATCTCACAGGAGAAGGAAGGGTACAGCCATGTACAGAAGGACTTGACATTCCCTGGCTATTCTTGGTTCAAGCAATCTGGAAATAGCTTAATAGATTACTGTAAAAATGCTGGCGAAAAACAACTGGTTTCTGTTGAATGCAGAGGCATT
The DNA here is from genome assembly GCF_003031625.1 of Empidonax traillii. NCBI lineage: Eukaryota > Metazoa > Chordata > Aves > Passeriformes > Tyrannidae > Empidonax > Empidonax traillii. The sequence continues at coordinate 719,850 of NW_020955287.1, read as the reverse complement.
CAGGGGTGGGTATAGGTTTTGATTCCCAATTTGTTGTTTGCTATTTCTGGTCATAGGCAAATCAAAGGAAATGCAAGTCCTGGAGAGGCAGCTTCTGCAGCAGAGCAATGTGCAGCATTTTCTGTAGGCATGTGCAGTCGTGGTACAGGATGTGTCTTCAGTTCACACTTTTTTTTTTCCTTCGGGAGAACATCTGCCTTTCTCTCCTTCATCCATCTGCGGAATCAGGCCCCTGCTTGTGCAGAGCCCGGCAGAGGGCCGTGAGCAAGAGAGAGTCCCCGAGGCTGGGGGTTGTAGCCTTGCAACTTACCTGGCACCTGGTTAAACAGCCTGCAGAAATTGGGAACACCTTAGTGATTCACACATCCTCAAAGCAGCTCCTGCCAGCAGAGCAGCTGGAGAGGCCCCAGCAGAGGCAGAGGTGGATTCTGTCATACATATACTTGTGTGTGTGTGTGTGTGTGTGTGTGTGTGTGAGGCCACAGTGAGTCATAAAAATCCTAGAATAGTTTGGGTTGGAAGAGACCTTTAAGAGTCCTCAGATTTTGTGCAGATCATGGGGATTTGTTTAAATGACCTCCAGGATAATTTGTTCTAAAAAAATATAGTCTTTTCCCGTTTAACCAACATGGAGGATGGAAATGGGGCCAGTACCACCCTGTCTGTGAAATGTATTGCCCTCGGTCTTCTTCATTTATGTAAGTTTTGGACACCTTCTGCTTTCCCTACAGAAGACTTCAAAATATGTGATTTGTACCATATGGGCTAGAACCAGGCATCTCTGAAGGCATTTCAGGAGGTAGGAGGGTCCTCAGAAGTGTAAATTCTGAGCAATACTACCGTGAGTTTGAAAATGCCAAAGCAAACCTGGTGATCCTTCTGCAGGATATTAGTGGCAAAAAAAAAGCTGTTATAATTTAAATTATTTCAAGTATTTCCCTCAGATATATTAGCTTCTATTTGTTGCTTCTTTTATTCTCACATTAAAAAAAAAAAAAAAAAAAAAAGCGCCCAGGTTCTTGTTAAAGTAAAAGCCAGGCTGCGAACAGGCTGGAACTTCAAGCTGTGCCGAGCAACAGTGGTCTAAAAGACAAAATAAAGACCCCTTTTTGCTTAGGGAAGCAGCCAAACTTTTCCCAGCTGCATGAATAGCAGGCAGAGGTGTAGCCCACCACTGGGTGGAAAAGAAGCTGTGACTGGGCCGCCTTGAGGCTTGTGGGATCGTAAATGAGTAAGAGAGTAACAGGAGGGAAAGTCATGGGCCCGGGCTACTGTGCAATAGGCAGAGCACACCCTCTCTCCTGCTGTGTGCCGCCCCTGAAAGGGCTAAGAAGAGTTTCAGCCCTGAAACTCCTCCTAATTCAGGAAATATATTTTATATGTAGCTTACTGTCCCTTTGTTAACATGAACAGAAGCAAAATTATTCTCTGTAGCTTCTCATTTAATTACCATTTTCTACATAGCTCAAGGCCAGTGAAGATCATTCTTTCCCTTAATTAGCTTCCTACCAGTTTTTGTTTTAGCTGTGTGTTAGTTTTCAGATTTGTTTCAAAGAGTTCTGCAAGAATTAAAATTTTACTCACTATTTATCATAAATCCAACTAATCTCTGCCATTAACACCAAAGCGAAGAAGAAAAAAAAACCCTGCAAGAAGTCAGTCAGGAAAGGAAGAAAAAGCGTGAAGTGTCTCTGCAAAAAGCCACTTAGGAAAGGAATATAAAGTGGTGTTAAGAGCAGCTCAAGGGATGTGGGAGAGAGCAGCTGGGAAACAAAAGCAGAAAGACTGCTGGAGCAAAGTAGGCTGTGGGCGGCCTGGGTGGGAGGAAGAGGAAGCAGGAGCAGAAATGGGAGCGGGGAGATTATGTTTGGTCTTTAAGCAGAGGGTGAGGAGCTCGATGTGAGGAGTTAAAAGACAGGAAGGAAGCCAGTGAAGGCAAATAAAGAGTGCAGGGCGATATAGTTTATGTAGTGAGAAAAAGATTGCTTCAGTGGTAGCACTGGGCATCATGTGCTGGTGGGAACTGCATAATGTATAATCAGCTTGAAGCAGAGGTCGTGATTCTTCAGGAGACAACCTAGAAAAGAATACTGTGGCTTAATTTTAATCCTTTTTTAGCCCAGGGTCTCTCCATATAAAGGATAAGCATTGTGTTGCCCTGAGCACTAAATGGAGTGCGTTGTGTTTTGTGCATTGTCATTGATTCTAAATGCCTTTTGTGTTTCAGGGCTCTGAAAACAAAGGTCAAGTACTAGCAAATTCTGTTTTCTGTGAGAGATTTAATTAAATCCTAAGGACAAAGGCAGAGTACTAGAAACAGCTACTGAGTGTGAAAGATAGGTGAATTTGCATTACCATTTCTCTATATCAGTTTGCACGTAGCTTTGTAAATTTTAAATTTTTTTTTTTTTTTTTATCGACAGGAGAATAAACATTTAAAAATCAACTTAAGTCTTTCAGATGTTATTTTCTGCATGTAAGTTGTCCAATAAATGCTTGGAAAGAGATGCTAGGAAACAGAGTGAGGAAGCACATAGAGTAGGATGGAACAATTTCTGAATATAGATTTGGTCCTAGTAATTTAGTGAGTTTAAATTGTAGGGCTAGAAATGGACTGGGCTTTTTTTATCCTTTATGGACAATAGCAGCAAACCAGAAGGTTTCAGTAATTAATAGCACACTGCTAATCACAACTTCCTCACAAATTGCTGAGGTAACTGTGCTGTGGAAGGCTCTGGAATTAAAGGGGAAAATAATTTTCACTCATTCAATATAGAGACATTATTTACTAGTCTACTATTCTTTAGAGGGTTTGAATTTTGCCATACCAACCTGTTTTTTTCTTGTTTAAATAACAGCAAATGAAATAACATATTAAGAAAGGCCGTTATTGAAACTGCAGCTAATTTACTGGCAGAGAGAAACCGAGAGATATCACATAGCTGCTCCACTTCAACACTCACTGATCCTTCAGCTTAACAGGTGATAAGGAAAGAATTCTTGTTCAGCTGGTGATAGGGCCTCTGAAGCAAAGAGGATCATCTCATAAATCTAGCTGTGCTAGTGTATGAAGTTGGGAAGATAGAGAGGACAAAGTCATATAGGGGAAAGAAACCATCCAGTTTACTCACAATTTTGGAACTATGTATGAATAAAGCAGCTCCTTCTCCCACTGTCAGATCTGATGTATATCAGACAGGACAAGTCTCACAGATGGCAGGTCTAAAACTAGACAAATCAGAACATGCCACAAGGGAGGAAAAGTCGGGGACCCAAAGGTGTGGAGCAGATCATGTTCCAGGTGTCCTGAGTACCCTGGAAGGGATTACCCCTCCAGAGCATAGCTTCATCTCTCTGCAGATGCAAGGGGGGACATATTTCATAAGGGGGCAGCCCCCATGGCAGCCAGACTGGCATGTAGGGCATTGGAGGTCACAATGAACCCATCGCATTTTACCTGCAAGCCAATCAACTGCCTCCTGGGGCAGACCCACTAGCCCCTCTCTGATCCACTAAGCCATTCTCTCTAATACATAAGCTGTTGTGCTGTGCCAGGGTGGTCTTCTCCCACGCTTTCCACATGGCTCCACACCTCTGTGCAGAGACATCTTGCAGACATCCCTGCTGGCAGACATGACTCATTTCGGGGAGTCTGCGTATGGCGTTTTGCAATAGTCTGATCAGGACATGAGAAAAGACAGTAATGAAGTGTGTGTTAAGAAGTACAAGGCACCCCACCATGTTCACATAGATGGTATGAGGATGACTGCTGTGAAATGATCTGCTGGCTGCTGAGAGTGAGGTGGGAACCTCCACCCAGCTGAGAATAATAGCGGCCAATAGCTGATTGCCTCCCCCACTGCACAAGACACACGTTTCTTTCCTCATTTTCCCATGGTGTGGCATTACCTCCAATGCACTGCAGACACTTCCCCTCGGACTTGGACC
>NW_020955287.1:713556-714660 GCF_003031625.1 Empidonax traillii | reverse complement strand
CTGTGAAATGATCTGCTGGCTGCTGAGAGTGAGGTGGGAACCTCCACCCAGCTGAGAATAATAGCGGCCAATAGCTGATTGCCTCCCCCACTGCACAAGACACACGTTTCTTTCCTCATTTTCCCATGGTGTGGCATTACCTCCAATGCACTGCAGACACTTCCCCTCGGACTTGGACCAGTCTCAACAAAGCCCAAATGAAAGGTTGGATTGCATGGCTCACGGAAGTGACAAGATGCAGAGCACACACTCTTCTGGTAGGGGATGCTCTGGATGCAGGTTTGCAAAACTGATTTAAGGATGGTCGCAGTTATTGCTGTCTTAGTGATAAGACTGTGATGTTTCAGTGCCTTTTAGGAGTGAGTCAAAAAGGAAATAGTAACAGCTAACCAAAAATAATCATGTGGTCATCAAATAGTAGAAATACTGACCACAAGAAATTCATGCCATATTTGCCTACAGTGCAGATAACTTCACTGACCACTGACTGTTATAACTGCATCATTTTTTATAATTGGATGGATTCCTATATTCAAATTACCAAAACTACAAGTACCATATCCAAATTATTACGGAGTTCAGGTTTGTTTCAATGAAAAAAAATCTTGTGTCTATCCAAATGGAAGTAGTTCCCAGCATGCTCCTGTGGTGATGGTGCCATCATTTTCTACACATGTGAAGGTAGCAGCATTATGCTGTGCTGTGAAATGCCCACAGCAATTTAGACCATATCTGCACCATGCTCAGCAGATGTGATGGTGTCATCCAGCTGGATGAAGAAACAGCTGCACGAAGCTGCAGCACCATGGGCTTCAGGGCCTGGGCAAGTAACACGATGACCAGTGGAGGCTGACTGTGCCACTGTAGGTGCTTCAGTTGACTAGCTAGAGACTAGCTCAGGTACGTCTGGAGGTGTGGGGTTGTATGTCCCTTTTCTGTATGCACACTGACAGGTAAAGGGATAAACTTCAACCATCTGGATTATACTATTACATCTGTCAGCATGGTGGGGATGTGGTCTAAGTTGCTGTGGACATTTTACAGTGCAGGCAGTATATTGTTGCTACCTTCACAGGAATATAAAATGATGGCATGGCCACCTCA
>NW_020955287.1:680918-713352 GCF_003031625.1 Empidonax traillii | reverse complement strand
TGTCCCTTTTCTGTATGCACACTGACAGGTAAAGGGATAAACTTCAACCATCTGGATTATACTATTACATCTGTCAGCATGGTGGGGATGTGGTCTAAGTTGCTGTGGACATTTTACAGTGCAGGCAGTATATTGTTGCTACCTTCACAGGAATATAAAATGATGGCATGGCCACCTCAAAGGAGTGTGGGGAACTACATAAAATTAGGCAAATAAGAGACATTTTCATTAAAACAAACTCAAACTCCATAATAATTTGGACATAGTACTTGTAGTTTCAATAATTTGTTTAAAAGCACTTACTCTAGTTCTGAGTTATTCCATAGTTTCACCAAAGTTTGGCACACAAAGAGGAGTGATTGCAAAGGTGTAATGATGTAACTCTTTACAAATACTGCTTTGCATATACATTTTCACAGCTATGTTTTTTCATTGTATGAGACTCTTGAGGGACAGCTTTGTTTGCCATGTTACCTTTTGTTTCTATGGTAAAGGTTCTAGAACATTGGCTGGAAGCAATTTTGTACACATTCATATGGCTACGGGCCATGAATGAGTCAATCACCTTGTACTTTTTTTAATCCAGTGCTTTACAGAGCAGCCTCATTTATTCTTATGTCCCAGACGCAGCTTTGGACAATACTGACATGCTTTAGTCCTGGCGGATGGGCTATATCTGACTCTGTGGAAGCAGGGGACTGAGTTGGCTCTTTTTTCCCTTCTGCTGAAAACTTGCCATTGAGAAGGTATTACTTTGCACCTACCCAAGTTTTGAAATGGCCTGTTCCTGGCCTTTAGTTTTTCTCTTTGTCAGATTATTTTTGCTCTCGTCAAACTAGGAGTCTATAGAATCATGGAATGGTTGGAAAAGACTTTTAAGATCAATGAATCCAACTGTTAACCCAGCACTTGCAAGTCCACCACTAAATAATGTCCCCAAGTGCCACATCTGCATGGCTTTTAAATACCTCCAAGGCTGGTGACTCAAACGCATCCCTGGGCAGCCTGTTCCGATGTTTGATAACCATTTTGTTGAAGAACCTTTTCCCAATATCCAATCTAAACCTTCCCTGCTGCAACTTGAGGGCATTTGCTCTTGGCCTATCTCCCTTCTCCACCTCAAAACAGTTTAAGGCAGTTACCTGCAGTAACAATAATTATAATTAATAGTAACAATAATAGTAGTTAGTACTACTAGTAGTAGAACTAACAAAAATAATAATGAAGTACAATGATGGGGTACAACTGATATAAAATTGCCACCTTCTGAGTATCAAAACTTGAATTACCCAACAGACTTACACAGCATTTTACCACAGGAAGTAGAAAGTTGGTGTCTTTTCTCTTCAAGAAGGGAGGGAGAGAAGAATAAGACCTTGACTCTAGACCTGAGAAGGATCTTGCTCTCACTTTCATGCATGCAGTTTTCTGTCTACAATCACACCTATAAAACTTTCATTTCTGGGTTTTGGGTTGTTATGGCCAAATGAAAACAGAATTATAATAAAAATCAAATACAAATCCTCTCTGTCCTCTAAGGCTAGGCTTTCTTAAACCTTATAGATGTATTCTTAGAGTAGTAGAGCTCTACAAACGAAACAGTAGTAGTGTTAATGTAAAACAACAGTTAACCCATTGTCTAGTGGCATGGGATTAATAGAAGAATTTGAAAATGTCCTGAGTGTGAACAAAATCAGTAATTCAGTATCTGTGATTTAGTTACTAAAATTCACCAAAAATAATTAAGGTGACTCATTTATAATTCCTGCAGTTGCAATGAATTTGAATTCTTTTTTGGTGACTAAACTTCTAAAATTATTTTTTAATATATGGAAGATAGTAATTTGAAATAGTATAGTAATAGTAATTTGAAACACATGGGTATTTAGAAACTGCATATTTAGTAGCATTTGAGTGCCTTAAATTTAAGACAAGCCATGTAGAATCACATGAAGCTTCATGGTATAAAAGTAGCTGTACATAACTGGTGTTGCAAAACTTTACACTGTGTCAAGAACAGCAACTTCTGCTGTTCTGCCCAGAAAAGGATCATATGAAGCCCTCTCTGTTTATACCAGCAAAGTTATGAGAAGTTAATTATCTGTTAAAGCCTGAAACTGTTAAATATTTCCCAGGCCCAAGATAAAAACCACAGCTTTTTATGGATTTGTCACAGTCTTCAGCAGAGCAAAGCATTTGCAGGGAGTGTAGATATTTAGGACAGCATACATAAAACTAAAGCCAGAAGAATTAAAGCTAGTTTACTTTTAAACTCAGCCCAGTTTACTTTTAACTTTTGTCTTCAGAAGAGCTATTTGAGGAAGGACTGCAAAACTAATCCAATCACAGGAAATGTGATATGTGTAAGTCAGGGAAGTAGGAGTAAGGTGAGGTGGGAGAAATTTATTCTAGGAGAGAGCACTTAGGTTTATGAACTGGAGAAATAAGAAGAAAACTTCTTAATCTCATAGGTGATTTACAGCTAACAAACCAATAGCAGTGTAGAAAGATGGATTCATTATAGCTTAATCTGTATTTCCATTTATACAATGGAAATATACAGATAAAAATATATATATTATTTATGTTTATATCCTGATAGATGAGACCATCAGGAAATGATTTTTTAGCTCCTGCTTTAATACACTCCTACCTTTCCAAAACCTTTATTTTTTTCAGGCTATTTCTTTTAATGTTTTTTCTTTGATTTAGAGTTCAGTTTGTTTGGCTTTTTGAAGATTTCAAGCTAGAAGTACTCGAACCATTTTTAAGCTCTGGGATAGGGAAAATAAAAAGCTTTTTCCCAGGATAAAAGAAGAATTTCTGGCATCTTGACATTTTCTGTACCCACCAAGTGGCTTTAATGGGAAAATAGTATTTGCCACGGAAATGGTCCTTACTGAGGTATGAAGCTTTCAGTATTTCAGTGGAATTTTGTTTTGTTTTGATTTCAAATTACTTTGTGAGCTTTTGCCATATGCTGGTTACAGGCTTTTTTTCTGCACTTTTAAAGCATAAAAGCAGAGGGAGCCTGTGCTGTATATGCACTTGAGGTTGATGTTGGCCTGAGCCATATGGTGACCAGGTATGTGGATTCCGATCTGTCACTGGGGCCACAGTCCCCGCCTTTCCAGATACAGCAGAAGTTACTTTGGGAGTGCCTATGCTGTTTATACAACTGTGCCCTTGTCTGCTGGCAGCAAACGCATCTGTGTTTGCGCTGGAACAGACAATGCCATCCAGTTTACTTCCTCCCTTGAAACAGTTTGTTTTGAGACTGAATCCTCTCCATCAAACTGAGCCACTGCAAGTTTCAAATGGTGATTCTTTTTTTCCTGTTTCTAGACTGTTCAAGAAAATACAACAAAGATTCAGGTGCTCCATTTCTTACTCATCACTCACCACTCACAGGCAGCAGGAGCAGTTTTTCCTGAAGTTTCCCACGCTGTAAGCAAAACAATTACTATGGTGCCTGAAAATGCTCTGTAATAAGGAACAGCAGCAAATGCCCTTTGTTGGGAAGCTGAGATACACTGGAATAGGCAAGGCCATACGCCTGGAGCCTCACATCTTTATTAAAGCTAGTGACATGCAGGAGAAATGTATTTATATATGTATAGGTTTATGTTGCACTGTTTCAACATCAAACATAGGTTTGTCAACAGATATTTGAAAGATACTGCTTTTGTTGAGTCTATCCTTGTGAAATTCTCTTTTGATCTATTATATACAAAATTATCTTCTTGTGCTAGCAATTCTTATTGCTTAGGTAATGTCTATTCTATTCTATCCCTGTTATAGTTCCCGTTTTGCCTCATCAAGAACCAAGATGCCTTTTCTCGGCACACTAAATTATATGACTTATAACTCCCACATTTCTTTGCTTTCTCTCTCCTATTAGTAGAACCTTTTAGTGTGTTCACTACTCAGAGCACCTTGCACCTTATGCTGGTTTTAATCTAGGCCTTCCCTGGTTACCAGTTTGTAACCAAGGAAGGGGCAGTGTTCCCAGTATTCCATACGACTTTTACGTAAATCATAGTATGAATAAGAAGGGAGGAGAAGCCTTCGTTCTTCTTCTCTTCCACCGGAGTTCAGGAACAGTGGGTTCCTGCATTGGTCTCGCTTATCTAAGGCTGAGACCTGCAGCATCCACTGACCTGCCTCGTGGAAGCTTGGAGAGTGCTGGCAGTGTCTGCCAAACCTGCTTTCTAAGGGACGTGGTGAGATTTGTTTTACTAGTTATTTTACTAATTCTTGAGTTTAATTGTGCATATCTATTCAGTGTCCCTTTTTGTTTCCTTTTGTCCCTTTTCCCCTTTCCCTATCCCTTCGGGAGGTGTTTGGATTCCTGTTTGCTGTGTACATAGCATCTTAACTGTAATATACATAAAATATATATTTTTATATAACTAGCTTGGTTTTCGGGTTCTTCAATTTGCATAATTTTTTTCCTTTGCCCTGAAGGAAATAGAAAGGGGGGAAGAGAGGAACTGCTACTGGGGGTTTGGGCATCTGGCAGAGAGCCAAGTCCAAACCATCACACACCTCAAGCTTACTGTCTGTAATTCCTTGAGGAGCCTTTTCAGTGCATAATGGAGCCCCGAGGGAGGTGAGGGGGCTGCACGGCAGTCGTCACTGTGACTGAAGCTTTAAATCAGCTGCTTACAGCCACCAGCACTCATCACCTAACGCAGCTTTTATTTTTCAGATTTTGCAAGCACACTGAGATCAATTCTAGTGTGACTGTATCATTACCTCAGGTTGGTTCAGATATGTCTGATTTAGCATCCATCGCACCTTGCCTTAAGCAGGGAACTCCTGCAAATGGCCTATTGCACAGATGAGCTTTAGCAATGGTAAAATATTTTGCCCACGGACTGGATTTGTTGACCACAGTTTTATCTCAGAGCTTTGAGCTGCACTGGCCTGTGCTATTAACTCTCTGGAGGACTAGAGCTGAGGCTAAACTGAGCCAGTTGTGTATGGCAAAGAAGGAGAGAGGGTGGTGAACCAAAGGCAGGCTTAACTTAATGTGATTTAACTGCTGAAGGTTTCATGATGACTAAATCGGAAGCTGAATGTGAGGGGAGCTCATGCATTACTAACTTGGCCTAATATGGTGAACAGGATATAGTCTCATTTCTCTCTTGTGCAACTCTTCTGAAGTCAGTAGTTACTTCAGGAACTCTGGTTTCCTAGCCTTTTCTCTCATTCTGAGAGTTTATGCCTTTTATAGATGCACACTCAGTGACCCAAAAAATCTAGATGGCCTTTGACTTTATTACAAGCTCTTTTGCTTATTTTTTCTTAGCTTTTTCACAAGAGAATGTGAGTAACTGTACCTGCTCAGAGAGAGCTGAGCCAATACTTTTTGAGTATTCTACTGCTCTTGTGTTCTTGCTGTTTGCTCATTTCCTGAAACGGGCAATGCACAATCTCAGTACTCTAATGTACATGAATGTTATTTACACAATAAAAAGTATTACCTGTACTTTTTAGTGATTTTCTGTATTTAATAATACAATTTCTTCCAAACAATCAGCTCTTAAGTCAGTGCCAGTTTGTATCACATCAGAAGTGAGAACATTTAAATATCTTTTGAAATTTATGTGACAACATAGATCTCTGGACTGTGATTTTGGTTTTATTAAGGATTATCAGTTTGCATGTTTACTATGCATGGACATCAGCTTACGTAAAGACACTTTCAAGACTTACAGACTGTATGCTTTAAAAGCGAGAAAAAATTATCTTTCAGGCTTGCATGCTTTATCAGCTGTTATCAGCTCATGCATATGTTGAGTAATTTCTATTTCACTCAACAAAACCTAGCTCGATTACGAAATATGTGACACAACAAATGCAAGAAAAAATTATCGATTTTCAGGGAGATTAAACCAAACCAAACCAAACCAAACCAAACCAAACCAAACCAAACCAAACCAAACCAAACCAAACCAAACCAAACCATCGTGTTCAATGCACTGGTTGGCTATGTAGGATGCAACTTCCTATGATTTCTAAGTGGCTAATGCTAGAAATATGCAAGTTTCTAATCTTATAGATATAAATGGTCTGACTGAAGTTTGTGAAAATGGGCTTCAAGATCCAAGCATGTGAATGAGTGTTCTCTGGATTAAAAACTATTACATTACACTCTTGAGCTATAACATGAGCACACTTTATCACACCAGACACTTAACCCATACCTGCTTTTAAAAATTAGAATTAATTTTTCTTTTTGCTCTTTGTAGCCAAAGCCTCCCTTTTACGGTTTCAAAGCAGGGCTCAGTTTCCTAGACAGCTGGGTGAAGTACCTCCCACACAAATTCTATTCTATTTGAGAAATACAGATAAGCACTTGTAGTCCACCACAGTCATGAGAAAAGCCCAGTCTGACAGACACGTTTGAATCACACGGACTTTGCGCGCAGCTGAACACAAACACAACAGATTCACTCACCACGAACACTGGTAGAGGCTCTCATGTGTATTGGTTAAGAGGCAAGATCCTTTACTAGAAAATAAACATGTGAGGCCGGGCCTGTCTGATGCCCAACTCTTGTATCTCTGGGAGTTCTCCAAGTTGCCAAGCCAGTGGGATGGTGCTTCTCCCCACCTACTCTGTTGTATCTAAGCCACTGTAAAAAAAGAAACGCAAAGATGCAAAGGGCAACTGGGAGTAAGATCCATGTAGCTTTATTTGCAGGGACACCTGGAAAAGATGGAAGAAGTTTTGCATTTCTAAGGGTACCTATAAGTTTTCCCATAGATATTGGATAAAGCACATAAGCAGCATCTGCTGATCACAGGGGTGATCTGCCTAGTGAGCTGCAGATTCAGGCTTCCTTTTCTGTACTCTATTACAGGCTCATGAATTTTGCATTCTTTCCACCTAGGTGCCTCAAATCACCCTGCTGAGGCCTGGCATCATCCCTGTGTGTGTTTTAATGCCTAAACCAGTTGTTCAAGAGCACTGTGAATTAGGCTCTGTATCTCTAATGATGATTTTCATCTTGCTTATTATGAAGACTAGAAGCAGCATTTTCTTTGTATTTTAGAAATTACTTGCTGCATCACATATGAAACAATCCTGAGCCTACACCCTGTAGCTTGTGGAATACATGAGATGTTCTTTTTGGACTGTGGTTGCTGAAATGGAACATCTGCATTTCCAAGAACAACCAAACCCTCTGAATCAAAGGGCTGTGGTAATAGCCTGCACAAAACGAAAGAGAGTGAAATGTTGTTGTAGCCTGTATTTTTGCTTTAACTGTACATGCTTCTCAGTAGAAAACAAAAACAAAGATGCAGGCAGCTGTGGACAAGAAAAAGCAAAATGCAGAATGCCATTTCTTTTTTATTTTTTTCTCTGAATAAAACAAAATAGCAAGTAGTGACATTCAAGACTGAATAGCTCAAATGCTCTAGCACTAGGTTATACATTTGTTTTTCAGCCATGCCATTGAAAATAACTCACAGTGCTAGTGATTCAGATTTGCTATTGGCAACTGTTCAGTGACTAGAGATTAATGACTTGACATTCACTATACAACTTTTACCGATTTTTGTAAAAATGCCATTGCTATTTATGGAACTGCAGTCGAAGTCAAAGAACTGAACCAGTACAGTGGCCCCTGTCCAACATTACTTGAAATCATTATTTTGCTGGAGTCTCAAGCTGTGCCAAGGGAGATTCAGGTTGGACATTAGGAGGAATTTCTTAACAGAAAGGGTTAAACATTGGAATGCACTGTCCAGGGAGGTGATGGAGTCATCCTCTCTGGAGGTGTTTAAAAGACTGGCCTGGTACTTTGTGCCATGGGCTGGTTGACATGGTGGTGTTTGATCAAAGATTGGACTTGATGATCTTAGAAGTATTTTCCAACCCAATTAATTCTGTGATTCTGTTTCCCTATTTGAACAAAAGGTCCCTGCTGCAAGTCTGAGAGTAAGGTTTGAATTGGAAACACCAAGACACACCGCATGGATCATATGTTTAATGCTGGTATCTATTCTATGTTTAGTGTACTACTTTGTACATGGCTCTTGTAAGGACATAAACTGGAATGCTTTGAACTTCTGGTCTTGTGGAAGGTGGTTCCTCCTTCCCAGGATCACAAAGTGCCTGTGGCTGGAACAGATCTCTGAGGGTCAACTTCTCCAGTCCCTCTGATCAAGCAGGACAGACTCACAGGATGGGTCAGGTTGTAATATATCACAGCAGGCCATCTGGCCCAACTTCCCTGCTCAGGCAGGCAGGGTTGTCCTAGAGCACATGGCACAGGGTTGCATCCAAGCGGTCCTTGAATATCTCCAGTGAGGGATCACCTGAAGACCACTTACAGCCGGCTGCCTAGGGCAGCGTCCAGGCAGCTTTGGAAGAAGATCCGCAAGGATGGAGACCACAGCAGCTCTCTGGGCGACCCTGGCTGGCACCTGCCACCCCCCCTGCCCGTGCTGTGCAGGCGGCGGAGCCACGACCTCTGAGGCGCCTCCAGGGAGTCGGGGCGGAAACGCGGCGGCAACATCTTCCCCCCCCCCCCCCCCTTTCCCAAGGTAGGGGGACCTGGCGGGAAGAGCCGCTTTTCCCGGCGGCTCCTCGCGATCCCCGCCGGAACGGGCGGGGGCGGAGCGGGGCGGGCACTCCGAGCCAGCGACTCCCGGAAGGAGCGAGTCGGGGCTGTCACACCCGCCCTGCCCGCGCCGGGGCCGCTCCGAACCGCCTCCCTTCCTCCCGCCCTTTCCTTCACCGGGACAACCAGTCTGGGGAAGGGTCTGGAGCACAAGTCCTGCGAGGAGCGGCTGAGGAAGCTGGGGTTCTTTAGCTTGGAGAAAAAGAGTTTTAGGGGTGGCTTTATCCCTCTCTACAGCTACCTGAAAGGAGGTTGTAGCCAGGTGGGGGTCAGGCTCTTCTTCCAGGTTACAAGCGAGAGGAAGAGAGGAGATAGTCTTAAGCTGCGCCAGAGAAGATTTAGATTGGACATTAGAAGGAATTTCTACACAGAGGGGGTGATTACACACTGGAACGGGCCGCCCCGGGGAGATGGGGGAGTCACCGTCCCTAAGGAAAGATTGGACGTGGCACTTAGTGCTGTGGTCTTGTTGACATGGTGGTGTTCGGTCAAAGGTTGGACTGGGTGTTCTCAGAGGTCTTTCCCAAACTAATCAATTCTGCGACTGATCCTGCGGTTCCTTCCCGGGCGCGCGCCCGCTCCAATCGCCTCGCGCGCGCGCGCGCACCTCCCGCCGCCGTCCCGTGCCGTCCCCGCCCGCACCGGAGCCGTTCCCCCGCGCATGCGCCCCGCGCCGCCGTGCCGACTGTTCAAACGGAAGGCGGACATGTTGGTGGCTTTCGCAGGTTCCCTCGCAGCCGCCGGACCTCACGCTCTGCCCTCCCCTTAAGCCGCCTCCGTCCCTCCTCCCCTCGCACGCCGCAAACCTCGGGTCGGTCCTGCAGCGGTCCGGGCTGCCGTTCCGTGCGTGAGGCGGAGCGGGGAGCGGAGCCGGCGTTTGCAGCAGCGGGAGGCAGCGAGGAGGAGGAGGAGGGAGGAAGAAAGATGCTGCTGCCGCCGCCGCTCCGCCGGTGAGGTGACTCGTACTCCATCCGCGAGGGCACTCTCCCTGTGCCTTCTTTCCTCGCCCAGTGCCCACGGACGGACCGACCCCACGGCGCTGAGACACGCCGCCGAGAGGATTCTCCTAAGTTTGATTTTTTTTTTTTTATCCGTTCTGCCTTGTTGGTGTGCCTGCAGGCTTTTGTCTTTTTTCTTTCCTTTTTTTTTTTTTTTCCTTTTTCTTTTTTTTTTCTCCCTTTTCTGTTGTTTCTTCTGGTTCACCGGAAAGAAAGCCACGCTCCGGAACCTGGCACCGACCCGCCGGCGCTGCAGCAGCAGGGCGAGGAGGAGGGACCGCTACGCTGGATCCCAGGGCGGCTTCCCCGGCTGGGAAAATGGGAATGCTGAGACGGTGGGGCCCGAGCAGAGGAGGGAGGGAGAGGAAACCTGCTGCTGCGGAGCTGTGAGCATCCCGGGAAGCTGCGTGCGTGCCTGGAGAAGCGGGGGGAGAAGCAGCCTCATCTCCCCCGCCGTGCCGCGGACTCCCCTCGGGTTCTCTTGGCCCCTTGGCGGGGACTTGCCCCAGAGACTGCCGTGATTGAAGGGATCTCCCAGGAGGCGCTTCCTCAGCCGGGTACAGGCTGTGTGGTTTCTCTTTTGTGCTCGCCTGTTCCTGTTTTTTTTTCTTTTTTTTTTCTTTTTTTTTTTTTTTTTTTTTTACACGTTTCCATTATTTTTTTAACCTTACTTTGCTCTGGAATAAGGGAAACTTTTTATCTCCGGAAACATGTCGACGGGAGAAAGTTTTGAGTCTCGCTTTGAAAAAATCGACGTGACTTTGAAGGACCCCAAATCCGAAGTGAACGTGGACTGTTTGCTGGTGAGTAGGCAGCGCCGGTGGGCCCCCGGTCCCGTCTCCCCGAATTCCTTACCCTGTGGGACCGAATCTCGCACTCCTGGCTGAGTCACCGCCCTGCTCAGCTCCGCACTGGTGTTTTGTTTACTCAGCCGAGGGTGCGTGAATGTCTCTCTGTGCTGGGAGAGCGGCTCATGCCAAGGAGCGCCCGCCCAGCCCTGCCTCACACTTGTCATCTCTCGCTCCGTGCGCCTCTCTGTGCCTCACCGGCTGTCAGAGGGGCGGTGGAGCCTTTCCACAGGGGTGGAATTCATGAGCGCCACTCCTGTGTGTGAGCAGAAGACTGTAAATAGCTTTGATAGCAATTTTCTCTTCAACAACTTTTTTATAAGACTGAGGTCCTCTTAGGCGGTGGTTAAGCCCTGCAGCGCTGACTTCAGCCTGCAAATTAACGACGTGTAAAACACGATTAGTGTGCCCTTATAGGTGGGCAGGGGTTTAAATGCATTTTAAACCAGTGGTTGTGCTAGGCCTACTCGCTTATTGTTTCCCTCCTTGATCATATCTAATGGTTCAATGTGTCTCAGCAGTGATGTCTGTGTTGTTATTGCATCATAAGAAAGCAAACCATAACATTTCCTGACATAAAACCAATCAATGTCATTTGGTAGCTGCTTGACAGAAGTGGATGATCTTTCAGTTCTAATTGTAAAAGTACCTCAGCAAAGTGCATGCCAAATCCAACGAATTTTTTTAACATGTAGCTGCATCCTTAGATATGCCCAGAGATGCCCTTAACTAGTACCAAATTGTAATTTGTACTTTCACACTGAAGTAAAGGATTTCTTTTCTTTGTAGCAAGTGATAAAAGTTCTTTAGTGTATTTTTTTTTTCTTGGCATTCTGTTGTCAGAGAGGAACAAATAAATCGAATTTGTTCCTAGTATGAACTCTGACATTTGGATTTGGAAGGGAAGGGAGGTGTGGGGGTGGAGATAGCTCTTAATAGTCATTCTTCATTTTTCTGCTGCATGGCTCTTGGCAGAAAGCTCGCTTGAGCATAAGGTGGTGAAGAGATTAAAAGAATAATGCAAGAATCTGTACAAGTTCATGATACTCTGTTTGGCTTATTGTTGATTTGTGAACCTCTGAAGTGTTGGCCCATCAAACCTACATACCTAGATAAAGGAGAGCCTTGTGGATGCTGCTGCCACAGGGAAAGTAGCTCTGCATCTTATAGTTAACTTGCTTCTTTTGATCTAGTTTACAGATCTGTCATCTTAGAACCAGAGCTAAAGAGCAGACCTCTGGTGCTTAGACTATAATGTGTCAATTCTGATAAGACTGCTGTCTAATCAGACATTTTTATACCCACGTTCTACTGATAGGTGTCAAGACTTTATAGTCTAGAGTCAATTAAGAGTCCAGAGTTTTATGCTAACCGTGATTCTCAATTTGCTAGTACAAACTTTAATGGTGGCTGTTCTATGGGGACCTTCCTACAGTGATAGAAAGGAATTTGCAGGTATCAGACATGCAGTTGGTAGTATCTTTACCCGTATTCCTTAATCTTATAATCAGTTTAAGGATTTGCCCCATTTCAGTTATCTTAATTGCGATTAGGAGCTAAGCTGTAGTCAGTTTGGGAATGAACTTGTTGGGATGCTTCCTGTCATGCTTGTCTAAAATTTTAGAACATGTGTTTGCATCACATCAGATCTTAACCTCCTTTAAAGTGACAGTTTTTTAGAAAATTACTTTTAAACTATTGCCAATTAAAAAAAAATGGTGCCACTTCTAAGGAAATCGGTTCACTTTTTATGTGTTTGGTCAGTAAATTTGTC
Source organism: Empidonax traillii (assembly GCF_003031625.1). Taxonomy (NCBI): domain Eukaryota; kingdom Metazoa; phylum Chordata; class Aves; order Passeriformes; family Tyrannidae; genus Empidonax; species Empidonax traillii. The sequence goes on along the minus strand of NW_020955287.1, from coordinate 701,093 downwards.
TTTCTGTCAGCTGGACTTTTACTCTGTTTTACTTGTTCTTGGTTGCTTTTCTATAGAATTTAAGTATCCTAACACTTTCTATAGAGCTTACATATCTTACACCAGTTCTTAAAGTGATGATTCAGACTACAAGCATTATTCTTGTCCCAAGGTGGTACTAATATATCAAATCCATTATAATCTCTGTGGATCTGCATTTAAGGAATAAACGCTTAGGTGTAATTGATCTGCCCTTAAAATATCTTATCAAATGAACATCCCATTCCCCTCCCTGCATCTTCAGTTAGAGGAAAAATTGTCAGACTTTAGACCTGGTATGCTTAAAAAGAAAATAAAACCATGTTTTCCTGATCAGACTACATAAAAAAATCTTTTTTAAATTAAACTTTTTAAATCTAAAATACCTTTTTTACCTTCAGTTAAGGTTGTGAATTGATGTTACTTATAATTGCTTTCACTTTTCCTGAGCAAGGGTGTTAGCTAACTGTGTGTATTTGAGTGGAAATATGTGAATAACTGGTACACAGGCACTTCAAATGCAGCATCTCATATTCTATACATGTAGGTTTAAAATGCTGGGATTCATTTAGCTTCAGGAAACATACTTTTTTTGCTGTACAAAGAAAAGTCTCATCAATGCCTTTGGCTTCTCTTAGGATGGTTTTATCCTTTTGAACTTTGTTTTAATTCTATTCTTACTCTTCTTCCCCATCAGTTTGTACCCCTCGTAGACTGAAAGGAAGACATGGAATAACCTTTAAATCAGTTTTGTAATAATTTTGAGTTTTACAAATGTCATAAGCTATGTTCTGTATGCTAGAAAGATTCTAAATTTACATGTGCAGTAGTATCAGAACGCTAAGAAAAGATGGGGGTGGGGGCTGATACAAAGGAAGATGTGTTACCGTTTCAGGAAGGTGTGGGAGAGGAGTGCTGACAACAGAGCAGAGCAGGCGGAAAAGGCACACTGAGGACTTTATAGCTTCAGTTTACATGCTGTAGGAAGGAAATTCATAATGCTGAGGTGCAGGAGAGACATGTGTTTATTTTTCCTGTTTTCTCTTATGCAACAGTAATAAAACTGTAAGAATCAGTTGCCACTGTCAGTAACTAGATTTGTTTGTTTCTTTGGGACTTCCATGCACTTGATTTGGTACTAGGCTGGGAAATCTGTAGATAGGCTGTCATTTTTTTGAGGAGGCCAAAGCCTGAGTTATGTGTAAATGATGTGTCACAGCATCATTAAATGCTTTTTCTCAAAATATTTGGTACTAGAAGTCCTACAGTCCAATAAGATCTAATAACGCTGTGAAGGCTGTGTTAGAGAGGTGGTCACACTCCAGTGGTCAGATCCTGGTGAATCCCATAGGTGTGCTGAGTAGGCCCAAGGGCAGTGTAACTAACTAGCTATTAACTTGAGCTAAGTGTCTCATTAATGATATTAAGCAGTGGAAAGTAATATTCAGTAAGCATACCTCTACAACAATTCCGGAATAAATCCATGTTTTATTAAATCCTGGGGGTTGATGGGCTTCCAGTTTTTGGAGAGTGGTGTAATAAGTGAATGGATTTGGGACATGTTAACCTGAAGTTGCCTATGCTTTTGATTGTAAAATAACTAGTAAATTTTAATGAAAATGTATTTTGAGGCTCTCTCTGTTCTGTTAATAACTCACAAAGAGTGTTTTCATCATTTATTTAGATGCTTGGGTAATGTGATTTTTCAGATACTTAGTCAATTACTTCAGTAGTTGATTTTTAAAACTTTGGACTTTTGGTGGTCCTAATCTTCAAAGATGTCAGATGTTTCACTTGTTGAGCAGTGTGTCTTCAAATTAACTGACAAGAGTAAACACTACATATGACCAACTGGTTTTATCTACTCTGAAGAGATTTCCATTTTTGTTGCAACAGAAATACGTAGCTACAGATTGTGATTCACCTCTCTTTTCCTAGGCCTTTTTTATCTACTAGATTAATTCATGTTCATCTATCTTGCATAGCAAAAGGCGAGATGATGGTCTCATCTTTGGGATTTGAAGTTCTATATCTCTATCACTAGACATTTTTTTCCCTTCTGTTAAAGTAGTTAGGGAGTGTTTCTGAGGACCTTGTTTTAAGACTGCAACCCCAGGAGCTGTGAGCTCACAGGCTTAGCTAGGAGGTTTACTTTAATATATATATATATATATATATATATATGGTGCTTTAATACCTTGAGATAGCATTAAGAGAATAAGCCACGGACTTGTTCTTAAGAGGTCTCTTTATTAATTTAGGGGAGAAGATAAGGGAACTTGGCAAATGTTCAAAAAAGGCACCACACAAGCTAGACAAAATGTTCCACTACGATACCAACTCAGCACATATTAATCCACATCACTTAAGACAAAATCCAATCTATCCACAACACTTTAAGTCAAAATCCAATTCCTCCAACTCCAAACCACCCCAAAGCATCAAGAAAGGAGCAGAGAAAGGGAAGCAGAGGGAGTAAGAAGAGAGAAGGAGAAAGAGGGAAAGACAGATCACATAACTACCACTGAAACTTTGTAGAGGCCAGCTCTCACATGTCCTGATGGCAGGGCCGCAACACGAGGCAGACACAAGCTTTTGGGTTTATCTGCTCTGGTCCCTGTGGCCAACCCTTCCAGGTGGAGTCTCTGACCCACCAGCCACTCTGGGGTTCCAGGCCAGGGTGAGGGACAGTGTCCTCACTGTTCTAATCTGAGTCTGGGTTAGGGACTCTAGGATTTGTGGTGTTTTATAGTTTTCCCGGGCTATTTGTGATTGGTAGCTACTCTGGGGCTTTCCCCTGAGGGCTCCAGGGGTGTGCCATGAGGGATATGATGCCACCTCAGCTCCGCTCAACCCATCCCTTCCTCCTCCGCACGCACACGCACACACACACACGCACACACACATACACACACAGCCCCTACAAGGTGGTTCTGACTCCATAATTACTGATCTGGTGTCTAACACTTGTGGTTAGGGGGTTGGTTAAAAAATTTTTGAAAAGCAAGAAGTAAAGAAAATAACAGAAAATACCTTTTCTTCAGAGGTTCTTATCTATCCAGATAACTGTAAAAAATCACCTTCACTGAAAACACATTAACTCTGCTCTTAGAATCTGAGTGATAAAGTGCTAGAGAAATTTGGTATCCGAGAAACTTCTTGTACTCAGAAGGAACTTCATGAAAACATGCAGATTCTCAGCTCCAGAATGCTGTAAGCTGTCTGCACATAGTTCAAAGTAAGGGAAGGTATTATGGTGAAATGTCCTTGGCCATGGTTCTACCATTCTTTGGATCCAGGTGGAAGGTCCTGCACTTGGGTTGGGGCAGTCACCAATATCAGTACAGACTGGGTGTGGAATGGTTTGAGAGCAGCCCTGTGGAGAAGGACTCAGGGATTTTATCTGAATGTCTGTCCTTTTGACAGCAACCTTTTTGCCAGGGTCCTTTGGTCAGTTTTTTACTGTGAAGGTGCTGAGGCACTGGTAAAAGTTGCCCAGAGAAGTTATGGCTGCCCCATCCCTAGAAGTGTTCAAGGCCAAGTTGGATGGAGCTTTGAGCGACATGGTCTAGTGGAATATGTCCCTACCCATGGCAGGGGTGTTGGAACTACATGACCTTTCAAGTCCTTCCCAAGCCAAACCATTCTGTGATGCAGTAGATCTAAAATAAGGCTTCTGACTGACCTAGAAATATAATTCCACGTCTTCAAGTTACCACATCCAAGCTTTATGTGCAAAAATACAATTGGTGTTAATCTGCTCATCACTAAGGATTATGGAATATAAAGGTTGATGTTAAATATATGCTAAAATATGTAACTGGATATGGTAATCAAAGGGAAAATGCAACTGTGAGTTGGCTTTGGAAATATAGGAGCTTGGTGGGTTCTTGTTTTAAGGTTGTGTGTCTTAAGACGTTTTTAATAAGCCTTTAGAATATCAACAGAGATGGTGGAGCTATTAAAATGTTAGCATTTGTTTCATGGTGTATGGTAGGTTTTACGGAGAAGTAACAGTTAACTTGACCAATTCTTCTGTTCATAAAACTAGAGGCTGTGTAGGAATGTAATTATTTATTTTTCCTATAAAAGGTTTTAATGAGGGATGATAGTAGAAAGTTGATGTTAAGACACGTTTCAACAAGAGGAATGAAACACCCAACCAAACTATAAATACTCTTACAAAGTAAAAATATTTATAAACAATGTCCTTTTCCCTGGCAACTGTAGAGTGTTTTTTTGTTTCTTGAGGGAAGGAAGAGGGAAACACCTGGAATTTGTTTGTTGGACAAATTGAAAATCAACCTGTTGGACTGTAAACCTCTGACTTTGAGGACAGTGATAGTTTCAGGAGCCACTCATTGAGAACTTAATAAATACTTAGAAGCCCTGTGAGCAGATGATGTTGGTAGCCTCACAGTTGCTGTTAGCAGAATTCCCTAGGACGTACTTTAGTACTACATAAAAATAAAAAGCTTTTTTAGGTCTCTTAGCAAAGAATACTGAGATGTTTGTCATGGTGCAGGATGTTTATCTTGTATTTAAGAGGTCCCAAACCATGCAATTAAAAACTTTTTTTTGGTGGGTGTTTCTTGATGTTATTTATCAAAACTCTGCTGTCATCAAGAAATTGTGTTTCTTAATGGAGATACTGAAAAACTGAACTTCCTTCTTTGAGAACAAAACTGGAGAACGTTTGAAAACTAATCTGTCTTTACCTTAATTTGTCCAGTCATTCAAGCAGCAATAAACCCAGGAAGATTATGAGACAATATTGGTAAACCTGCAGGCACCATGCAGGCACCACCCAGTTATAGCTCAGTTGAAGCAAATGCAAATAATGCCATCTTTAACTTTCTCAGCAGTCTGCTGAATTAAACACCTGAATTGACAGTGATTGAACAAGAGCTGAAATTTGATCTTTGTGAAGAAGAAAAGTGTTTTGGAACTGCTCTTGTCCATGGTGTTTTCCTTTGCTGAGGACTATTGGATGTCCTGTAGTGAAGTCTCTTGTGAGCAGTGTAGAGGTCTCTCTGTAGTCTGCTCAGCATCAGCAGGGTATAAGATGCTGTGGTGCATCTTTAGTTACAACTGTCTAAAGACTGTCTAGACAAGCGGTGGCTGCTTTGTTGGTGAGCTGCCCATGTTGCTAGGGGAGAACCAGCACAGGATCAGCACCAGCTTCTGACTGGAGCACAGGGCAAAGTCTATTCTGATACTCAAAATCCTGTCAAGGATTGGCTTTAACTAACTGAAAGGTTGCCACTCCCTGTCAATATTTATACAATACAAACTGTCATGGGGATAGTATGTAAGATCTCTTTACTAATAGGTCCTAATTTAAATCTAACTGTAGATTTCTTTATTTTAACATAGCTTATTTTTTTTTAAATACATTCATTTCTCTGTTTCTTTCATAGAGTTGAGAAGTATGTGAAAGTTTTCTTGTTTTTTTTGAAGTGCACGATCTGAGGTGATGCAAAGACCTAATGCTCGGAAACCTCTGTAGAAAACGCTGTACAAACTAAGGCTTTATTTTCGACTTTAGATTGGAACTACCTAAATGTGTTTCCAGCTTGTGTGTGTCTGGACTGCAGAGCTTATAATTGAACTGAAAATTCACTGAAATGAATTGAAGTGGAATACATACTTGTTTTTCCTTACAGATCTTCATGAGTCAATACACTGAAAGAAAAAATCCTTGAATTCTAATAGTTATGTAAATATTGAGTAATTACGTATTTTATATTTTTTCTCTTAAAAGCTGCATAGTATTCAGATAGTGCTGCATATTATTCACATGTATTAAATTCTAAGGTATGAATATATTCAGAGGAAAATTTGATGTTACATATCTACATATGAAATGCATTAATACAAGATGGCTTTTTTTCCCATGCAGTCTCTGACTGAAATGAAAATACTGTTTCTGTAGAGGCTGAGCTTCATTTCTAGCAAATAAATAATGGCCAAAAAAACCCATGACTACACAAAACTTAAGTGTGCCATCTGGAATGTGCTTTTTGAAGAAGAAGAAGCCAGAAGCTTCTCTTGACATCTGGAGACTTCAACTAGGAAATTTTTCCTGGTTTTGTGGTTGGAGAAGTTATGTTTTTCAGCAGATGATTAGTAGGGTTTGTATTATAGCCATAATGGTTATTTCCAGTGGGAAAGTGTGAAGGAACAATGGTCAGGACGTTCATCTCATACTGGCTACTGTTTAATGGTTTTTCATCTCTCTAAATCGGTTACTTTGGATGTTGATTTCAAAGTCTGCCTTTTTACTGTTTAATATCATGTGCACAGTGAAAGTAGTATTTTGTAAAGTACAAGTGGTAGTTATTTCACAGAATGATTAAGTTTGGAAGGAACCTCCGGAGGTCCCTCATCCCTCTGCTGTGATAGAGTGGCCTAGAGCAGGTTACACAGGATGGCTTTTGAGTATCTCAAAGGTGGTGAACTCCACAACCTCTCAAAGCAACCTGTAATTTTCCACTTCTCAGCAGTACACTCGCTTGGTTGATGCTTCACATAGAGAAAAATAAAATTCACCGTAACTAGACGGAAGAATGATCAGTACTCATTTGGTGTTTATTTACAGAGTTTTCTAAGTGTTTTGGTCTTGGTGAGTAAAACTCTTTGTAGCCCAAACAATTTTCTAAATCTACCACAAAAGACCAGAATAACTTTCTGCATGGAGGCAATTGTAGATTTGGAGATTCTAAGAATAAAGATTTTTATCTGAGGGACCAGATAAATTGCTGTGAATTAATAAGCTCATGTTTGAGACGGCGGTTGAAACATTATAGATGTAGAATTTTTCTGTTGGAGGAAAAAAGAAAGAGTGAATGCCTTGCTGTGATATTGAGTTTGCACTCCAGGAGTGTCACTTCAGTTTTCCATGATTATGAAACTTAGTAGTGTTGTGTTTTCTATATCTGTGTACACACATCATTTTCCTTCTGACAGGCAGTGAGGTAGGCTGGGTAGGACTTCCTATTTGGCATGGGAATGTGGAAGACTTTTTGATACTTATGGAATAGGAACCTGTCCTTGAGAGATAGGTGAAGAGGAGACTGTGGAGTTTTCAGGCAGTGTTTGGAGCAGAGACTTCAACTTCAGACTTTCACTTCAGAGAAGCTCAAGAGTAAAGTGTCAGCATAACAAGCACCATCTTCCTGGAGTACGGATGACGGGGTCCAGCACGACATCTGGGAGCTCATTTGACTACAAGTGTTAAGTGACTCTGTTAAGTACTTTGGAGGGGAGGAAACCTCTCTAGCCAGGAGATAATAGAGTAGGAGTGGATAGTGAAGATTCTTCAGGGAGGAGTGAGGCTAGGGGTAGGACAAGGAGTTAGTGCTTGCCTTGTGCTTTTTAGGAGGTGCCAGGTTGTGCAGAATAATGCCAGGCAGGATATGAAGCTGTAGTTGAAAATAGAGATAATAACTGATGCCTCACACCTTTGTCTTGGTATTATGCATTTCTGTCAGTGTTAAAGGTGGAATCAAAGAATTTTCTCATGAGCCCTTCTCTGTTATGAAATCTGATTATACCAATGTATTATTATACTAATCTCTTCTTAGAAAGTAGCTTTGATTGTAGGCATGCAAGGAATCCTGTCAATATTAAGCTGAGAGAATATATTCTCCACTTTAGAAGAGGAAAGGTGATTCTACCACATGATTGACAGTTTACTGCTCTAATACTTGATCTGTGGGTAGCTGTCCTCCTTCAACTTAATTTACTACTAAGTTCATTGGTAATTAAACAAAAAATTGCCAGCATACTGATTATATAATTTTTTGTTGTCTTGGAATCGTTCAAACCTGCTCTTATATGCTATGTATCTTCTTTTATAGGAGTACAAAACAAAAGTGGTGCCAGCCAAATGGTAGACTTATTAGGAATTGAAGTTTTTGCTTTACTAGTATTGGCAATAGTGATCATGGCTTTTGGAACTGGGGCTGCTATTGCCAATACTATTGGAGAAAAGATGATGTTGGAAATAAGAAAATGCCCATGAAGACTTGTGGAATGAAAGCTGAACTAGTGGTGTGATCATGTATTTTACTGGGTTGCTTTTTGTTTGAGGGGTGTGTTGGTTGGGTTTTTTTTTTTTTTTCAATATACTGAATTTATAATTGGAGATGTCATTAAAGAGCTCGGCTTTCTCTGTAGAGAATAAATCAGTGTGCTTCCTGGAAGAGCTTTTGTCTTCTGTCTTTTACTAAAATGCTCATGGCTATTTTTAGCCTTTCTCATACTCCACAAACTATTTTGTGCATATGGTTTTGTGACGTAGCGTGACCTTAAAATGTTCAGAGATGGTTTTGCCTTGTAAAATCAGATGGTTGGAGGCATCGTCAGAGCTAATCACATTGTGGTTCTGAATCAACCTATGAAGACTCTTATTAAGAAGACCATATTCAGGAGAATTCTGGATTATTTGTCTAAAGAATAGAGTTGTGACACAAAGGAGGTCTTGCATCAAATAACTTGCACGCTCAGAACTGTTCATTGATTCTGCATGGCAGATTAGATTTGAGTATGGAAAGGACTATAAGTGTCTCTTGCTTTAATTCTTGATGAGTGTAAGATCAGAGGAGTCTTCTCTCCTTTTGTTTCTTTTCTGTCCTCAAATGCCTTCCAGCTTTCATAAGAAAACTTTTGTCCTTCTTGAAGCAATGTGTATTTGACACTGTTTTCATCAGTAGTTTGGACTTGAGATGTAAGCAAAGATGCCATTTGAAGTAAAATTAGGGTGTTGATTATGCTGGTGCTGCTGGAGCTGCTTCGGTGCAGGGACTGCAATGACTGTAAACAACTCCTGTGTGACTTTCTGCCTTCTGTAAAATTGATTTTGGCTGCCATCAGGGAAGAGCCTGGATGACTGCATTGTTCTTGACCTTTTCTCTTGCTCGGTCTTCTCTTTGAACTCCTGGCAAAGAAAGGCATCAGATTAACTACACCTTCATATAAAGAATGGTTTCTATCCTATAAGTAATAATTTCTGTCATAGTTCTTGGTACGTTCATGGGAAAGAAGGGTCTGAGAACCATGAATTCTAGGGGAAAGGAAAAAGGGATTTTTTTTTAATACCCTTTTTTTTGTTGCAGTTTTGACAAACTCATAGATGTGGTCAGGAATAAAAAAAAGGATTGATTAAAACTATTTATTTGCAGGTTGGGAAGTTTGGGGTTTTTTTTGAAGTTTCTGATGCCCTGGAAATAGAAGCTTAATTTTTCAATTTAAGATTGAACCAGAATAGGCAGCTGAAGATTTTCCCTCAAACCAGGCTGTCTTGTGAGAGGCTCTCTAGTTCTCTAACCAAAGCAGGACATCTTTCACTTTCTATCTTTCTTGTGTGTTTCAACATCAGCAAACTTGCCTCCCAGTGGTGTTCTATTACTCTTATTTTGTGGGAGGAAATAACGGTATTCAGCAAAGGTGTATTGTAGAAACAAGTTGATGGAATCCTTAAACTGTCTTCTGACTGATAATTTCTCTTTCATGTGTTTACACTTCATTTAAAAAAAAAAGCCTAATGAAGTGATGGGTTAGCAAAAGTGGAAAAAATGGGGTGATGAGTTTTTTAATAATTATTTTCAAAAGTAATCTGGTGTTTTTACTTAATACATTTATTTTCTCAGAAAATCAACGTAACCTCTTCCATAACAGTGAAAAAAGACACATCTTTTTTAACAAGTAACTTGCAACTTTGAGCTAAAGCTTATGCTTAAGATTAGACAAAAGATCTTGCTTTTCTTGGAATTGCATCATGATAAACAAATGGGTTTCAGGTGTAATGAAATGCAGCTCATAGAAGTGAGCTGGTTTATTTGTAAAGCTTCCTTTCTTCATCCGGAAGAAAGTGGAAGCAGTGTTAACCATAAGAGGGCATTGGTTAAGTTGGACAAGATACCTGTGTCCTCATCTCTGCAAAACACAAGAATCACTTAATTTTTTAATCCGGAAGGGTGATCTCTCTTGTCAAGATCTGATGTTCTTCACTGTTCAGATACTTTTAATTTTACTTCTACACTAGAAGTGAAATAAGTAATCAAGTTCTGATATGAAGAGGAGGAGCAATTATTTGGGCTATCGACAGGAAAAAGTGATTTTGTCAGTACTGCTAATCCTGTCCATTCACAGTCTCTCGAGTTAATTCTTAAACTTGTCCAGTAGATATTTGCCTACCATAAATTACTTAACAGTTTGGTAAAATAACTTTATCCTTTTGACTTTGAGATTGTGGAAAGTCAATCATTCCATTTAAATACTACTTCTTGATTGAGTACCACTCAAGTATCTTCCTGAAAAGATAGAGAAGTTGAAATCAAAATTGGTGTGCCATATTGTCCTCTTGCCTCCTACTTAGTAAATGAAATATTAGCAAATAGGGAGCATCAGTGCAGTGTTCTTGATACTGTGATATGTCCTTCTTTACTTTTAAATATTTGTAACTGCAGAACACAACAGATTTCACTTGGTGGGGGGAGTGGTAGGGTACAAAAAATACTCTTTGTGGAAAAGAAAGTCTTATCCATCTTAAGGTGTAAATACAAATATGAATGTTGGAAAAAGAAGCAGAGAAATTAGGAAGGTGATAATTAAAGATGATTTTGGGGTTGGAATTGTTTGTGTCGCCTATGGTGACTTATGTCAGGGCTTCCTGATTTCTTTAAGCTTTTTGTGAGACTGTTTTGAATTTCTGTTTCCTGCATGTAAAATAAGGAAGTACTTTCCTCCACCCCCACAATTTGTGGGTTTGATGGTGTGGAAGCAAGCTACTTTTTGTACTCTTTTTAAGGAGCAGGAAATTTCAGTGGTAGTACCACGGGATATTTGAAAAGCAGACATCAAGTTACAAGGACATATATGTCAAACATCAGTGGCCTAAAAAACCTCCACAGGAAGACTTAAAGTCAAAAGGAAGGTGTGAGACTGTTTAACATTGCATCTTCATTGGTATGTTACAAACTGCTGTTTTAATATAAGCCATTGCTTTTAGATTCTTAAGTGTTCTAATAGATTCATAGAATATCCTGAGTTGGAAGGGGCCCACAAGGATCCTTGACATTCAACTCCTGGCCTTACACTTGACAAACCCCAAGAATTACACCAGATTCCTGAGAATGTTGTACAAATGCTTCTTGAACTCTGGCAGGCTTGGGGAGCCTGTTCCAGCACCCAGCCACTCTTTGGGTGAAGGAACTTTTCCTAACATTCAGCCTAACTCTCTCCTGCCACAGCTCCTTGCCATTCCCACAAGTCCTGCCACTGTTCACCAGAAAGAATAGATCAGCACCCACCCCTCCACTTCCCCTCACAAGAAAGTTGTAGACTGCGATGAGGTCTCCCCTCAGTCTCCTCCAGGCTGAACAGACCAAGTGACCTCAGCCGCTCCTCATATGGCTTCCTTCTAGACCTATCACCATGTTTGCCTCTCCCTTGGATGCTCTCTAATATGTTTGTGTCTTTCTTACATTGTGGTGCCCAAAACTGCACACAGGACCCAAGGTTAGGCTGCACCAGTGCAGAGCAGAGCGGGGCAATCCCCTGCCTTGACTGGCTGGTGATGCGGTGCCTGATGCCCCCCAGAGCACAGTGCTGACTCACGTTTAACTTGTCATTGACCAGGATGCCTGGGTCCCTTTCCACAGCACTGCTTTCTAGCATCTCATTCCCCTCTCTGTGTACATCCAGGGTTGCCCCATCCCAGGTGTAGAATCTGGCACTTGTCTGTGTTAAGCTTCATACACTTGGTGATTGCCCGTCTCTCTAATTCATCAATATACCTCTGCAGGGCCTCCCCGCCTTTGAGGGAGTTGACAACTCCTCTCAATTTAGTATCATTGGCAAACTTACTTAGTATTCTTTTCAGTCCTGGTGAAGATGTTGAAGAGCACAGGGCCTAAGACAGAGCCCTGCGGAACCCCTTTAGTCACTGGACGCCAGCCTGATATTACCCCATTCACTATAACCCTTTGTGCCTGACCCATGAGCCACTTGCTCACCCACCACATGATGTGTTAATCCAGCTGTGTGCTGGACATATTGTCCAGAAGGATACAGTGTGGGACAGTATCAAAACCTTTACTGAAATAAAAAAAATTATATCAACTGGCTTCCCTTAATCAACTAGGTAGATTACCTTATCATAAAAGGGAGTTAAGTTTGTCAAGCAGGACTTTCCCCTCATGAAGTTGTGCTGCTTGTCATCGATGACTGTGTTGTCCTTCAGGTGTTTTTCAGTAACTCCCACTGAAGTGAGACTGACTGGCCTGTAGTTTCCAGGGTCATCCTTCTTGCCCTTCTTCAAAATTGGGACAATGTTCGCCAGCTTCCAGTTGACTGGAATCTCTCCAGATTCCCTGAACTGGTCAAAAATCATTGGAAGTGTTGTAATTTTGAGTTAGAGTTCTATTTTTCTTTAGTTACAGATATTCCCACAGATAAATAGGGGATACTGATCTACGTAGGCATAGACTTATCGCTGCAAAATACTGTTTTTAAGTAAAGAAAATTAATTTCTCTGCGTGTTAATGCATATTAGTACATGAACCTAAAAATTACTTTGCTTCAATATAAGTAAATTTTTACAATACATTAGCTTTTTTAGTAACATGGAAACTTTAATGTTCATAATGTTCATGAGTCTCTAACTTTGTACTGAACATGTGGTATGGATTTGTATTTTTTAGGGAGAAAATTGTAGACAAAGAAGAGGTTCATGAAATTTGATGTTTTTGATGGAAAAATGTCAGTACTGCCTGGCTGTTTGAACTCTGTTTTGACGTATATATGAAGCTATTAAAATGAAGATGTATGCATTTTAAATTGCAGTTAAACTGCAGTGTCCAATCAGCTGATAATGCTTAGTAGTATAACAGGAGACTGTTCCTATTTACCATAGTTTCTAGTAGTGTAATCATTGGAGGAAAGGGGGAAAGATCACTAAAATGTTCCACTGACCTAAGCATTTTTGAGGATTGTAATAAATAAAGTTAATTAGTTCTCTGAAATAATTCTGCCTGTTAGCCTTACATATTGAGTAGGTAGTGGTTTTCTACCTTAATGAATTCATATGCAATTATTGCTTGCCTTTTACTTTAGGTCTGAAGGTGTACTTAACAGATTTCCAGGAAAGCCTTTCTGTGAAAAGCTTCATTAATTACTTGAGATCATCATTAAGTAAATGCATTGGCTAAAAAGAAAAAATTTATGTTTGGTACATTCACGGACTTTTATGTACATATATACGCACATGATATATGATGAAAAATACGAAATCATGATATGCATTTTCCTTTAAAATAAAAACGTGCAAGTTCAGTTGAAGTACTCTAAGCTTCAGAAAAAATGATAGGAGTTTTTGTTTTCAATGCATTTCAATGTGCAATTACAATTTTCTACTCTAGATTTTGTTAGAAGGAACTACATTGAGATTATTCCTATGTACTGAGTGATGGCACCAAAATAGCACAAGGAATAATCTAAGTAAAGTTTGCTAATACAGAGGTGAAATTAGAGTTAATTTTGGCCAGACATCAAATATATAGTATTTTAAAAATGTATCAGAAGATCTCTTTATGGTCAATGGTTTTTACTCAGGCTGGCAGCCCATCACAAGTGGGGTCTTTCAAGGATGGATGTTGGGCCTAATACTGTGCAATGTCTTCCTAAATGATCTATATGATGGGTTTGAAAGCACCCTCAGCGAGGTTGCTGATGGCACTAAACTGGGCCTTGAAGGGGACCCTTCAGAAGGGAGAGACAATTCAAGACAGACACTGACAGACTGGAGAGGTTTTAAAGAAGGGTGGCAAGGATGATCAAAGGGCTGGAGAACCTGCCTTGTGAGGGAAAACTCAAGGAGTCAGCCTGGAGAAGGCTTGGAGGGACCTCATCACAGTGTTCCAGTACTTGAAGGACAGCTACAAAGAATATGAAAGCTATCTTTTCATGAGGAACCACATGGAGAAAACAAGGGACCACAAGTACAGGTTCCACTGTGAGAGATTTTGTATCTTTGTAAGTAAGAAGGAAATTTTTTACTGTGAGAATAGCCATTGGAACAACCTCCCCAGGGATGTGACAGAGTCCCTGTCATTGGAGTTTTTGAAGACTCAAACGGATGCTAGAAAATCTCATTGAGGCTCCTTTTTGCATGAAAGGTTGGACCAGATGAACTTTTGAGGTACCACCGAATCTGGGCTGTACTGTGATTCTGTCATTGTCAGTCTTTTGAGCAGATTACCTTTACAGTGTTTCACTGTTTGGTTTTCCCTGTGCCTTGTTCTGGCTTTGATTTCAGAGCATTAGTGAAATTCTTAAAATCGGTATGACAATACATTAGCAGCAGCACAAGTTAAGCATACAGTAATTGTATGTGCTATATGTACAAATTGATTTCTCAGCTGTATCTATCAAGGTCCTGTTTTCTGAGGGAACACTGTACAGGATATGATGTCTGTGCCGAGCAGCACAATGTTCATGTCATTTCTCTTGTAACAGCAGATCCGGTCTGATGAAAGTGAAAGAGTCTTAGGGAGGAAAACCTTCTAAGCTGGTGGCCTCAAGGGATGGAGGAAACTCCACCACAGAGTGCATGCACAACAAATCTAGTTTCTAAATGAACAAAGAGATAAATTGCTGTAATTTTCCTATATCTTTTTGAACATAAATGTCAAGTATAAATTTCAAAAGTACCTGAATTGAAAAAAAATAGGAAAAACAGCTTTCATAGAGTTAATTCTTTTCATGACATTTAATACTTCTGAAGTGAAGATGAACTCTATCTGAAAGGAGGAAAGAAATATTCCAAAGATTTAAAACAGCAAGTTCCAATTATCCGTTTAGATTGAAAATCTCTGCTAAGCTAAGAGAAACCTCAAACTGATCAGGAGCTAATCGGAGTTCTTACAAAACTCAGTAAGTTTTGTCTCATGATGACTTCAGGTGAGAAGTTGCTTAATTAGTATATAACTCTCCAAACTGAGAATTAGCGTAGAATAAAGTTTAAAGTAAATGGGATGTAATTCTTTTGCTGAGTATGGAAGTAATACTTATATAGTCAGCTGTAGCCAAGCAACAGTTAACTTCTACTACATGAAGATATACCTTTTATTTGGGCATAAAATCATGGCTTCGAATATGCTTTCAAAAAATAACAAAAGTAGTTTCTTGAATTTGTATTTTTGATTATAAAGAAATTATAACAGAATTCTAAAGAAAAAAAAAAGCTCAGTCTATGCTCTAATTTCAAATGTATGTTTTTTCTCAGCAGATTATTATTCTGTAATAAAATTTCGGAGTGCCAGGGATTCATTTTAGAATTTCACTTCTACAGTGAGACTGGTGTTAGGGTGATCTGTAGCAACAATCCTCAGGTCTGTCTTTTCAGGCCATCAGAAGTGAGGCCACAGTATTTTTGCAACAGTCTCTGTTTTCTAAGTCAGCATCTAATATTGCTACAGCCCTTGTGCTGCATTCTCTAGCTGTAGTATTTAGACACAGGTCTTTCAAAATGGACCTTCCTTTTACGTTTTGGGTTTGTGGGCTAGGGGGCAGCTACCATGATTTATAGCAGAAGATGTATTAGATGAAATAAGAGTTCATCAGAAAAACTCAGTGGAAAGAGCAAATCAATTTCCAGCTGTTGCCTGTGGTGTTTTCTCGACTGCAGCTAGGTAAGGCCATTGGCATCCTCCACTGGCTTTTGAAGAAAGTAGGTGCTCCAACATCTGCTGTGCCAAACAGGCAAATTCAAGCACTGTTACTCGGGTGTGGCAAGGAAAAAGGTTGAATCAGGGTATCATTTAGTTATCTTTTTACCATCAGCTTTCTCGTTGTGTTTTATTTAGTTCAGAATACATTGTATTGGTAGTTGACTCGTGACAAAACTGAAGATGTAAACCACATTTGTCTCTCAAGACACTTGAAAGTATGCTTTTCCCTTTTTACAGAAAGCAGCAAATTTCTCTGAGGATGGGATAAGAAAAGTAAGGTATATTATCTATATTTTGACTTTGCCTTTTTTAAGGTTATGCTGCAGGTAATAAAAATTAAAGTATGTTTTTGACCACCTCATGATATTGAACAGCATTTGGAAACAGAGCAAGTCAGGTTGTGGGATATTCAGAAGATTTTTCGGTTGTTAACATTAAATTTTATGTAGAAATAGTGTTGAGAATTTAGAACTACTCCTCTTGGCTCTTTTTCTCAATTTTCCGGCTCTTCTGGACAGCCATCAACTTTCATATTGGTTTTCAGAAGAAACAGCTTGTCTCTTCCTAGATGTGTTGTAAGTTTTCTTCTGTGTTCTTTACTTCTTTATGTACAGCATGTACAAAAATAGGTATAGTCAATGATAAGAGATACAGTCATCTCTACCTGTATTCTCATTTATAAAAGTTGACTTTTGAATGAATCTGTTAAACCAGACTCTGTATCATCTTATCTTCCACAGAAGAAATGGGTTAAGAGGTTTTTCAATGACATAAGGTTATATAAGATTGGAAATTGGTTGTGTCATAGTTCAATAGGCAGACAAAGGGACAAAATTGCTAAGAAAAGAACAGTTCTCATACTTGTCCCTTAATCTAAGTTGGAAGGAACAATAAAGAAAGCTCGAGGCATTTGAGTGTGGCATGATCTTAAAGCTGATCTACAGTCACTGAGAAAAGAGAGGAAAGTCAGTTCTATTTGCTTCAAGTCATACAATGTGTTGACTGAAGCAAGGGGTTTTTTGGAGTGTGTTTTACATGACAGTATTAGACGAAGTGCTGCATTGTTTGTGTTCTCTGGAGCATTGTTTTTCTTAAGGGTAGAACTTTGCATTATTAACTTCTTGTAATTTTACAAGTTCAAAGGAGCTTGTATCTCTCAAAGTTTTTGATCCGTATTTCTCTTACCAAGCAAACGATATGAAAAATGTGAATGTGAATGAAAGGGATAGATTACAATTATTTTATCGTTTTAAAGATTTGGTTGTTTGGGATGTGTAAATGTACGTATATTGAATGTATGGACACACATAGTTCCTACTATGAGTGAGACCTTTCCTAATGTCAGGAAACATGTTTGTTTTGTTTTTTTTTTTTTCCTTTTCTAAGTCAAATTGCTTATCTGTAATTCAGAGACATGTTTTTGTTTGAATACCACAAAAGATGTAACTGCCTTCTTTATTTCCTCTTTAAGTCTCTGAGGCTATGTAATTATGTTCATTTAGAAAATGACCGTGATTGGTAACAAGCACCTGTTTCCAAAATGACTGTTTGCATTCATTTATTTATGTAGTTCTTTAGAAACTGGCTCCGTTGTCCGGCAGAGACTTCTGGAAGGTGAAGTGCGCAATATCTGACAAAGGAGTATCTGAATTCTTGAACTGACCCTACTGCTCTTTAGTTATGTTATAGAATATCGCATGTTGATACTTTGTAGTATTTGGAAATTGAAAACCTGCTTTCCTCAGAGTTTCATAAATACAGAGTTTATAAGAGTGGGAAGTAGTCGATACTACCTGACCTGATTTGACATGGCTTTTGAACCACTGCTTTTAAAATATTTTTATATAGACAGACACACACACTAAGTATCCCTAGTCCCTTAGTTTGTGTAGATTTCCAACAAACTTGTGCTTTTTATTACTTTTTTTTTTTTTTTTTTTAAATTAGATACTAGAAAAATGCTTCAGTGAAGAAAATGCTCGCAAAAAAAAGTCATGTGGAAGTTGGATGCAAGTAAAAAATACCCTTTCGTAACTTTAGGTTTATTTTGTGGAAAACACATTTTCATCAGTTTTACTCTGTGCTTAATGAGAAGCTAAATGACAGCTCTTCAAAATGGTCTCTGGGAAGGAGGAACGGAAAATGTCATGTTAGTGTGCTCTGATTTGTTTCATGGCAGGATTTTATGGTGTGACAAAAATATTGCTTGCCCTCATCTCCTGTAGAGATTAAGTTAATCAGCCCAAGCTCAGCCTTGCTCCCTTGTAAGGACAGGCAGGAGAGACTCTGACAAGATTCCATGGTAGTGGCAATGGTCCAGACAGTCCTGGCTCTCTTTCCTCTTGGGCTAAGATTTGTTTTCTCCCATCTTCTACATCCAAAAGAAAACCATGTCTCTGGAGTAAATATATCAATATAAATATATCAATATGCATCCTCTTTGGCTGAGGGGATATTTTTCCCAAATTCTTAAGTATTGTGCAGGAAGACTAGTATTAGGAAAGAGTTTACTTACTCTTTCATTTCAATGTAACTGGAAACTTTGCTAGAAGAGTTGCTTTTTCAGTTATTTCTTAGCATTTTAGTATTTTTCATCCCTATGATAGCAGTGTACAAGCTTGGTAAAAATACCCAGTGTTCTAGACATTGAATACCACTGTCTGTGTCTTGTGCTTGAGCAAGTGTATTAGAAATGTGTGTCTCATGCTTAAGCAACTGAATGGAAATGTTGGGAAAAACTTTGTTTTTTGGTGTGTGAAGTAACTGTCTTTAGTGTTCTTCAGACTATAGTCTCAGGGCTTGAAAGGAGCACAGAAAACTTATTTGCATGTCCCTAAACAAACTTGCAAACAAAATAAATTAATAATCTTAGGGCTTTTTCTTTAAATTAAAAGTTCTAGATACTCTAATGAATTTCTGCTCTTCTTCTAGTCTTGAAATACTGTACCTGACCATCCCAGATAAGGTAGCTTGTATTGTTGCAGTGTTACCTTTGATAAAATCATTACTAATTATCATATCAGAGACTTGCAATTGGAAAAAGCCGCCCTAAGTTCCCATGGGCAGCTTTGGTTCTGTTCTGTCATTTCAGTACTTGAATATGGAACCATGTTTTCATGTAGGTTTTTGATTTTGTAGTTACACATCTGTTTTCTCATATTCAGTCCAGAGCATTCAGGATTTTTGTCATGACTCTACTGTGGTGTCAAAAGGGTAAAAAAGAGTGCTTAGAAGAGATTGGGTTTAGATTGTAGAGTCACAGAATGGTTTGGATTGGAAGGGACCTTAAAGATCATCTAGTTCCAACCTCCCCACCATGAGCAGGAACACCTTCCACTAGACCAGGTTATTCAAAACCCTGTCCAACTTGGGCTAGAAGACTTCCAGGGATGGGACATTGACAACTTCTTTAAAGGTATCGAAGTATTTCTTGACCTCAAATTAGTCACTATTAGTGGCTTGAAAATACACTTAAACATCCAGTATAAATAAAAATTGTTACTAGTAGCATTGTCTGTACAAATTAGCCATGCAAATTCCTCAGAAATGTGAAAACCTCACTATTTTGTTCATGTTAGTAACAAAATACTGTCAATTCTGAGGAATCTTAGTGCTTGGCAGTAGAAGTAACTTGTATATATCTAAAATAATTCTTGTGAAATTTTTATAACCTTTTTAAAAAAACAACATTACTTGAAAGTCATTCTTGTGGCTATATTCATCATGGAAAAAAGAGTAAATATAGAAAAAACATTGAGTTTATGTGTACAGAGATCTGTTTTATTGAAAGTGAAGTTCTTTTAATCAATAAATGAAAAAGAAATCTACAAGCTTTACTAGAGTTTGCGTTACAAAACAGCATAATGATGCACAAATTCTTAAATAGTGTTAAGTTCTTGTTTAGTTGCATATTTCAAATGTCTGCTTGACGTGTGATTGCTTGTGCTGGAATGTTTATTGCAGAAATGTAGCTTGAGCTCTGACAGGAGATTGCGCAATCAGAGAAGCTTCTCAGAGTTGATCCTTTGCTTGAGTTGTGCTCAACTTCCCATATTTTTCCTTTTGCAGACCATGATTTGCATGTGACACTAAAGAAAGGCCTGTTGCTTTACAAATGACTATTTCAGTTCCTACAGTGTTTTTTTAGTATAATTCTTTCATATACTTCATTTTTGGACTTCTGTCATGACTGTTCACCTTTAACTGTGAAAGTGTTTTGACTTGTTCCAGAGTTTTAGGGGAAGAATTTGCCTTTTGGTGGTGGGGAAGGAGAGATTTTGTGCAGTGTTTCCAGACTGCTGGAAAAATTATGGTGTTCTTGGAAAGTTATTCAATTAATTGTCTGCCTTCTGTTTAAAAAATTAAGTACTTTTTTGTCTTTCAGTTTGTCCATCCTCCGTTTCCATTCACTGTGTTATTTTTC
>NW_020955287.1:646861-680802 GCF_003031625.1 Empidonax traillii | reverse complement strand
TTTTTTTTTTTTTTTTTTTTTTTTTTTTTTTTTTTTTTTTTTTTTTTTTTTTTTTTTTTTTTTTTTTTTTTTTTTTTTTTTTTTTTTTTTTTTTTTTTTTTTTTTTTTTTTTTTTTTTTTTTTTTTTTTTTTAATGTACCTTGTTGGAATCTTTTCTAAGGCATAATTCTTGAACTAATATAATCTCCAGAGAATGAGCTGTCAAGGCTAAAGATAGAACTTACCTTTTTATTGTTTTATAACTTATTTTTTACATCTATAGTTAACACACAGTTTTATTTGCAGCAAACAGTCCAGGTCAGGTGACAGCAGGTACTGTATGGCTGATGAGGTATTGTTGCTCTACAGAAAAATTAGTTACCTTTCCACTGACTTACTGTATCAGAAACTTTGCTGGTAATTTTTTATTTTGTTTGTTTTTCCTGGTGAAGGTGACACTTTTCAGACAAAAGTCTGGTGAGAGACCTAGAGGCAGCAATTTAGGCTATCCTTAGGACAACTTACTCTAGTTTTACCATAGTGTAGTAACCTAAGAGATGTAAAGTTGCTTTATGTATTTAACAGCTTTTACAAGAGTTGATGCACTTTTATTTATGTAATTTGCGATAATTCTTATGAACATGTTGGTGTCTTGTGAATTCACATCTTGTCCAACTGACTAAGGCTTACTTCCTGAAGTCTGGTTTCATGGATACCTGCCTGGAAAAAAATCTGGGAGACAGACAGCAATTTCCCAGGCAGCAGATGTGGAGGGGGTTCTGTTTCCTTTGCTGAATACCACTATTTCTTAATGGAATTATACAGTTTCTTTCTTTTCATTGACGTCTTTACCTGAGTTCTTGCAGGCTGCTGCAAAAGAAGCCTTAGACTTTTGAGCTGGGACTGGACCAGTTTGTCTTCATTCTTTCATATCTCTGATCTGTCTTTATACCATTTTATTGAAGGGAAATTATGTACCAGTATTTGCATCCATAGTGCTAATTTTTATCCTTGTTATTTTTGCTTTCTAGTGAATGTACCTTGTAGTGTTGACACCCATTGATATAAATTGTTATTTTTAAGTGTGTGTGTTTAAAATGAAAACTTTAGGACTCCTAAATTGGAAGCGGTAGATCTATATGTGCTTCCTGGGGAAGAATCTGCCCTCCCAGGACAACCAAGAAAGCTGTGGGGATGTCAAAGGCCATTTGCTGATGTAGTTTAGAAGTGACATTTGGATTTTTAGAGAAGTTTGCCTAAGTAGTTACTTTACATTTCAGGTGAGGGGACAGGGCTTGCCTTATCTTTTTGGTGAATATCATAACTTTGAGAACTCAAAAGGATGTGAGATCACTTTTTTCCACCGGGAGATGTTGCTGTGGGTAGTGTTACCTTGTGGTGTCTCAGGTTGGCTGCTGGTCTTAGGTTGCAGTTGTTACAGTAGCAGGGAACTCTAGACCTCTGAGGCATTTCCTAAGCCCGGGTGCTGCAGTGGCAGTGGAATGCTGCTTCCCTGGTGATAAACATCAGTCGGTTCTTTAACTACCAGTACTTCTACTTCTTTTAACACTATTTAAATATATATGCTCTAAGTGTACTTGCATTCATCACGTTTAATACAGTTTTCTTGAAAAGGGCAGCTTTAAGAAGCTGTACTTACATATCATTTAATTCTGGTGTTAGACAAGCACGGCTTGATAAATCATTTAAAGCTAAAGTAGGCTATCTATTTTCTTATTTTCTTAATAAGCTATGTAGCCCTCCAGGTAGTTCTACAACTGATTTAGTCTTTTTATGTAAGTATTCTACTAATGGTAGAATGTGCCACCTTTGGTATAGAAGCTTTGAGGTTTATAAAACTTGCCCACAGAACATATCAACCAATGCAAGTGAACCATTTTAAAGGAAATTAAGTTGCAAATATCCAGAAATCTTACTTGCTGTGAAATTAATATAATTTGACTGAATGTCTATCAGCTTTTACTCCTGTTTCACCTCTGCCTGAACAAATATTGTTCAAACGATATAGATAACGCTTCTCCATAGATTTTACTGAAATATATTCTTGGTGCTGTTTTGGTCTATGTTCTTCCATCTTCCTTGAAGACTCTGCTTTCTCATCTGATAGTTGTTCCTAAAGAAGCAATACTAAATAGAATTAATTCTGATGCTAAATGGAAATAATAAACTACTAATTTAATACATTAACATTTGGATGTAAAGGGTATTAACCACAATAAAATATGCTAGTATAGTGGAATTAGTGTTGTAATATATTGTTATGAGTTTAGAGGGGAAGAAAGCCCCCACTGAAATATATTTTCTGGAAGGCATCTTTAGACAATGTCAGCTTTCCATAATTCAGGCATAAAATAGTACCCTGAGTAGGTGTCATTCAGAACAGATCTGTTGATTCAAGACTCCTGCATCTAGTCAGGGAACAGAGAGGTGCTTTGGTCTGAAGGATCTATGACTTGCCTCCAGTTTTGGCAAAAGACTGAGGTGTGAAGGTTTGTTACCGACACGAATGGTTCTAGTGGTGTGTGTAGTGGATGCTGACACTACTCTTGCTTGCCTACTGCATATGAGTTGATTTCGCAGCTTTGCACTACATTTTGTTTTGGTTCATTTTAGGGGATGCTTCAGGTGGTAAGATTCACTGTTGCAGTGCAGAAACAGCAACACCCAAAAGTACATGAGAAAAAATATTCCTACTTGTAGTGTATCTGTCTGTAGCCTTGAACCTGGGTTTTCCTTAAGTGCTAATATGGATGTAACAATATTGAAAGGTCTGTTGGCTCTGGTGACAGTGTGTATTTTGATATATATGTTTGTGTATCAATATATATTGAGATATCTATATTGATTTGTGGTTTACTGAGTCATGTAGTAGGTGTATATTCCAGGAATTTGTCAGTAAAAATGTTGAAGAGTTACTGTTTGAACAGAATGCAAGTGCATGTACTTACTTATATATGTAATTACACCGAAGGTGGGCAAAATTTGTAACTACTCATGGAATAAGTCTTTAAAAAGGCCAAAATAAGAGCAATAGTCTGTACTGCTTTCAATAATCCTGCCTTGAAGGATTATTTCAAGATCTCCTTATTCAGATATTAAATATTTACTGAGTTAAACTCTGAGCTCTTTTCTGAGTTAAAGAAACCCAGGCATTTCTTTGTGAAAGGCTATCTCTTTAACAAAATTTGCAAAAGTTGTTAATATATTGCTGTTAATAATATTGCAAGATATTAGGAAGGAAGAAGCTCTGTAGAGAGTTGTATTTGCTGGCAACAAGAATGGATAACAAATCCAGGCTCACATGTCAGTTTGTATACTTTGCCTAATCTAACGATTTAGTGAAAATCCTTAAGTGAAGTGCCTTAGCTCTCTCTACACTGGCTTGTCCACTTTAAAGATGAAGTGCTAAACTACAGTTTTCTCTGGACAGCAAAATTAATTCCTGTGATTCCCTACTTTGTGTCTTCTCTTCCCCAGGCTGAACAGTCCCACCTCCCTTAGCCTTATAGTACAAGAGTTGCTCTAGTCCCTTAATCATCCCTGTAGTCCCCACATCATTATGTCTGGATGCAGCACTGCAGGTTTGGCCCCACCAGGGCTGAGTAGAGGAGAAGGATCACTCCCTCGACCTGCTGGGAATGCTCTGCCTAATGTAGCCCAGGATGCTGTTGGCTGCCTTTGCTGTGAGGGCACATTGTTGTCTCAAGGTCACTTTGTTGTCTCCCAGGACCCAAGGTCCTTCTTGGCAGAGCTGCTTTCCAGCTGCTCAGCTCCCCAGCCTCTGCCCCCAGCGTGTACTGGTTGCCTGGAGCTGTTCCTCCCTGCCTGCAGGACTTGGCATTTCCTTTTGTTGAACTTCATGAGATTCTTCTCTGCCAGTTTTCTGCAGCCTCTCCAGGTCCCTCTGACAATTCGGAGTCCTGATAATTCAAATAGTTCAAAGAAACTTTTTTTAAGTTGAGTTTAGGTATTACTTTTCATGCAAGTTTGAAAATAGACCGTAATAGCCTAGCTAGCTAGACTAGCTTCTCACTTGTAGCTCTTAAATATGCTCTCTCGGGATTTGATAGTTGACCAGAAAGATCATTTATGTATGACAGAGCATTATTATGAATTGTGATGGACATACGCAATTCAAGATCAGTCAGGTTTGTTGATTTAGTGTGTAAGGTGAAGCTTACAGTACAACAGAATAGGAAAGCAGCTACAATACAAGGAACTAAAATATGGATAGTTAAGAGTTTTAGATCTTAAGACTTACTTTGGTGTCTCCAAAAAAGGAAAAGTAGCAAAGAGTTTAAAGTTGGGTAACTGCCAGTCCATCCAAGGAATGCAAATTTTGTATGCTGTTAATACCCATTAAGTATTTTTTTTTTAGTTCTTTGAATGTTGGATAACATTAAAATAACCAAGTGTCTAACAACAAAGTTTCAACCAAATTTAATACATTTTTATTTATTATATGCTTGCACTAGATGATACTGTGTCATAATGAAATGTGTATGGACTAACATTTCAGTATATAAAGATGCTATAACTGTGCCCTGGTAATGTAGATCATATATTATATTTTCTGCGTTATGTCACTTATGAATCCTGAGATAATATGTTTTGCTGAATTGAAGTAGGTTGATGGAGTGTATTTTGAAATATCCTACCAGTAAAATTTGCTATAAAATCGCATACTCATACATCTGAATAAAACTATTACGTAACTGTAGTTAGTTTTGAGATAAATGAGTGTAGTTGCAGAGTGAGGAAGTCTAGTGTAGTCATGGTTAGACTGACAGTCTGATGCATTAAAACTTTGGAAATAGGTATAGACCAAAATTTGGGGAAACATCCAGTTAATGTAAGACTGCTTAAGTCAAGCTGAAGAAAATCAGTACATTTTAAATGAATCTAATGAAAAGAAGTTAATGTAACAACTTGAGAAATTCGGTGTTAATAGACTGTGTAGTAATGTGTGTTTTAATGATAGTTTTATGTTATATCATTCTCTGTTTTTCTAAAAACCTTAGGAAATCTTTGTGCTCATTGCTTTGTTAAGTAACTTAAAGGAATTTCCATAGTGGAATGCTTTTTTAGAGTGTTAATGATGGAGTTTCTCTCTCAAGGTAAAGTGCTGCTTGAACCTTTTTCTGGACAAAATGACACAAACAGGAAGATTGCTGAGACTGCTTGATGTTTATCAATCTTTTTTTGCACCTGATTGTGTCTCATTAAGGCAAGTAAGCACGTGTTTAACTATAGTGTTTATCTACATTAGTGCTTAAAACTGTTTTAACAACAGTAGTAGGAGAGATGGTCAATACATAGCTTTTGTTTTGCTTTTTTTTTCGCTTTTTTTTCTGTTGAAGAAAAAACGTCTTGTAAGTAATGCAGGAGCCCCTGGCCCAGTAGCAGCACCAGGGAACCAACAGGTGTGATGAGGAAGAGCTAACGCATGTGCTGTGTACTGTCATGCTTTGCAAACCTAGTGGAGTTCCTTGAAGTTATTGCTGAGTATGAGGATAACAAAATGCTTTTGATGAGGCTCTTCATTTAATGTTCTTGACAGGTAGATGAATGAATGGAAAACTGGTGATCAGTGTATAAAAAACAGATTAGTAATGGAGTCTAACAGGTGTGTGGTATTTCACAGTCGTAAGGGATCTAAAATGGTGTCTAATGATTAATTAATGATGATAGAGTAGTAAAAATTAAAGATCTAGCAAACCATGAAGAAATTAATACTTGGTGGTGCATAGGTGGTTAAAAGTGATAGGTAAGTGATGAATGTTGAGTGAGTGCATGAGAGAAAAACCTCTTGTCTTTATGTACTTGTGTTATTGAATGCTGAACTAACTTTGATTTATAATGCTTAGTTTTGTGAAAGAATCTGTTTAGTGATTACTTTAGTGACTATAAAAATTAACCAGATATTTCAGTTAATAAAAAAAACACCAGAGCAGTACTACCATACGCTGGACTTGCTCATAATCCTCTTTCTGAGACCTCCTTATTGTCATGTCCAGGGGCAGTATATGAGTCCAGACTGACCTTTGATTTTACTCCACATATCTGTTCTTTTTAAACTTGTAAGTGTGGTGTAACAGTGAATGAAATGAAACTAACAGTATATGTGGGAATGTTGGGTTTGTGTAGGAGAACCCTCTGCATGTTGTAATGGCTCCCTAGTATGCCTCTTTTTAATTTCATAATAAAATGGGGAGTTTTAAATAGATTATGAAATTATTGATGATTTCATTGAACAGTGTTATATAGAAAAGACTGTATCAGACCATGAAATTATTTGAGTGAAGGACACTATAAAGGAAGTTTTTTCCCTGTTCCCTTTCAGTCACGTCTGAAATACTGTTGCCATGTAAATGGAAGTCGTATGTTTGCTTTTATAAACCAATGTATTTTAGTAATCTAATTTAACTGTTAAAAGGAAAATGTCTGCGAAGACCTCAAAGCTAAATAGGAAAATTGCTCTGTAATGACAGAATAAGGTAGAACTTAGCATTAGCTGAAAATACCTCTAAGCCACAGTATGTGTCTCTAAGAAGTATGGAATGTGCTGTATATAAAGAAGATACATACTAAAAATACATGAAAACCATCCAAGTGGGGAAAAAGTCCATCATAAAAATGAGGCTTTGTTACATTAATAAAGCATGTGAAATTGTTTGATGTATGGTTGCCTATTATAGTGATGTTTTAGTATCCTTTTTCTTTAGGAGGAGAAGAGTGTGGCTTTTATAGGTCTTGAAAAAAAGATCTTCCTTTCTGTATTAGGAAAATAGGTGACATTGAAAGATTGAGCAGGATGAAATCAAGAAAGCTGAGAGATGAGTTGTCTCTGCAGCCATTGACAGTAATGATCCTGTCCCTTTTCATTTGGCCTTTACCCTTTTTCTTCTAGCCGTTATAGCTACAACTTGATAGCATATTCCTCTCTCTCTGGCTTGTACCACTTTGAACCAGCATTGCCTTCTCACTGTTGAGCTTGTGTACTCCTCCCTGTTTGTTCACCAGTGATACCACTTAAAATAGCCATGCTTCTCTATTTCCCTTTGTGCTGGGACAGCTTGTAGCGTACACAAGTTCTTCTGCTTTAGCTAATGTAAGTGAAATAGAAAGGCTGTTTCATGTTAAACAATAGCTATCCCGAGTATTTTACTTCCATTATTCACAATTCTGTAAAATTACCTTAAGCTTAGTCTTGTATTTGCAGTCCACCTCTAAAATAATGCCAGTGCTATTTTTTCTTCAGAAACAAACTTTAGTTGAAGAAATTAAATATTTTGAGAGTTGAGGATTTACAAGTCTCTTAATTATTATAGGGACGCCACCCACCCTTACTGCTTTTAATGAAAGTTTTGAACTGGGGTAGTTTATTCACCGTAAACTGCAGCGAAGGGGAGCTGATTATTGTGCTGATTATTGAAGAGCCTTTTAAATAAACAACTCTTGGCATGGAGCTTCCTTAGGCGTTGTTAGCATGATCTTGAAATGTGATTTAAAATGAATGTGAGATCAGTAGCTTAAATCTATTTCAGAGGTTTTTGGTTAAGTGTTTTACTTGACTGAGTTCATGTCTAAGATCTGAAAAGTGAAGAACAGAACAGGAAACATTGTATATGGTGGATTCTGAATTAAACAGTACTGAATTTTGCTTTTTTTCTGTTAAAAGTGATCTTGTATACTGCTTTCCATCTTTATTTTAAAACTTTTAAAAAGAAACACAACAAAATACATAGCATGCCTGAGAGACCAAGGAAACCATGACACTTTCTCTACTTCATGCTTCTTTTGGCTTAGGCTTATATTTTAGCATTTTGAAAGAAAAAGTATGATGCAAATGAAAGATTGATGTTAAAAATTTGTATGTATTCCCATTTCTACTGTATTTTTGTATTCAGTGTTTAAAACCTTCCTTCCTATAAAGAAAAAGATGGAATTTTGGCTTTTGAAGCAAGCCCTGAATTGAAGCAGGTAGTTGCACAGCCCCAGAGCAAACCAGGGTTTTGAGAATTTGGTGCTTCTGCTTGACGTGTGTGTTTCCTGTGTTAGCCATGTCCATGGATAAATCGATTGAGTCTACAGATTTGAAGGCTTCGGGGCAGATTGGACCCCAAATTTTGACAGTTCATCACCATCACTAATCTGCTGTTAAAAATCCCTGGATGTGGCCCAGCACTCTTGTGGATGTTCTTTGCGTGCTGCTTCTCACAGCGTGGAGATAAATGCACAGAACCTACCAGTGTACTTTGTACTGCTGTGCAAGCAGTTATGGTTCTCTGCTGAATTTACCAAAGAATTGAAATTCTTTCCTGGATTTCCCGGATAGATACTGTATATCTTTGGAAAAGGTGTCTTTGAGTAGTTTACAAAGTATTTCTTGCTAAGTTACACTTACCCTGCATATCTTTACTTCTGCATCCGTCTTGAGCTGTTCTTGGCTTCTTACACTCTTATTACTGACCTGTTAAGTGTTATTTCATTGCCATTTGCTTTCATTTTTCATCATCAGTTTCAGTCCAAAAAGACGATCCTTTAATACACTCAAGATGCAAAACCTGACTCTATTTTAGAGCAGTGGAAGTACTGTGATACTTTTCTTGAGTTGGATAATTTCCATTTTAATGTTTCTTAGTTCAAAAGGAACCACTGTATGTAGAGGTAACTGAAAACAGGAATGTTTTTTTATGAAGTTGACAAATTTAATAATATCCAGCTTTTAAAGCAATTCTGACTATCCTTGTATTTACCTGTTTTCAAATTCTACCATGATTTTACTGCTCATTCTCATTATATCTGAAGTAAATAATTTCTATCTTGCACATTTAAAAAGAGAGGACTGCAAACCTATAAATAATTTTGATTTTGCTAGCGTTTGATTTTTTTTTTATATATATAGTCAAAAATCTCCTGAAGAATGAGGGCGAAAAAGGTTTGAATTTGAGGTGAGGGATCAAAGACTATTATTTCAGTCTGGATCAAATGTGTTCTCAATTATATATTCATGGGAAATAAGCTTTCAAAAAACTTATGCTCTAGCTTTTCTTTAGGCACAGTTACTTGATACATGTAGCTGTCAAAGACCGATGGATCAGCTTTCAATCCTGAAAAAAAGGATTGAAAAATCCTTTAAAAGCTGAAAACAGTCAAATAAGGTCCCATCAGATCTGATCAGATGAAAGATATTTCTGGTCTAATGCCTCGCTGCCAACGAGGTCATAATAGATAGCATGGACACGTAGCTATGACTTGGACAAGTAAATATCAGTACTTCTCTGGCATGTCTTGTTAACATCCATCAATTTGTATTTTATGACCTTCTTCCTTGTTTTTGCAGTTGTCACTTAAACAATACATAGCTGAGAGAGAAGATTGCCCAATGCTCTTTAATTCTTTGTTATGTAATTCCCTAGAATACTTGATCATTTTTTCATTAGACACCATATTTGTGGTTTTTAGCCAAATGATTGGGTTAAGTTTTTCTCCAAAAAGATGCTATCCACTGAAGAATCATGTATACCTGTTGACAAATTTAGACAGCCTTTTTTCCTAGATTTAAGTTGGAAGGTATAAAGCCAATAAAAATTACCACTGATTCCAGTGAATAAAATGTGTCTGTGGGGTTGACTGTCCAAAATAAATTACTGTCATTGTCCTGTTTGCCAGTTGCCGTTTCATGTTCAAGTCCCTACTGTGTGATACTTTGCGACTTTTTAATATTGGTGAACTGTTTAATATTGTTGAACTTTTTAATACTGATGAATGCAATTTAATAGTGTTAAAACTGCTGTTTGTTCCTTTTCCTGTTTGGAAAAATAATTTTTTCATTTAAGTGTGGAGCTAATTAAGGTAATTAATAATTCATAGAAGTATGTTTGTTTTGGTATGGATGGGAATTAAGCTTTGAGGAGTCCAGTGGAAATGAAGAGGAACAGCTGTTTCATACAACTGCTAACTGAATAATTAAATAAATGTGAATGATTTGTATGGAAAATTACCAGGTACAACTGTTTTTTTATCTCGGCTCTTCAATTAGCAGCATGTGTAATTATTTTTCCAAATTCTTAATTTTGCTTGGTTTTTGGTTTTGTTTTTCTTTTCAGGATGGATTAGATGCTTTGGTATATGACTTGGATTTTCCTGCCTTAAGAAAAAACAAAAACATTGATAACTTCCTAAACAGGTGTAAGTATTTAATGTCTTTAAGTATCAAAAAAGAAAAAAGTGGTTCTAGCTTTTTGGAAGGCAGCTGGGGATTTGGGGTGCATTAAGTTTTGGGATGCAAGTTGTTTTAAGAGTGATTATTTATTTATTTCCCAGTGAGAACTGACAAATGAACTGTGCAAATCTCATCCCCTGCATTGATTCACTGGACACTGAATGTCCAATCTGTTGCCCCTGTAAATGGCATTGTCTGCAGTGGCACAAAGCCTGTGAAGAGAAAGGCCTGCTGTTTTTGTTAGGGCAACTCTCTGGGTTCCCATAACTTGCTTTCTAATTTCATGTGCTAATATATCATAAACAATTACCAGTAAAATATCATAAAGATGCATAGAGTGTCAAGAAATTGTATTAAAGATTTGTTCACAGACTGGAGCATTGTCTTTTGTAAACTTTTTTTTTTAAAGTATAAAAGGTATCTTTTCATGAATATTGTCTGCAGAATTCTCTGTATTTACTCTGTATTTGTCCACTGCCAGATTTCCTGCACATTCTACTCTATAATAGCACTTTAAACTGATAAGGTTGATGTTTTTAATAAAAGTCATAGTTCCATATTTTTTAAATTAAAATAAACAAACCACAAACAAACAAGAAACCAAAAAGACAGTTAGAAATCAAGTCTTTTCTAAAGGCTACCAAACTGACAAATTCTGGAAATCACAGCAGAAATGTTAGCTGATTCAAGACTTGCTCCCACCTGTGGACTAAATGGGCAAACCTTAAAATTAAGCTAATATTATTAGATTTTTATATTTTCATGGCAAATATAAAGTAATTTCGCTAAAATAATTTTTGTCTTTGCTTCACTGAAATTTATGTTGGGTTTTTTTCTTGTTTCCAAGGTGTTTTCAAATAGTTTATTTTGTGAAACTGAAAGCTATGATAGTGAATTTGTGGGGTTTATTTTATGTTATTCTCCATTTGTGGGAATTTATAAGTCCACTAAATCCAGTTGATGGCTCAGTTGTACGTAAGTTGGTTGCTGAAAAGCCTAAGCTCAAATGTTCTGTTTAACTTTTCACAGTTCAAACTGTGTTTGATATCATACACCGAGTTACATACACATTTGTATACTCAGTTATTTACTGAGAAGGTGTGGTGAAACTCTTGGAGAAAAGAGAAGTTGTATTAGGCAAAGGAAATACTCATTGCAACAGATACTTTGCATGTAATTTTTATGAATAGTGAAATTATTAGTGAGTCTCAGAAAGCTTCACTTTTGCAATTGAGTGAAAGAAAATTTATGTTTATGGTCTGATAATGAATATCTGTAGGTATAAATTATATACTGTGTTGTAAGATGTGACCTGAAGTAATATGGAAGTGGAGAACAGAACATCTTATTTTGCTTAAAACTGCCTGTAGAACATTAATCTTGCAGTGTTTGTGGAAATATGAAAGTGAGCTGTGGATGTGCAAATAGTTGCCTTACAGGGAACTGTCAAGTCTAGTTTGCCTTGAATTTCTGTTAAAAAAAAAAGACATTTTCATGTCATTTTAATTCTAATAGAAGACTGTTTAAAATGTCTTTTTGCAGTACTAGTGGTCCAGTTTGCACCATTATTGTAGAAGTTTAAAATAAATTTCTAGGTGGCAAATAAAATGAGTTTGCTTCCTTTGTTTTATAGACAGATGGACTTTATCCCCTCTTACTTGTGGAACCTCCAAAATCTGCTTCTATTGGCAGAGGTTTTGAGGATGATTTTTTCGAATATAGAAGCTTATTAATTTTCTACCATATAGAATTAAAAGAATAAGGAAATCAGTATTAAAGATAGCTGAGAGCCATACTTTGCAGCAGAGTCTCAGTTTATTTCAACACAGAATCCAGGGTTATAACCAAACTTCAGAGACTGCCCTTCAGATGTATTTTCCTCAGTTCTGTTTTGTGCATAGGCGAGGCTTGTGATTGAATACCATTTAAAGGATTCATATTGTGCTTAGCTTTCTTTTGCACCAATGTCCAGCTGTTCATTCAGAAGTGGTGAACCTCCTGTTGTGAGATTACTAGGCAGTAAGTTAACAATAGCTAGAAAATTGCTGTCATGGGAGTTTCTGCATTTTGGTTTTTTGCAGTTTTGCTCCTCCTCTACTATAGGTCAGTTTTCACCAGGGCAAATAAGGCAATCCATTATTTGTTTGAATTACTGAATGTTTCGATCCTTGTGTAAGAATTTATCAGAATTTGCAATTCTACTGTAATTTATTGAAATCAGCTAGTGATGTGCTGCATTGTAAAGGGTTGGCTTTACATTAGAGAGTAATGCAACAGAGTACTTAGTCAAACAAAACGATGTGTGTTCCTGCTGTGGTAATAAAATCTTACTGAAATTTTATTGTACATGTGCTGTGTTTGTTTTAAATCGTGGGCTGTGTAGGTAGAAATCTAATTGTAATTTTCTGACATCTGCCTCGTAGTTTTTTAATAATTTTAAAAAAATTTGATTTCTCCTTCTTTCTCTTCCCCTGTCCTTATTTCTTTCTAAACTTTACTTTTAGGCCTAGAATATTATTTTTGAAAATATCATTGCATAATTTATTTTATTTGAAGCATATCTGTTTAGTAGAACTTCCTTGCTTTTAGAAATACTGAAGCATGAAGCTTTTCTACGTAATCTCATGCCAGTGTTGACCCACATGGATTAAAATAGACTGTTTTAATCTTTGACCAAATTTGGAATTAGAATATCTGCCCACTGGGAGTTTGTAAATTATTGTAGTTTATAGAATGACAGGTTTATATAAATAATTGCCATGATTCCCACTGCATGTTTTAAATTAAAATCTACTCTTTTTTTTAGTATTAGGAGTCACAGAAGTGCAGAAAAGTGAAAGCTTTGTTTTTTAAAAAAACTATTTTTCAAATTTCTTGTAGTGTAGTTCTGATACTTTCCTGAATGTGTTGCATATTTATTCAGAAATAATCTTTTTATGCTGATGAGCTTACAGCAAGACCATGCTGGATACGAAATTTTTGTAGAGCTTTTTTTTTTTAGGTAATTATTTTTAAAGAAATTCCTAAATTAACATCTGTAATGTGATTGTACGGTAGAGTCCTTGCATTATGTTTATGTCAGGTTTTGGTTACTGTGGTAATGAGAATGAGGTCATGCATTCTGCAGAGAATTTTTCAATAGGAAGGTAGGTTCTTTGAGCAGGACTTCTTCTAAAAAACTATGAAAAAAGGAAATTGGATGACTGGGTTTAATTAAGTTGATTATATAAGAAATGTGAATTTTGTTCTATGTAGATAAAGACACGGTAAATAAAATGAGAGATCTGCGCATGAAAGCTGAGGATTATGAAGTGGTGAAGGTGATCGGTAGAGGGGCATTTGGGGAGGTTCAGTTGGTAAGTTAAGTTTCTATTTGTACATTTGACTGTATTCTGTAGTATTTGCTCATGCATCTGTTTCTGAGTACAGGGTTTAGCAGATGCAGTCTTACGATATTAAAACCATTAACTCAGTGAAATTTTATTACTTAATAACTCATGGAAATGCTTTTGAAAATGTCGTATTTCAGTACTGTTAAAGTCCACAAGTACTTATTCTGCATTGTAATCATTCTTCTCTGTTAAAATAAAATGGAATATATATTCCTCATAATCAAGAAAATTAACCTTTACTGCTCCTTACACGGACACTTGAAGAAGTCTTGAGGACTAGAAGAGTTTCTGCCAGTTCAGGGACTACACCAGATTTTTGTGGGCATAGTTCTCACAGATGAGAGATGTGTGTTGTTTGTGATACGTTAGCAGCCAGGCTTGTTCATCCTGCTTTATTTAATTGAGAGCTGGTGGAAGAAACTGGAAATATGGCAGCAATTATGCACATCTACTAATGAACTCTGGAAAATGCTTGTAGTTTTAACTTTGTAGTATTTAACAGGTGCTAATATTTGTCCTTTTAAAGACACATATGCAAATTACATGAACGACTGCTAAGCCTATGGACTTCTATGTTGAATAGTTCCAGCAAGTATTTTAAAAGTAATGCTTTGTCAGATAATAGAATGTAATAATTTTCTAGGCCTACGGTATATAATCCTTTATAAAAATGTGAATCGTCTTATAAAACGTGTTGAATAGTGAAGCAGGACAAGTGATGTTTTCAGTGATGTTCTTCATATGTTAATATGGCAAACTAATATGTTCTGTATGTCATGTTTGTCTTCATAGGTAAGGCATAAATCCTCAAGGAGAGTGTATGCTATGAAGCTTCTGAGCAAATTTGAGATGATAAAAAGATCAGATTCTGCATTCTTCTGGGAAGAAAGGGATATTATGGCTTTTGCTAATAGTCCCTGGGTTGTTCAGGTATAGTGATACTCTTTTTCAAATATTTTCATTATAGAATAGTTTGGTTACAACACTGCATGACTTGGAATTGCATGTTTTCATTTTTTGCATTTCACAGTCTATTTTTTTTTTAATTGGTCTATTAGGGAAATACATTATTGACATCAGGAATGCTGTACAAAACAATAGATACTACACGTGCTTCAGAACTGTATTTTGTCACAACATTTACAAGATGTTAAGCTATTCTGTTTATTATTAAAGCTCTTTGCCAGATATGTGTTGGTGAGTCTGCTCTGTAGTAATTCTTTGAGGCATCCAGCATACCAGAAAGATGTGCTTAAGACACAGCTTCTGTATATTCTGATTTCTTTGTGTATCTTTGATTGCAAATTGTGCCTGCTCTGATTATTTTTCCCTCATTTCAGTATTATTACTGACAGTTTTTTGGGAAGCACTGCTGCCTTTGAGGTTCTAAGGAGTGTGTTTGAACCAATCGTGCATTGTGTACACACGTCAACTTGTTAATTTAAACTGTTCTTACCCTTAAGTTAAGAGACTTAAATCTGCTCTGATGAACACAGCATTGACAACTTTAAGGGAAATATTTTTATTTAATTGTATAAAATTTAGGCTCATTTTCTATACAATAAATATGTTGACAGTAGAAAAATAAACATTTAGTGATAATACAAATAGAATAAGGCAGATGTTTGCAACACAGTAATTTCATGTTTGCGTATTTGTCAAGTAGCATCCTAGTGGGAAAGAAACATTTTTTCTTATTATGTAATAAATGGTCTTTGAATTGATCTCAAGATCTATTGCATTAGATTGACTAACCTTAACTTGTAACCAGCACTCTACTTCTCCCACTGTAATATAAAGGGATGGAAAATCTGTCTGAAATGTGCTTTAGAGATTAATTTATTTTTAGGAGGTCTGCAAGATGATGCAAAGTTGATGCAGTAGTTGTAGCAATTGTGTTGCTTTGTAAATCAGTTTGTGCAGAAATGCCTTTGATTTCCAAAAGCAAAACATTAAAGAAAACTGGAATGTTCAGTGACTTATCTTTTGTTCATTTGCTTTTTACAGTTGTTTTATGCTTTCCAAGATGACCGTTACCTTTACATGGTGATGGAATACATGCCTGGTGGGGACCTTGTGAATTTAATGAGTAACTACGATGTTCCGGAGAAATGGGCCAGATTTTACACTGCTGAAGTTGTACTTGCATTAGATGCAATTCACTCAATGGGTTTTATACACAGGTGAGAAACTAAAAAGTGTTGTTACATGGTGAGGTTTTATTCCTGGTGCTGCCAGAATGACTTCAGTTTGTTTAGGCAGTTTTAATAATGTTATTACTTCGATATTATTTCATAATTATTCCATCTTACAGCTTCAAAAGTTCTTGCCATCAGAAACTATTAAGTCTGAGGAGATACAGTCAAAGTGAAGGCTTTCAACAGGCCAATGTTGGGAACTGATAAAATTGTTCCACTGTACCAAGAGATACAAGAATAAAAATGCATGTTGGCCCCAAAATGGTTCTTTTTTTTTTATTAGAAAAAGCTGTTTTGGGAATTTGATCACAGTAGTATCCACTGTTAGGAATTATTAATTCTCTGCTAGGCATTTGAAGCCTCAGTGACCCATGAAACAAGAATCTGTGAACAATGTGAGGAAAATCTCCCAGCCATATGTTCTCTTGTAAAGGACAAGAAGGAAAACTGAGATGCAGAGCAAAGGGACTTAGCTTAGTTTTGTCTGCACTTGCCCTAAAGTGAAATGTAGACACTTCTCAGATAGGTAGAGAAGTTTCCTTTTTAATTTTTGAAATTGTATCTGTTGTTAGCTTTTAATTGCATTAACCGGGAGCAGAAGAATAATTTTTTCAACAGAAAATACAGGAAGAACTTGAGTAAGCGTATAGTATACTCTATAGTATATAAGTTTTCAATTTGCAATTTGGTCAAAAGATCAGTGTTAACATATAAGCTTTTGCAAAAAAGCAAACACAAAGCAAAACAAAGTACTAATCCATTGCTTGAGTAGGATCTAGAGCATCATTAATTATGTAGCTATGCTGCTTCTGATGGATAAATTATCTGGCTGAATGAACCATTTGTGCATGTGTATTGCAAGCTTTAGAAAGCAGGCATTAGAAGTTACCTGCAACACAGCAAGCTTTTTTCGTGAAAATTTGGATTATTTTGAAACCAGCAGAGTTTTTTGAATTTGTTTTCCGCTGGAGTTATCTGTTCAACTCTGAGGAATGAAAAGAAACTGATGAAAATGTGGGCCCACTGCTCAAGGGATCAGGGACAGAGTGACAAAGGACATGGAAATTACTTTTCCACCTTTGCCTCGGCTTTCATTGGTAAGATCTGCCTTCAGGCCTGTGAGGGCCCTGTACCTAGTGGCATTTCTCTGGCAGAGGAAGATCAGTCTGAGTCCAGTTATGCAAACTGGACATGCACATGCCCAAGGCAGCAGGTGGGATGTGCCAAAGGTCACGAGGGAGCTGACCATGAACCTTATGATAGTGCTCTCTCTCACCTTTGGAGTGCTGTGGGGATTAAGAGATTCCTGATGAGTGGAAGGAAGCAAATGGCACACACCTGTCTTGCCCCAAAAAGGGCCAGGAGCAGAGGGTCAGGGAAGCTGCAGGCTAGTCACTGTAAGGGCAGTTGGATTAAATTCTCAGGAAACCATCCAAGCATGTGGATGGGAAGGTGATTGGAAACAATCATGGATTTATGAAGGGTAAAGCATGCTTTACCAACCCAATTGCCTTCTGTGATGATGGGCTTCACTGATGAGGGGAGAGCAGTGAGTGTTGTTTGTCTTGACTTCAGCAGAGTTGTAGATGTAGCCAGACTAGAAAGGTGCAGTTTGAATAGGTAGAACAAAGGATTATACTGTCCAACCAACAGTCAGCTACCAGCGATTCCTCAGAAGTTTGGTACTAGGGATTAACACTATGTTTTAATTCACAACATGAGCAGTGTTCAGGAAAGACAGAAAACCTCAGTCACGAGCTGCCCAGCAGGACTTTATAGAAAAGGTGGAGCCAGACTGGACTTACATGCCAAAAATTTGAAAGGCTACGGATGACACAAATTGCAGCAAGGGAATATCTAGCTATTCACTAGGAATCATTTTCTCCACTATGAGGGAGGTCAAGCAGTGGAAGAGAGCCCTGAAGATGTTGTGGAATCTCTATCCTCAGAAAAGAATCAAATCTTGCCTGGATTTTACCCTGAGTAACTTCATATAACTTTGAAGTTGAATCTAACTTGGTAGCTATACTTTGGTCAGGCAGTTAACTGAGAGTTTTACAAAAATCCCTCACAACCGAAATTATTCTGTGAGTATACTGGTACATTTACACTACATTTTATTTGACAGTTATGTCCAGAGTTCTTCTTTGAGGTCTCTGAAACATACTTTGTCCTGAAACTTGTGTTGTGATGTCTTGATAATTGTTTCCTACTATTCTGCTTCAGTATATTCAGTAACATCCCCATGCTGCACTTTACCAGTTACTTTATGAAAACTTCTGTTCTATAATGGAAGGACTTTGTGGAAAAGGATATAAGGCAATACTCAATAATCCTTTTCAGTCATAGAAAAATAGTTGTTCACATTAATAGAATTCTGAAAATGGCATCCCTGAAGTTATTCCCTTAAAATAGAAGTGTTACAGAGAAGTAGTTATGTTTTCAGTGTCTGTTTGAGATAACTCACTCATTCTTCAACCAGTGAGTGTTTTTTTTTTTAGGAACTTGAGGTTCAAGATTGATGTCCAGATTTATTAAATTCGGAGACTTAAGGCTGTGTTCTCACATCCGCTGTACTTTTTAAAAATGCTGTAGTTCAACAGTCTGTGTGTTGGGCATCATACTTAGAGAAAGCACAAAAAATATGGAGGGAGGTAGTGGTGGTGTTTTAAAGTTGCTGGTTTTCCTTATAATGTTGCATCTGAAAGACTTCTATTGTTTCAGTAAATTAAATTGATTTATTTATTTAATTTAAAAAATATATATGTTTCTCCTTTCAGAGATGTGAAGCCTGATAATATGCTGCTAGATAAAGCTGGTCATTTAAAATTAGCTGATTTTGGTACTTGTATGAAGATGAACAAGGTAAACATATGTTTGTAATTTCGCTTTTCTGTTTGTGAAAGGAAAACATACTTAAAAGTGAAAAGAAAATACACTGAAAACTTTTCAGCTAGATGAGCAGAGTTGAAAGTTCCACTCTGTTCCCATTACTGCTCTTCATGGTCATAGCAAAAAATGTCCCTGCCCATGGCAGGGGGTTGGAACTAGATGATCTTTAATGTTGCTTCCAACCCAACCCATTCTGTGATCCTGTGATTCATGCATCTTATTCAACGACAAGGTAAAATGCAGAAGTGGTTCTTTGGGTACTGTTTTCTAGAGAAACTTTCTGAAGTCAAGCCTTTGATTGTCTCTAGATCCTCAGGGTTATTTCTTTAAGTCTTTGGTTATGAAAAGTTAATGCGAAGAAGTGAGATCATTTTTACGTAGTGTGTCAGTAATGAGAGAATCAAAACTGACGTGCGAGTCGCTGAATACCAGTTGTACTTATTAGCCACATGTTGACATAGCACAAGGAAAAATCTGAAGGAAGCAGGTGTCAGAGAATTATTTCTTTTTTAAAAATATATCCTGAGGTCATTAAAAAAATATTTTGCAACAGTATTTCACATACCATGAAGCACTGCTGTTCCCTAGACAAAACGGATTGGTTTGTGTTAGCCTGCACGTATATTTGAGGAAAACAATCTGAAATATGTGGTACTTAGTAGAGTCAGTGTAATATGTACATTGTGTTCTCATCGTATTCCAGGAGCTTTGAATAAATTACTGTGCTTGGCTGCTTTGCCATAAATAAAAGGCCACAGTAAAAACCAAATGCAGGTTATGTGTACAAATTCAGAGCTTTCTCACTAACAGCCCACTTCAGTAGAATAGCTGACACAATATTTGGCTTTATTTTGACTTTATATAGAGTTATTCTTGACTGATTATGTTCTTCACAGAGAGGAATTTTGAATTACGGAAAAGCACTATCTTGCTGCTTAAGCTGTATGTGCAAAAAAAAAAAAAATAGAAAAAATGTTGCAAAACTTTGCTGTACATTAGCATCACTGAAGTAAACTTGTGTCAGCATAATCTTAGATTTTGTACTACTCTGAACAAAGTTGTCCGATTTGACTCTTGAGCCTAGTCTTGGTTCCTCTAGTCTTTTGAAAGAGGAAGGTTAATCTGTAGAAGAAAAGCTGCTCAGCATAGGAGTTTAATTTAGATGCATTCTGGATTTGCTGCACATGCAACACTGGATTAATATTTGTTTTATTTACTTAGTTATATATTTTAATGCAAGCATTTCTACTGATCCCTTCCTAGGAATGGCTTAGGATTATTTCAGAAGTGCCTGAGTGGCACTTAGAAATGGTGTGTGGTTGCAGCCTCAGCATTCTGGGTGACAGCTCCAGTGTGACTGATCTCAGATCTGCCAGCCCTTTCTCAGGGGTGTGAGGAACATCAAATGTTCTCCTCACCTGTTACCTGTTTTGAAGTCTGTCTACTTAGAGTTTCAAAGCCCTGTCTACAGCCCAGTCTTCCTGGCATTAAGTATATTGAGTCAGAGATAAAAAGTTTGTACTTTATCTGTTCCTGTCAGCAAAATCCCTGATGTTGACCCATTTATGCTAACAGAGGAGCTTTCACTATTTACAGTACATCCTATCAGTATATGACACATTTATGTTGGCATGAACAGTGTGTGCAGGGCCTAGGTGCAATTCTCATTATTTCTTGCATACTAACAGAAGTTTTTAAAGTAACTTTCACTGTGTCTGACAGATCTAGTGCTTTGCTCTGGATGTAGCAGTTTAGACTTCAAAAATATTAAAATACCCATTCAAAAAAGAATGTTTGTTGACAAAAGTCGATGTGGATCTGTTGATGTTGCTTAGGGTGCATAAACTCTTGGAAATGATTTGCAATTTTGGATCCTATATTTGGACCTGAGTGTTTTCCTGGTCTTTGTAGGAAGGTATGGTACGATGTGATACGGCTGTGGGAACACCAGACTATATCTCTCCTGAAGTACTGAAGTCCCAGGGAGGTGATGGTTACTATGGGCGAGAATGTGACTGGTGGTCAGTTGGAGTCTTCTTGTATGAGATGCTTGTAGGTGAGTAGTCGGATAATCAGAATTGACTACACTGCTTAATCAGACTTCATGTTAAAATCACTGTTGTTTTCCACTTTATTACTCTTCTGACATAACCTGTGATTTACTGATCCTGGTATTTACAGAATATGTTTTAGAAGAATTCTGTCACAGTTCTTAAACATTTGGCCTTACCCCTTGTTTACTTGTTGCTTACATTGTTGCGTGTGTAGTTCACATATTAAAAATCAAGTACTTTTGGTTTGCTTTTTAACTTTTGTGGTTCTGCTTTTTCAGGGGATACACCTTTTTATGCAGATTCTTTGGTTGGAACGTACAGTAAGATTATGAACCATAAGAACTCCCTTACTTTCCCTGATGACAATGACATTTCTAAAGAGGCAAAAAACCTTATTTGTGCCTTTTTAACTGATAGGTAAGACTTAAATTTTATTCACAACAAAAATAAGCCTTTATTAAGACAATTTCTTTTCATGATGAAGGAAAATACATATTTGTTTTATGTGGGCTTTTAAACCGCTCAAGAGAAGTGAAATTCTTATTGTCTTGGCATGAATGGAGTGTAACAACTTGGCAGCTGTGTGTCCATGATGCAGAGCTTCTTATGGACAAGAGTTAAAATCAGACCGTGTTCTGAAATGTAGCTGTAGTGCTCATATAGTTATCTTCTTATGAAAACTTTTGAGTTATGTCTACTTCTTACCATAGTTGGAGGGGTGTTTTATTGCTTTTGTTCTTATATTATGCCTTAAAATCAGTCTTTCCTTCAGAATAATTTATGTAATCTCACATGTTTAACCAAAACTGTCTTTAACAGGGAAGTGAGACTGGGACGAAATGGCGTAGAAGAAATTAAACGACACCTTTTCTTCAAAAATGATCAGTGGGCTTGGGAAACACTCAGAGACAGTAAGTACAGTGCTCTTTTCAGAGATGATGATCTGGCTTACTTATGTATTGTGTTAGCAAAAGGACCTCTGTATTTTGTTTAAAAGAATTTAAAATTTTATTTACCCTGTACCAAGGAAATAGATTTCTTAGTCACTTGAGTAATATAATGATTATTATCATACTATTTTGCATTTTTCCCAGCTGTAGCACCAGTTGTGCCTGACTTAAGTAGTGACATTGACACGAGTAATTTTGATGATCTGGAAGAAGACAAAGGAGAGGAAGAAACATTTCCCATACCAAAAGCGTTTGTGGGCAACCAGCTTCCTTTTGTAGGATTTACGTATTACAGCAACCGTCGGTACGTGTGCAGAGAGCAAGCTCGTGGTAACTCTCTTGTCAACAGACTTTCTGACTCTTACCAACCAGTATTTAGATAAAAGTCTATTTGGATGCTTAATAACAATTCAGAATACTAATAAATTACAGTCTTTTGATACTCTGCTAGGCATCAGCTCCTTAAAATATCACACTGTGTTTTTGAATGTCCTGTTCTGCTATGAGAAGATTATATAGTAATGTTGCAGAAGCTAAGCAAGAAAAATCCACTAGGCAGAGTTACCTGCAGAGCACTGAATTGTATATGTAGAGTCATGAATCAGGGGTAGGAATGTCCATTTGTTTTACTGCAAATTACTGTTCCTGAGCTGTAGATGAAGTTTCCGTTCTTTCCATCACTGTTTTAGCATGTAGTAAATTAAACCTCAGCTTACTAGAAATATTTCCTACTTGCCTGCTTTTTGCTTTATAAATTTCTTTTTAAGTACCCATCTACTGCAGAGTGAGATTGTGACACTTTACAGTTTTCACTATTGCTTGGAAGACTTGAAAGTTAAAATTATATTCATTCATACTTTCAACTGTCATTATTATTGTAGGCCCTGTGGATAGCTATATCTACATTCAGAAATCTAAATAACTTTTTGTTATTTTGAAAGCTGCTTTTAATTGCGGTGGGTGTCAGTCAGGTCCAAAATGGGCTAAAACTTCCAGTAGACCATGTCAGATAGAGAATATTAGTTTTAATAGCATTTCTGCATAGGAAAACCTTAGAGGAAATAAATCTGGTTTTCATGTTGCATAAAAGAGGAAACACTTTTCCAAGCCTGTGGTGAAATTCTTTCCATCTCTGCAGAGAGTTGGATTTGTTGTTGCTTTCTGCATAGTGAGGCATAGAAGGACTTGCAGGCTTTTCATATAGGTTGTGAGTTCAGCAGTTTGAGAGTCTTTGAGTCTATTTGCCTTGCAAAAAAATCTTGGAATATGTTGTCAAGAAGGTGAAGTAGCATACAGAAGCTTGTTAATATCAGAATTTCTTCTCTCCCCATCTTCCCTTTTGGGAGACAGTATCAGGAATTTGGAGAACTAAATGACTGTGGTTTTGCTGTCATGGAAGAATGCTGCTGCTAAATACTATCATAAATTTGTAGGCTTACTAGAACTATAATGCTGGTCTAGAATTGAATTTTGTCCTATAATATTCTGCTGGTGTTATTGTCTTGAAAAGTCTGAAGTGACCATCTTTTGCAGGTCACGTGTTGGAGAGTTCTTCTCACATAATCTGATGCACTTAAGAGATGCTTTACTCTCTCCAGTTCAGTTATCAGGCCAAGAAAATCACATCAGATACCAAAGGAATTTGAAGATAGTGATTTGTATTTATTTACCTGACTTTTCAGAATTGTCATGAATAGAAATTTGTAGTATTTTTAGAAAACACTTACGTAAAATAAGAACACTGGCTTCAGGGCAAACTTTTTGTGTGTGGAACTCTTAGTAACTTTGTTGAAAGATACACAAGCTCTGCAGACTTTGCTTCATTATTGCTACTTGCTGCACAAGTGCCTGAGTAAATATTTATGGGATGGAAGCCAATGAGAGTGTTGTAACCAAGGAAAGCAAAGATTATTTTTTTTTAATGCTTATTAAAAAAGAAAAGTGGTTGTATTAGTATTTGGCAGAAATCCTTTTTTCTACAGAGTTTCTACTGCAGCTTTCTACTTTACCTTTTACAATAAATCAAGCTTTTCAGTTAAATGTGCTTAAATGATTATGTTGCTATTTGGTTATCCACATTTTGGAGCAATAAATCTTTTAGGTTATCTTTTAGGATGATTTTATTATTTTAGTGTTTTTTTCATAGTCTTGCCTTTAAATAAACAACTCTTCCAATATAACTTTTAATATGTTTTTGCAGGTATTTAGCTGCCTCTGCAGAAAATTCCAATGATAACAGAACAGGCCCGACTGTGGACAAAAGTGTGGTATGTCTTACTGATTTTCAGCTTTGTTTTGTCCTAGTAAAGAATCTATTGCATGGACATAAACTGTTTTGAGTTAGAAATGTCATAAATTTTTTTAGTGTTTGAAGTATGAGAAACCAGTTAATAACTTTTAGATGTTTACTATGATCTCCCTAATAAAATGATTGAAAAAACAGAATTCACTTCTTCATATAACATTGGTTTTCCTGAATTGGATAAAATAGCTGAAACTGCATGCTCTTTTTGTGGAAAAGGATTCACAGTTTTTATCTGTAAAGTATTTGTGCAGCATATTTAGAGTGCTTTGTCTATCTCAGATATGTATGCTAGCTTTGCAGCAACCATGGAGCCTGGACATGAGTGGGATGGGAAACTTGGGCTTTCCAGCAAC
This sequence comes from Empidonax traillii, assembly GCF_003031625.1. Classification (NCBI taxonomy): domain Eukaryota; kingdom Metazoa; phylum Chordata; class Aves; order Passeriformes; family Tyrannidae; genus Empidonax; species Empidonax traillii. Next base: position 656,430 of record NW_020955287.1, on the reverse strand, counting down.
CCACCAGTTTAACTCTGGAGCTGGGCTTCCTATGAACCCAAGTGGGAGGTGGCAGATAATGTGCCAGGCTTGGGTGTTCTGCTCCTTCCCAAGGCTACCCCACAAGCTATTGGGAATTAGGGCAATGAAGATCATCATTCTTGCAGTTCACCTTGCAAGAAATGATCAGAAATTCTTTCAGTTACTGCTTCCCAAGCTCCCTGACAGTTGGGTTTCTAGGCAGGTACCCTAAGGTGTTTGAAACAAGGCCTACTTGGATTCTCTGTAAGTTCTGATGTAAATCAAGCTATTCCCTTAGGTTGGTTTTGTATTTTAAAAATTCCATTCTTTCCAGAAAAAAAAACTTTTCAAAGGATTGATAATTAACTAAAAGAAGTCTTGGCTTTGACTAGGATTTACTTTGTTAGTATTTAGTTCTGCTATATTTTCTGTTGAGAGTAGAAAAGAAGCAGATATCAATCTATGTTCCATTTTCTCTTAAACTTGCAATGTAAGGGTTTTAATGATATATGGCACTATCCAGAGAAAATTTGAAAGGGCAGGGAAACTGTGTCCGTTTTTGAGCAAATGTATTAATTAATCATTGCAGTGTCTTGATTCTTTATGTATGTTGATGTGTTCCACACATTTTGCTTTCCTCATAAGCATTTAACTGTTGATATAGTAAAATTTAAAAAACGAGCCAGACTTTCAAATATTTGAAGATACTTAAACTGCGTGTTGGCTTTTGGTTGATTTGGAAAAGAGTTACTGAATGGACTTGGCGTGATTAGTGGGATACAGGCAACTGTGTGTAGTTCAAGAACCCTCGATAGTCCTGCCCATATTGTCAGATAGATTTGAATGTCTTGTCATTTCCGAGTTTTGGGAGGTGAAACTCTGGAAGGATCTGAGTGATATAGGGAGGTTTAAATAAATGTTAAGTTTTTACTACAAGGTATTTTTACCCCACAGTTCTTTCTCAGCTGTTTTTCTTTCATTACATGCTGCATTGAAAACGGTAATGTTGACACATGGTTAGCAAATTAATTAGTTCTGGAAATATAACACAAGATGTTACCTGGTCTATCTGATTTTGAAGTGGTACTGAGTGTCTTCTAGGAGAGACTGAGTGCCACAAATTTCCAAGAAATTAATTGTGTTTTGTGAGTGTGTAAAACTTGACAGAACTAGACCGTGAAGTTAAACAGAAATGGAATTCAACATCCTTTTACTGGATTTCAAACCTTTTTTAAGATCTCATTGTTTACTTTGGTTTAGTGCTACCATAACCACCTGTCAACAGTTTAGATATTAAGAAAGAGATTCTTTTGCACTGGACCTTAACTTTTCTTCACTCCTCAGGGTGCAGAACCAGATGCACTATGCTGTGGTGATTAAGATAGAGAGAGAGAAAAAAAAAAAGTATGACATTTCCAAAGGGATTTTTCTTGACTTCTCTGCTCTACACAGGCTTTTCTACAGTACTTTCCTCCCCTGCTTCCTGCTCAAAATGGAAACTGAGAACAAACTAAAACTTAAAGGAATGCTTTTATACTGAGTTAATTGTAACTCAGGATTTTCTTAAGGTATTATTTAGTCTGTTGATATCAGATTGTGAACTAGTCCGGAAGCCTGTTGTCTTGTACTGATATAATTAGACTGCTCAGCAAGCTTAGATAGGCCCCTTGGGGTACAGCCCTCTGTGAGAACATCCAGAGACAGAAAGAAGCAAGAGGATGCAATAGCTGTCCAAACTAGTAGGAGCCAGTACAGAAATGCTCCAGTTGCCAGATGTCTTTTTGAACCTGTTCCTCATCTGTCCCATTTAGTTCCTGTCTGCACCCTGTCTGGAAGGGCTATAACGTGAATAACCAAGAAATGGAAGAGCAATTACATGGAAACTTCTTTATCCTCTGTTTTGTCATTTGGCATTTGCTGTGGTCCTTTTTTACTAAAGTGAGAGATAGCCTTTAAGTAGTCTTGCTTCTTGCTTTATTTCTGATTGGTTCATACCAAGGAGGTAAATGTGTTGTATACTGGTCCTCCTTCCTCAAAGTTTAGCTTTAGAGGCCATCTCTGTTTTTTTCACTACAACCATTGCCTGATAGTGTTATATTCTATGTCACACCAGTAATTCATTTTCTGGAGCTGCCCTATAAGTGCTGAGATGTCTAATTTTTGGAGGTTTTTTGAGTTTTTGGAGTTAAACCAGGAAACAAGAAAGCAAAAGATCAGAACCACTTGAATATGTTGCTTTGAAGAGAACCTAGATTAGGAATATAATTCTTCTTTATGCAGTTCCAAGAGTGTTGAGGGAAAAGTGGAAGAAATAAATAGGCTGAAATACTGACAAGATCAGTGGAAAGGTTTGTAGTGAATCAGCACAAGACTGACTTAATGAGCTTCCTCAAAGTTGAAACCATCTTGTTAACTGAGGATTTTGGTGATGTTGGATTGGGATTACTGTGCCCAGGATTCAGTAGAAGGTAGATATTTTAAGACTACATGAAAAGACTGAATTTTTTAATTTATCCTGCTGGCAAACAGTACATGCTATACAGTAATGTTCTGTATTAGCATCTAAAGTTTGTTACTGTTTTTCAAACCTTAGTATAGTTCTAGCTGTAAAAAACGTAACATCTGACTAAATAGATATTAAGAACATTTTCTCCCCATTGCTAATAACCGATAAGCCTGGTTCTGCTTCCTGAACTTGTTGGGAGCTTGAAGATGCATTGCAAAATACATGTGGTGGTTCATGCTAGAAAAAGAAATTTTGAGACTAACTAAAGTGCTTTCTTATGTCTTTGCAGTGATATCTTTAGCCAGATTCTGAAGATACATAAAACAAGGACAATTTGATTTAGTTTAGCCCTGTGAATTTTGATGATACCCTAAAATTTTGTGTGCATGCAAATAACAAAGCAGTGTTGTTTCTTGTAATTAAATTTCTTAGCATTTGGGGTGGGAGGGCATCACATTTTAGTAAGGTAAAAAATTAGTGTTTTGATAGGAGAGAGTAAGCTGTGATACAATCTACGCAGAACTGAATATTCTGAAATGCTTTTTTAAAGTTTCTAAATTTAATGCATGTTCTTTCATGTACAAATATGTATTTAAAGCTGGAAAATATGCAGAAGATGATCTATGAGTTGGAAGAACAGCTACATAATGAAATGCAGTTGAAGGATGAAATGGAGCAAAAGTGCAGGTGAGACTTTGAACTTTATTGTTTACATAGTTTAAATACATCTGACACTTCAGTTCTGTGTTACTGCTTTGGGGATTACCAGAATAACACTAAGAATGGTATTGTAGTTCTCCAAGGGAGTTCCAGGCACAGATTTAAGTAATTCCAAAATTTTCTTGAGTGTAGTATGAAGAAAATGTTTTCTTTTCATTGACACCCGTGTAACACACATTCTTTCTGAACACTCGAGTGTTTGAGTTTATCTGATATCTCTGTAGTCAGATGTTTTATTGCACTGAGGTACACGCTGATCATGCTGATTTTTCTTGAAGATAAGATACTGTATATATGGCATGTATTAGATTTTTAAAATTAACTAGCTGGTTTCTAAATACAGGGTACTTGTTGGAAAACCTTTTTTTTTTTTTTTTTTTTTGTGAATGACAGATAAGAACAGCTGTTTGCTTTCTAAAGTTGTTTCTACCATATTGAAAGAAGTAACTAGTGAGAATTTGCATTTTTCTTGCAGCTACACTTATGAACAAACAGTTGTGATTCTTACTTTCTGATAACCACGCATTTTTACTTAGATTCATGCAAACTAAATTCCCCTTCAATCAGTTCTCTCTTTGAAGTGTTTTCCTGAAGGACTAAATAATGCCAGGAGGCAACATAGGTACAGGATACAGGAAGAATTTAGGCTTGTGAATTAGGACCAAAGTGTGTAGCTGTACAAGCCACTGATGTGTAAACTGGTAACCCAAGTGGTCTGGTGGGAATTTAGGCTGTGTGACACTTTTGGTTGCTTCAACACAACCTCAGTGTTCACGCGTTCTGCTTGCTTTCCACAAGCAGGATGTACCTTGCTTGAAGGATATTCAGTAATTGTCCTCCTGCAGTACTACTGAAGTTGTCAGAACACAACAGTGTGTCTTCTGGTATGTCGTACCATTCACTGCAGAGTTAGTAGATGGGATATATTGCTGTAAATGCTCATTTTTGTACCTGCCAGATAGCATTGTCTGGTTCCTTTTTGTGACCTCTTTTGAAGAGGGCTACTTAGCTACAAAAATGCAGTGGGTGTGTCAGTGTTGTTGCCAGATAACCTCACTCTTTATTTCAGTGTTCTAATACGTTGCTTCAAAATAGGGACTTTCAAATCCTATTATTCAGATATCTTTATCTATGGTAGGGAGCTGCTTACTGCTGAATAAGGAACTATTTTAGGTATTTGGAAAGTCACAAGTAGAGGAAGTTTTAGCAGTTTACCAGGGTATTCTAATTTTAAGGATAACCTGTTGTGTACATACTCTGTTTCACATTTGCAGATTTAGGAATAAAATGTGACACCTGAAGTTTTGCATATTTATTCTGCAACAAAGTGGATAATTACTTACTATATTTTACGAGTTATTTCCAATGGTTGATTGTCTTCTTCAGCATTAGTCAAAATGTGAATGTTCACTTTAGTAACGGTCACAAATTGTTTCACTAGAAAAACGATGTATAATGTATCTTGTTTAATGAGCTTTTTTTATTTTTAGATCTTCAAATATAAAACTAGACAAGATAATGAAAGAACTGGATGAAGAGGTAATTTTTTTCCTCACTGAAGCCACCTTAGTTGGGTAGAGAGTGGAGTAAAGAATAGTACTTTCATGATTCTAAGATATTTCTTCTGTGACTAAAAACCATGACTGAGTTTAAGTTGGAGACCAAACCATCATGTTTCAATATGTTACATCTGGAGAGAGTGTCCCTGGTGGTGCAGTGGCTAAACCACAGCGTTGTCAATGCTGAGATCTGGGTTCGATTCCCGGTTAGGACACTCCCTGGGCAGATGGAGCTCGCTAGCCCTGTAAGGCAATCCATCTACGTCCTGAGGACCTCACTGCCACCGTCCAAGCGTGCTTGGCCCCGGCAGATGAACCTCAGGATTAAAGGGTGGGCTCAGTTCCGCGCACACTGTGTCTCACCTAAAAAAAAAAAAATCCAATGCGCAGGCTGGAAGGTGGAAAGACCTTCCCCGGTTCTTCGTTCGCGAAGAGACTGGCCATTTACATCTGGAGATACATTTTTATTTGTACACATATTAAAAGCTTTTGCTTTCTGTAAATCATGCTGATTTATGTTTTCCTCTGCTAAATATTTTGCTTATTCTTGCTCATCACAATTTCTCTGGAGTTTATCAAAATCAATTACTATAAAAATTATTATACAGATGATTTTCTACTGAGTCCTTATGTTGTCTCTTAATAATTTTAATGGTTACTTTATATATAATCATATTAACAACAGTTTTCCTAGTAATTTCATAAATTTGTCATGCAGAAGTTAAAAAAGACATAGTTTCTGAAAACATATTCAAGAAAGCCAGAAACTCATTCATTGGAAACAATGCATCAGTTTCCCTAATTAATTAGTTGCAGAGATACTGGTTTAGGGATCATTCCTTAAAAAGTAAATAGAAAATACAATTGCTTCTTATTTTAGGGAAATCAGAGGAAGAACTTGGAAACAACACTGTCTCAGATTGAGAAGGAAAAGATGGTATTGCAACATAAGATAAATGAGTATCAAAGAAAATTTGAACAAGAGAATGAAAGAAGACGAAATGTGGAAAATGAAGGTATGCCATACTGACCAAACATTGGCACTGATGAGGTATATGATTTGTTTTGGGGTATAATACTACCATGACATCCTAAGTGCTATCCAACTTTAAAGGTATCTTTTCAAATAATAAACACAAATTTTGAGTTTTTGTCTGAATACAATATTTTTGTTCTCATTTTCAAATTCTTTGCAGTGTGAGTTGTTGGTTTGCAAGCATAAAATTTGACATAAAAATATATGTAATTAATAAAAAACCAACAAAAAGAGTATTATATGCCAGGAATTTTTTAGAGCATGTTTTTGTAAAAAAAAAAAAAACACCCCAAGAACAAAACCCTAAGGATGTTTTTTAATCTGCTGTGTTAATGGTGCCATTTCTCATTAGTGTCCACACTAAAAGATCAGATGGAAGACTTGAAAAAAATCAGCCAGCATTCACAAATTTCAAATGAGAAGATAACACAATTACAAAAACAGGTATGTTGCTTCTGTTCTTTGTCTTCATTATTACTTAGATGTCATCATTCAAATGTATTGAGCATTCAGATGTAACCAAACTGGACCCAATAATTTTTATATTTGAGAATCTTGTCTGGTTTATTTTAACAGCTAGAAGAAGCGAATGATTTGCTGAGGACAGAATCTGATACAGCAGCAAGACTGAGGAAGGGTAACACAGAAATGAGCAAGTCATTAAGTCAGTTAGAATCACTGAATAGAGAACTGCAGGAAAGGTGCAGAGTCCTGGAAAGCACAAAACTGCAGGTGGAGAAAGATTATTACCAACTACAAGCAGCTTTGGAGTCGGAACGAAGGGACAAAAGTCATGGATCTGAAATGATTGGAGAGCTACAGGGTAATTCTTCTGTATTTATATTTTACTGAAAAAATTGTGATGACCCTACTTCATTAAATAAAGTACAGTTAGATAAAGAAAGGAAAGCCAACCTGCAAACCAACTGTGATTTAACAATTTCTGAAGATTGGATCTTATTTCCTGGATTATGTCTGAGCAGCTCTTGGGAGGGAGGGAGAGTATCAAAACCAAAGAGTGGCAAACAGTGATTGTGAATCTGGGGCTTCTCTGGCTAAAAGTCTGAGCCCAGTTGTGCAAAAATATGAACAGCTGATACAGTGCTAGAGAAGACACACCACTCTCCTACTGCCTTGTGCAGTTGCCACATTGAAGTATCCTGCACTTTCTCTTGATTCGTTTGTGGAGAAAGTGATCTTGCTGTTAAATTGCATTGTTTTCTTTTACTATGATTCTACATTTATAAGATGAAGGACATAGTAAGGGATGCAGATGTGGAATCCCTTTTTTTCAGGATGCTTGGAACCTCCTATCACTTGTACTGATTCTTTATACCAGGAACTATTCAGATACATTAGTTCATGACTGTGCCTGTGCTAATGGATCCTGTCTCTTAACTTGTCATTTTAAACCATCTGTCTGGAGTACTGAGGTTTCCATGAGTCACAGTCTTTGGATGAGGACTTTTCCTTTCCATACTAAAAGGAATCTTAAAATTTGGAGACTTTTTACCAGGACCTGTAGTTTTAGAATAAGGGGTAATGGTTTTAAATTGAAAGAGAATAGATTTACATTATATATAGGAAGAAATCTTTTACAATAAGGATGGTGAGACCCTGGGACAGAGAAATTGTTGTTGCCCTGTCCCTGGAAGTGTTCCAGGCTGGGTCAGATGGGGCTTTGAGCAACTTGATCTACTGAAAGGTGTTCCTGCATATGGCAGGGAGTTTGAACTAGATGGTCGTCAAAGGTGTTTTCCAACTTGTGAGGACGTGATTCTACTTAGTATTTACTGTAAACTTCTGATGCTGCACAGGGCCTTGCAGTAGATGCTGTGTGGTAGGGGGAATAGTTCCTTCAGCTGTGTCAGAGCACTTAAAATCCTAGAGTGGTTTCAGTTGGAAAAGACTCTTAAGATCATTGAGTCCAACTGTCAACCCAGTGCTGCCAAGTCCACCACTACCTCATGTTCCTAAGTGCCACCTTCACATGGTTTTTGAACACATCCAGGAATGGTGATTCCACCACTTCCCTGGGCAGCCTGTTTCAATGCCTCACTACCCTTTCTGTGAAGAACTTTTTCCTAATACCCAATCTAAACCTCCTCTGATGCCATCTTGTAGGTGGGTGTCCTGTTAACTGGGACCTCCCCATGATTTGAGTCACAGTTGGGTAAATACATATTGGATTAGTACCTGTAGATCCATCTGAGACTGACTTTCTGTGTAATGTACCTTATCTATGTATTAGTGAAGTTAACACTGGAAAAGGTGCTTGTTGCATAGCATAGCAGAACTTGGATTAATGGAAGACATTTTGCATATTAGATATGGGAAGTGATGGAAGGCAGGTACCAATTTTGCATGTGATTGGTTTTTGTGGATTGTTACTGATGGCGTGCATAGAGTGGCTAAAAAGGTCAGTTTCCTCTACAATCTACAGCCTTTGCGTGCTTGAAAATTTTGAAGCCGTAAATACTTTATGGGCCCAGAAATCAATAAAAGTTAAAAAGCCAATTGATCTAAGTCAAGTAACTAATATTGAGTGGTATTTAATTTCTTGTGGCAGTTCGGATTACAACCTTACAAGAAGAAGTAAAAAATGTTAAAAACAATCTCGAAAGAGTGGAAGCGGAAAGAAAACAAGTACAGGATATGCTTAATCATTCAGAAAAGGTATGGTAAAATGGTGTTGGGACTAATGTTCTTTGTCCGCTTTTGACTATATTTTCACTGAGTATTTATTGATGTTTCCAATTCCTCTGTTATATACTCTAAATTAGCCCTATATTAAAATTATTAACTAAATAGTGCTAATTTGCAATCTCATGAGGATGGTCTCACAAATCCTTGGATAGTTCTTACTTGTAGCATTTGGCATGAAAATCTCGTTTGTTGTTCACTATCACAGATTCAATAATCCAACCCTTCTGCCTCTAGCAAGGAAACTTTTTCTGCCTGCCCAACTATGGCTGCAGAGAGTTGCCTCTGAAACTCTATGAACTTTTAAAAATCTGAAATTTAAATTTCTGCTTTTATTGGATTTTAATTTGATTGGAACAGTGCCAGGCCTTTTGATCAACTTTGGAGCTGAAGCATTTCGATTTTTCTGTCTTTCAATCCTTCCTTCTGAATGGTAGCAGCATGTTCCCCTATTGTCTCTGATCCCCTCCATAAGATGGAGAAACAAGTAAAGAAGAGTAAAAGGAAATCCTGCACCCTTTCTCCAGACAGACTATGTAGTTAGCTCTGTGTTTTGAGGTCAGGTAAAGCCTTACTGTGCTGTGCAGTGTATGCAAATAAACCAGAAAGGTGTGACTACCTATGAGGGAAGGGGCAAGCAATTCTAATTTGATGTTACATGAAGCAGCTATTCAAAGGCAAGTCCCTGTCTCTTAAAGCTCATCTCCAGTGCTTGTTTCGTGAGTTACTGTTAATGGCTGGCAGTTCCAGCAATGAAATAACAGAATGGTATCCAGGTAACAATAAATCAGATTCCTCTGTGCTCTAGCATTTTCAGTCCATTAGTTGTATGTTTCCAATTTAGATGACTACTTACTATTCAAATGGAGAAGTTTCCATTATTTTAACAATTGATTGACTACTGAAAAAAGTTAATGAAGTTTTCTCCAGAGCACTGAGTACAGGTTTTGTTTGTTAACCTTTTTTATTAAGCATGGAAAATAACACTGATAATTTCTTGATAACAAAAAGTTAACATTAAAGAAGGGAGTAGAGGAAATGTGAT
>NW_020955287.1:645615-646628 GCF_003031625.1 Empidonax traillii | reverse complement strand
GAGAAGTTTCCATTATTTTAACAATTGATTGACTACTGAAAAAAGTTAATGAAGTTTTCTCCAGAGCACTGAGTACAGGTTTTGTTTGTTAACCTTTTTTATTAAGCATGGAAAATAACACTGATAATTTCTTGATAACAAAAAGTTAACATTAAAGAAGGGAGTAGAGGAAATGTGATTCCCTCTGGTGTTACAGAAATCTGATAATTTTTTTTCTTATCCTTAGGAAAAGAATAATTTAGAGATAGATTTGAACTACAAGCTCAAATCATTACAAGACCGATTAGAACAGGAAGTCAATGAGCACAAAGTGACTAAAGCTCGGTTAACTGACAAGCATCAGTCAATAGAGGAGGCAAGATCAGTTGCAATGTGTGGTAAGTGTTTCATGCAAGTTTCAGGTAAATACATAGTAAAAGTTATTTCGGTTATGATACCTCAAAAGGCATTGTCTTACAATATAGTACTCTTACACAAGTCTTTAATCCCTTGTGTAAAGAAATGCATATTGAAATCTTAAAACATGAAAACTACACATTTAAAATTACTTTCTCTGGTATGGTACTTGTTCCATAAAAATTGCATTGTTTCTTAATGTTTTGTGTATCTTGCTGCATTTGCAATTCAAAGCCTTCCTTGCCTTCTAAAATGCTATTGATTCTTGAAATTCTGGCTAATGCTGAACACAGCAGAACTGAAAGAGTGCATTGTCAAGGCAGATGTCTTAGAGGAATCATTCCTGTGTAACTGCATTAAAAATATCAGTATTGTATTAGGCTTGTCTGAAGTGAAGTGTGAAGGTACATATCCATGAATCTTGATATCTTAATTGAATATGTCAGGTTTTCTCTGTGAAGGTCATCAGTACATAAATGTGACTTTTCAGAGAGCTAACACGAATGGCAGCATTTCTTTTCTTTTGCTCTATTATCCATTAATGAAAATGAAACTTTGCCTTCACTTCCTAATGATTACTTCATGAATCTGCGTTTTTTTTTTTTTTATAGTTCAGC
>NW_020955287.1:462618-645594 GCF_003031625.1 Empidonax traillii | reverse complement strand
TCCATCTACGTCCTGAGGACCTCGCTGCCACCGTCCAAGCGTGCTTGGCCCCGGCAGATGAACCTCAGGATTAAAGGGTGGGCTCAGTTCCGCGCACACTGTGTCTCACCTAAAAAATCCAATGCGCAGGCTGGAAGGTGGAAAGACCTTCCCCGGTTCTTCGTTCGCGAAGAGACTGGCCATTTATTAGTACTCTTACACAAGTCTTTAATCCCTTGTGTAAAGAAATGCATATTGAAATCTTAAAACATGAAAACTACACATTTAAAATTACTTTCTCTGGTATGGTACTTGTTCCATAAAAATTGCATTGTTTCTTAATGTTTTGTGTATCTTGCTGCATTTGCAATTCAAAGCCTTCCTTGCTTTCTAAAATGCTATTGATTCTTGAAATTCTGGCTAATGCTGAACAGCAGAACTGAAAGAGTGCATTGTCAAGGCAGATGTCTTAGAGGAATCATTCCTGTGTAACTGCATTAAAAATATCAGTATTGTATTAGGCTTGTCTGAAGTGAAGTGTGAAGGTACATATCCATGAATCTTGATATCTTAATTGAATATGTCAAGTTTTCTCTGTGAAGGTCATCAGTACCTAAATGTGACTTTTCAGAGAGCTAACAGAAATGGCAGCATTTCTTTTCTTTTACTCTATTATCCATTAATGAAAATGAAACTTTGCCTTCACTTCCTAATGATTACTTCATGAATCTGCGTTTTTTTTTATTTACAGTTCAGTTGTTATGATAACATTCCAGTGCTTTGATTGCAGATTGGAATTATATTTCCTTTTTAGTGTCCCTTGTAATAGTGCCAGGAACTTTGTACTCAGTAATCAGTCCATCTATTGGCAAAAGTGCTTAAATAGCTGAACAAAAGTGTCTGAAGAATATTAGGACATTTAACACTGTGTTTTCAAAAACATGCCTGCAGATGCTATGTATTAATTTTTGCTGTGTTTCTTTCCTTAATCTTCTTTAGAAATGGAAAAAAAGGTAAAGGAAGAACGGGCAGCAAGAGAAAAGGCAGAAAATCGAATAGTTCAAGCTGAAAAACAGTGTTCCATGTTGGACTTTGACCTGAAGCAATCTCAGCAGAAACTGGAACACCTTCTCGAGCAAAAGGAGAGACTGGAAGATGAAGTAAGCAAAATGTTCATCCTAACAGTTTTCTATATAAATAAGAAAATTAGAATTGCACTCAGAAATAGAAAAGTAAATTCACTCAGCTGAACTCCTTGTATAATACACCTCTCAGTATAATTGAAGATTGTTGTTGACCTAAATAGGGTTAGGTACTTTATGCTTGTTTCTTAGCTCTTCCATGCCTTACATATTTGAGTCCTCAACTTAATATAAAGCAATTTTTTGTGTTTTCTTGTTTTTAAAAGAAAAATCTTAGTCGTGAATTTGACTGTGTAGTCTGATTGGTTTGGATGGTTTGCAGGTCTGAGTCTGTATTCTCTAGAAAAGGTTTTGTTCAAGGAATTGCAATTAAAATATTAGGGGTGAAGACTAAGTTCTAAGAATAATAGTTTCATTCATGCATTTTCTTGACAGGACACTGGGAATGAAGGTTTTAATACCTTTCTTATGGGTCATAACTCATGTAAATTAGTTTTTAATATAGCTGGTAGGCTGCAGTTTTTTTCTAGGGTGAGAAGTTTTTAAGATGTGAAATCCACAGAATGGTTTGCCAGACCTTTCAGCAGATGATTTGAGTTTCTTCCATTGTTGTCTTTAAGATAAGATAAAACAAATTTGGGACTTTGAAATAAGCTGACTGAGGGAAAGCTTTATCATCATGCAGTATCATAGCTGTGCTTTCTGTAAGGGCAGCAGCTTTGTGTAAGATTATTGCACTGAAGTGTTTGGAGATTAAGGCGCATTTTTTTGTACAGTACACTGTGTAGCATCTAGTCAATGGTGTTTAATATAAAATAATCCAGATATGAAACTTCTTGAGTCACATGCAATTGATTATTTAGCAAGCACTCTTAAATTGAAATATGTCTCATTTAGGTCAAGAATCTGACATTTAAACTAGAACAGGAGACAAATAAGCGAATAATGGCACAGAATGAATTAAAGGCACAAGCTTTTGAAGCTGATAACTTAAAGGGTTCTGAGAAGCAGCTGAAACAGGAGATCAATACGTTGCTGGAAGCAAAGAGGTTACTGGAATTCGAATCAGCTCAACTTACTAAGTAAGTAAAAATCTGAAGTAAAATGGAAAAAAGTACTTAGTAATACATGTACTGTTTTGCCTGTTCCTGTTATTAAATAAAGTTATCTGGTGCATAGGCATTTTTTCCTAAACTAAAAGAGTATTTTTAGCTGTGTGTTGTGATTTCTGTATGTAGCCTTCAGTGTTGGAATATTTTTGTTATGAGCTACGATGCAGACCAGTTCTTGATTCATCTTTCTATGTCAACATATATATATATACCACTTTTATTTGAATGACTTCTTTATAGATTGACTGTGATGCTGCATCCTAAATCATATGGGATTCTTAGATCTAGAACAAGGGAGTCAATAGCTTTGTTCCCCTTTAATTACCTGTTTAATGTTCGTAATATTTCTTAAACTGACTGAAGGCATTTTTCATTAATTAGACTTCTATTATATATTCCTTCAACTGACTTAATATTTGTCCATTTATACTACTTCTCATCCTCTGAATTACATACTGAGATGATTTATCAGTTTAGAATAAGAAATGTAATTAAATCAGAATTTTAGGATACAGCAAACTGTTAGTCTTTGTGAAATAATACGTGTGCAAATGTAAGATTGTCGTAGGATGCTGTTCTGGTTAGAAATTGTCTTTTGTTAGTAGCTGACTTTTTACATGTTTTCCATTTTTATTTCTTCAAAGGCAGTACAGAGGAAATGAATGTCAAATGCGAGAGCTTCAGGATCAGCTTGAAGCTGAGCAGTATTTTTCGGTAAGACTTGCCAAGAATTGTGTGTGCTACATTTTGACATAAAATCGTTTAGCAGTGAATAGTTAATAGATATTAAATTTTTTTAAATGTAAATGACAGCCTGGCATAAATCAGCCATTCAGAAAATCCTACTTGAAATACGGGCAATGAAAAAATATTAGAGAACATTAGATAATGTATCTAAAATGTTGCTTTGTGCTTGTTTGTCAAAACTGTTATATTACATTGAGTTACTCTTATCTGAAGTATTCATCAGAGTAGTTCCTTTCTTGAGGTTGGAAAAGAGATACTTTTCTGACATAATTTGCAAACTTTGCAGAGAGTATATAATTTTCATACTTACTGGAAAATAATGCATGCTATTGATCTGCCTTAAGTATGTTTAAGAACCCTAGATCCAGTAGCATTCTGCATCTTCTAAAAAGATACCTTCTCTGCACTTGAATCACTGAAGAGCCTTACTGGGTTCTCCAGGTAGCCAAAATATCTATTTCATAGATGTAGTTTGATCTATTTCATTTCTGTGATAAAAAACCAAAAAACACAATAGCATGAGATTCTCTGTAACACCTGAACTTCAGATACATTTGTGAATATGGACAGTCTCATTTCAGTTCTTCCTTTGAGGGGCAATAAATATTTTTATGTTTACTAAGCTGCATATGATTGTCATTTCATGATGTGTTACAGGGTTTTTTTGGTGCTTTTTTTTCATGATATAAGAAGATCCAGAACATTATATATTTAATTCTCACTTTTCTCTTTTTTCACTAGCATGTAGTTTAAATGAGACATTCATAATTCAGCCTGAATATTTAGTAAAAGTAGTTTACTGTAGAGGATCAAATTTTAACTTTCAGAATTATGAGTGGTGTTAATATAGTAATTAAGAACAGAAGAAATTCATAGAAGTCATTCACATAAATCAGGCCTCAGTTGAATCACTTAAGAGAAAGTCTGCACACAAGAAACTTTAGGAGAAAAGGTACATGGACACGAAGAGAATACAACAGGTGAAAGCACAGGACAGTAGCAGGCTTGTTTGACTGACATTTTGAGACAGTGATGTTATAAGAGGATGCAGTTTTTGGTTTTTGTCTCCTGGAGACTTGCTCTGCTGGGTCCTAGTGCCTTCCTTTGCTTTTGCAAGCACAGTGCAAAGTGTTTGTGTATCTGTGTAGAAAAATAGACTAGAAAAATGAAAACTAACCTGGTCACATCATTTCCCTACCCAAGGGAAAATGGAGAAGCATCTCAGACAGGCAGGAAGGAGGAAATTCCATTGAAGACAGTATTGGCATGTGTTGTGGTTTTGACAGATTCAAACTAACTAGTCTGAAAACAGGGGAAAATTTCAGTGTGGAATTTGAATAATGATTTTTTTTTTATGCTTTCTTTTGCAGACACTTTACAAAACTCAGGTTAAGGAACTGAAAGAAGAAATTGATGAAAAGAATAAAGAAACGCAAAGAAAAATGCAGGAGTTGCAAAATGAAAAGTATGCCTATTGTGTTTGTCAAATACACATAAGTTTTTCCATGTAGCATCATCTCACTCATGAAGATTTTGGTTCAGATTTAAGATGTTTTAATTCCAACAGGAAAAGACAGGTCTTACAAGTGTTCCATAACATCTTGTAAGATGGCAAATACATAGGATGTTACCACAAAGCCAAATATGGTTATTTGCTTTGGACACTGTAGTGTCTGGAAGAAGAAAGATGACTTCTCTGAGAATTTAATAAGATGCAAAAATTTGAAAAAAAACATTACAATTTGTGGTAATCATCTCACTTATGTAACAACTTTTTTTATTTGATTATATTATCATGGTAATCCTGGTATATACCTATAGTCAATAAAATAATTTGAGAAAAGTTAATGAAAAGTCTTTTAATTCAAAATTTAGTATACTAGTACTATATTGTAGGCTAGCAAATAAGAAGTTTTTTAAGCTCACTTTTCTGATTTCTCAATTTATTTAATATAGATTTATTTAATATATATTTATTCTGAAGGAGACTTTGCCTTATGCATGAAGTAATTTCTTTCTTCTTAAGTACAAGTCTCTTGTTCTGCTTGAGCATCAACATTGCAAAACCAGAATCTGAAGGGCAGAAGTTATGTTCAGTGTTCATGGTGCATTTTGGTGGGCTAAGAAAGGGAGAAAGAAAGGATAGTGTGCTAATAAATATGATGTAGGAGGAAAACACATGACTACACAAAGTTGTTTGGGAGTAATATCTAACTTAAAAGAAACAGGGAGGGTCGAAGAGATGGGTGAGACTTCCTTTATTCTTATTGTTGTTTTTTTTTCTTACTTGTCTTTATAGACTCTTTGTATTCTGTTCCCTCACTGTTCTCTACAACCTTTTGTTCCTCATAAATGTTTCTGACTTGGATACTACTGTGGGAATTGTGATAATGGCTGAATGTGGGTTAAGTATATTTTGATGGACTACTCTTTACATGCAAAATAATTTTATTTTTTATTCCTCAAAGACATGAGAATTTGGCTTGGTGTTTCATGGATGATTGAAATTTTAATGAAATCATAATCAGCTTGCTGCTGTTGCTTGTGTAGACCATCAAAAGATACAAGTGTACAGAGTGTGGTTTTGTAAGTCTTGCTTTTCTCAAGAAACTAAGATAATGACAATTAGCTGAATGGTATAGTTTAGGTTTG
Organism: Empidonax traillii; assembly: GCF_003031625.1. Taxonomy (NCBI): domain Eukaryota; kingdom Metazoa; phylum Chordata; class Aves; order Passeriformes; family Tyrannidae; genus Empidonax; species Empidonax traillii. The sequence continues at coordinate 639,962 of NW_020955287.1, read as the reverse complement.
GTAGTCTTCCTGAAAATTTGCAGTGTTTTGCGTAGGAGAATGAACTCTTGATGTCATTTTTTACAGAGAAACGCTCACTACCCAGTTGGATTTAGCTGAAACCAAAGCTGAGTCAGAACGGTTGGCACGAGCACTCCTTGAAGAACAGTACTTTGAACTGAGTCAGGAAAGCAAAAAAGCAGCATCAAGACACAGGCAAGAATTGACCGATATGGACAGCATCATAAGAAGGGTAAACTAACTGTTATTAATGCTTATATATATGTCTTTCAGCTGGAAACTTAAATTCATGGTTTTAATTTATAAAATCTTGTTCTAGTCTTAAGTGACAACTTAAGTCAAGTATCTTAAGGTTTGGGCTCACTTGGTAACTTAGACGTTTAAATTTCATCATGTAAACTCCCAAAGAAACATAGACTTGATTAGCGTGAGGTGAAGCCAGAAGGAAAATCAAGTGAATGTCTCTAATTTATTTAGGCTTCTGTGTTTGGTTCCTGTCATTATTTAAATCTTGTAGATTTGTGGAGCAGTGCAGTAGAGACTCCTATTGCAAAGTTACTTAGTCTTTAAAATAACCCACTTGAGAGTCTTGAGTAACCCCCAAACTAATTTTTGAAGGTATTTTCTAGCATAGCTTTTGAGTGTTAGTGATCGATAAATGTGTTTAACTGAGGAGTCTCAAACAGCAAGCCGTATGTAGCATAGTTATTTTATTGTTATTGCTTTATCCCATTTAACATCAGCTATGCACATTTTCTTAAGAATCCTGGGGATGTAAAACTCTAGGCATAACTGAACTTGGCTCAGTTTCTCAAAGCTTTCTGTCAGCACTACCATGGGTGTTCCATCTCTGTGTAAAGATAGTGGAACTAGTGTTTGTTTCATGTGTTTTGTTTTTTAAGCTTAAAATCTCCAGAATGCCACCATTTCTTAAGAAGCATTTAGAAGGTTATCTCTGTGGCATCAAAGGAATACCTTCTTGCCAATATTTGTTGGTTTCAAATATTCTGATAATTTTTTTCAGACACCTTGATACACAGTCATTTGTATGGGCTTCAAACAAAATCTTTCTTCAGGCATATAGTTATTGTCTGGGTTTTAATATGTATTTGTTAGGTGGTCTTGGCTGTGGGAGCTAACATATTCACATATCCGAAGAGTCATGGGCTTCCTTACCAGATTTTTTTTTTTTAATCAACCTATGTATGTATTTATCTATATATACTTTGATGTAGACCAAATTTAGTTTTATTTATTCTTCTGATTTATACCTGTTTTTCATGATTTATGACAATTATTTAGCAGTAAATGCCTTGTGTCTACTCTAACCTTTAAGGCTGGAGTTGTAGCATCTGTTGGCTGCTTTTCTGTCTGGATTCAAGGAATCTAGGTACTATTTCTTCCAAAGTACCGCAAATGAATTGAAAATTGCCACATTCAATAACTGACAATCTAACTTGAGTTTTTAATTATATATTACAGTATTGTCAGTTCTGCAAAGATCATTTAAAAAAATTATCTGGGACAGGTGTATTTTGAGCCTTCTGGTAAATCAAGAAAGCACAGAAGAATAGTTTAAAAATTCGCATAGACAGGAATAGTGTTTGAAGTAAGTGGTTGGTATAGATTTAAAGGTAGTTAAAATTATAGTTATAAATATGTTTAAGATTTATGGCAAGTTCTTTATTTTAAAATATGTTTGTTTTTATATAGCTGGAAGAAACTAATAACACATTAACCAAAGATGTTGATTTGATAACAAAGGAAAAGACAGAGATCAATGAAAAATTTAAGAAACAGGAGGAAGGTATGTCATATTTGGAGTTTTAATTCATCTGTTTTGAAACACAAATGAATTTGAAGCATATGTGGAGAAATGGTTAGGTAATGGGAGAAGACATTGCTGTTTATCTTCCCTATTATTTTGGGCTTGATGAAAAATAATCTAAGTAATTGTTTTGATCTTGAAAATATATCTTCTGTGTAAATTGCACCATTTAAAAAAAGGGTACAAAGGAGGACTCTGTGAACTACTGATCTATCTGCCTTGGCTGTGCACCTGGAAAGATCATGGAACAGATCCTCCTAGAAGCTCTGCTAAGGCATATGGAGGACAGGGAGGTGATGGAATGATTCCATCAGTGGACAAGGGAAGGGCTAAGGATGTCGTTTACTGGACTTCTGTAAAGCCTTTGACATGGTCCTCCACAACATCCCTCCCTTTAAATTGGAGAGATGTGAATTTGGTGGATGGACTGTTTGGTGGATGAGGAATTAGCTGGATTGTCACATCTAGAGAGTAGGGGACAATGGCTCAGTGTCCCATTGGACGTCAGTGACAAGTGATGTACCTTGGGAATCTGTATTGGGACCAGTACTGTTCAGTGTCTTCATCAGTGACACAGACAGTGGGATCGAGTGCACCCTCAGCAGGTTTACAGGTGGCACCAAGCTGAGTGGTGTTGTTGCCACACCTGAGGCGTGGGATGCCATCCAGAGGGACCTGGACAAGCTCGAGAAGTGGACCCATGGGAATCTCATGAGTTCAACAAAGCCAAATGCAAAGTCCTGCACCTGGGTTGGGGCAACCTCCAGAATCAATACAGGCTGAGGGATGAAGGGATCAAGAACAGCCCTGCTGAGAAGGGCTTGAAGGTGCTGGTGCGTGAGGAGTTGGACATGAGCCAGCAGTGTGTGCTCACAACCCAGGAGGACAACCGTGTCCTGGACTGCATTGTGGGCAGTATCAGAAGAAATGTGGTCAGCAGGCTGGGGGAGGTGATTCTGCCCCTCTCCTCCATTCTTGTGGGACCCCACCTGGAGAACTGCACCAGCTCTGGGGTCCCCACCAAAGGAAGGATATGGACCTGTTGGAACGAGTCCACAGGAGGGCCACAAAGATGATCAGAGGGATGGAGCACCTTTCCTATGAGGAAAAACTGAGAGAGTTTGGCTAATTTAGTCTGGAGAAGATAAGGCTCTAGGGAGAACTTATAGCAACCTTTCAGTGCTTAAAGGGACTTAAAGATGGGGACAAACTTTCTAGTGGGGCATGTAGCATTAGGACAAAGGACAATGGTTTTAAACTAAAATAGGGTAGACTCAGACTAGATATAAGGAAGAAATTTTTTATAGTGAGGGTAGTGAAACACTGGAACAGGTTACCCAAAGAGGTGGTGGATGTCCCATCCCTCGAAACCATCAAGTTCAGGCTGGACAAGCCTCAGAGCAGCCTGATCTAGATGAAGGTATCCGTACTTATTACCAAAGGGTTGGGCTACGTGACTTTTAAAGGCCCTTTCCAACCTAAACCATTCTATGTTTCTAAATTGTCACTCTGTAGTATATTGTTTCCATTTTCATGTACTGTCTTTATTGTTGAACACAATTAAAACCTCAGCTGTACCACGTAGCAAAAAGTGAGTTTCTGCTCACATTACCTGCTCATTTTATAAAACAAGTTAGCGCTAAGTTCCTGGTGGCGTAAGCTGGAATGCCTGTCCACTACAGCTCATCCATATATTGTCTGTCTAACCCCCTTCTTCCAGCCTTGCCCTTGTGTGCATGAAGTTATGAAGGTATTTTCCGCATTTCATATTGCACACAATGTATTTATTTAAATGTTTGTGTCTATCTCCAGTATTTACAGTAAAGCAGTATCAGTATTTCAATTTTCTTAAGATCTCACTTTGATACGGAATCTAAGCTGTGATCTGATGCAGATCAGTGGATGGGCGTTCTCTTTATATGCATTCTGGCAGTATGGGAAGGTACTTTTTGCTCCCATGGTTTTGTATTTGAGCAAATTGGAATGCATGCTTTAGTATCTGAGGGCTAAAAGAGTAAAGACTGTATTGGTTCTGTTGCCAGTGTCTTTGCAAACACTGTGTAGGCAGGAAGGCATACTAAAATATTTTCCCTTAGTTCTACATTTCCATAGAAGCAGGAATTGGGTGAGCAAGCATTTTCAGTGATTTTAAGTTTGTTACTTTTGTGTACTTAAAAAATTGTTCGTTAACTGGTTTTGGTGGGAAATTCTTATCAGTGAACTGCATACCTATAGATACTTTAGAAACAAATCGTCAGACTGGAGGTGTGATAGAAAGATTGGTAGAATTGAGTAAATGGTGTGTGAGAGGGGGTGAGGGGTATGTAACAGAATCATTCCTTGTTTAAAGAAAGCCTTTTCCCCCATTCTCTCTTCATGCCTGATTTGAGAATCTGTACTAAATGTGAGTCCAGTTATATCAGTCATATTCTATGTGGGTACTGAAGTAATTTTTGGTACTGCAGAGACACTTTTGATAGTGCAAACATGAAGGAAGTGGAACAACAAACTTGAGTCATCATCAGGAAATAAAAATACATATGTTGGCTTCGATGTTTCATCTTAGTGCCTTTCTGATATATCCTTCTTGTAATTTTTTATCATTATAGTAGCATTAAACTGGTAATCTTTATCTTTGCAGACTGTATTTTACTCAGTAAGGGACACAATGGGAAAAGGGAGAAGATGCAATTGTAGAAGCAATTAAGTTTAGAAATATTTACCTTGTCCTAAAATGTCTTATTGAATATTATTTTAACAGATTACAAAATGAAAAAAGAGGAGGAAATCAATAATATTAGAATGCATTATGAGAAGAGCATAAACAATGAAAGAACTTTGAAGACACAGGTATAACTTTTTATGCAGTTTAATCACAACAATTACTTTGCATAACAGAAATATTTTAGGTTTATTGATTTTGTGAATTCACTCTTAGTTCCTTCAAAATCAAGTTTATATTAACCATCATGTACAATATGCATTGTTGATATTTACAGTTGAAAGAATAAGTTTTGATGTTGTGTACTGTTCAGTATTACTTTGGTCGTGAGTAAGGGCCATTTATGTTGGTGAAAGGTTTTTATTTAATTGAATCATGTAACTAGAGGAACTAAGAAGTTTTGTATGAAACATGCTAGCATATATAATTTTTCCCACTGGTTCTCCTTTTTCCTAACAGGCTGTCAACAAACTGGCTGAGATAATGAATCGGAAAGATTTTAAAATAGACAGAAAAAAAGCTAACATGCAAGATTTGAGGAAGAAAGAGAAGGAAAACCGAAAGCTGCAATTAGAACTTAATCAAGAAAAAGAGAAATTCAATCAGATGGTAGTGAAATACCAAAAGGAACTCAATGAAATGCAAGCGGTAAAATAATCTAATTTTTTTTTTGTCACATTGTGGAATTGTCTCTGCAGGAAAAATGTATAGCTCCTAATCCACTTAAGAAAAAGTTGTGTTTCAGATGTGTTAGGCTACAGAATTTTATGTGAGGCAGAGAACTTGATAAGTGCTTGTTCTCATTCATTTCCCCTTTCTAAATTCTTAACTGTGGAAGTTACTGATATATTATGAAGGCTAAAAACCTGAATACTGTTCAGCATACTAAACTGGTAGCTAACTACCAGTTCATTTCACTGGTAGATGGTCTCCTTTTCCTAAAAAATGGTAATTTAACAGATGAATAGGTGAATCTAGAATAGACTGTTTTGTGCTTGAGTGTATTGCTGGATCTTTGATATTTTAAGTTTTTTCCTTCCAAGGCTAAACAAAAACTTGTACTGTAATAGTTTCTGTTGATACTATCAAAAATATCTAGATATATTAAAAAAATAGCAATGAGTTTTGTTTTCAGAATACTTTGATATCCCAGTAACTGTGCATGTGTATATAAATACAGCAACTAGCAGAAGAATCTACATACAGGAACGAGCTCCAGATGCAACTGGATAGTAAAGAGAGTGACATAGAACAACTACGAAGGAAAATTATGGATCTCCAGCAAGGAATGGACTCTACCAGTGTAGCTAGTCTCCCAACAGATGAAACAGATGGAAATCTTTCAGGTAAGAGAAAAACATTGGTCTTGTGCACGCACATAGTTTTGGAAGGTATTCTTTCAAACAAGTTACTTACTACCTTTTAAAATCTTCTCTCTGTCTCCTTCGGTATCACCTCTCTGCTTCCTTTCTTTGTTTGTTTGATTTTTCTTATTTCATAGCTTAGCTGCTTATATTTAAGTCTTAATTTATTCTCACATCACACTTTCTACTGTACTGCTTGGTATTAGCATAATTTATATCCACTTTTGTGGATCCACTTTACATCTACTGTTTCTCGGATACAGTGAATACAATGGGCAGTGTTCAGTGAATAGAATACAGGGCCAGCACTTCCTCAACATCATCGTATCTTGAATGCAAACTTGTCTGTTCTTACTCACAGTCATGTAGCACCACTGTGACAAATGGCAATAATTGCAGATGTGAAAAATAATTATAGAAATTTCCATTTATGGTTTTATGGTGCTTTGATTTAGCAGGTTAAAATAAGAACAAATAATACAGCATAGTTAGCCTTTTCTGTGTGGTGTCAGTTCCAGGCATTATACTTTGAGACTCACTGTTGCACGATTTAGTGATGTACCTCTCCCCTTCACCAGTGTTTGAAAAGTGTAATCAGTTTGTACTTTCACATGATCCACTTCTGTATCTCTTGATACAGGAAAAGAAAATGCTTAGAGGCAATAAACTGTGTTTGACAATTTCCATATGTCAGAACTAGGTCTATTATTTTTTTTATATAGGTAAGTGTTTTTAGAATTCATTGTGAAATTCTTAATAGATAAACTTGTCATAAGTGCTTGTCTTATGGATTTATAGCCTGATTTCTGTTGTTGAAAAATATTTTTAAACATACAAAACCAGAGTAATATTTGGGGTACTTTAACACTTCAGTGGATGAGTAGTCAGATAAAAGTAAATAGAATCATTTTAGGTGTCTCTTTTCCTGTTACTGTACTTCATGCTGCTCAAATTGCCACATTCTAGAATTTTTCCAGGGATCTTAGAGTGATTCAGATTTCAGGTAGGTCATGAGTGTTCGTATATGTTTTTGTGTAGTTATTCCTTTCTGTGTCTGTTTTTGTGTCCTGTCTTCCCCTAGTGTATTTTTAGATTTTTATTTTTAGTTAGTATTTTAATGAATTTCATTCTAGAATAGATTTTCGTTCAGATAATGATAGTAATTTTCTTCACAACTTCCATTCTGTTCAAGAAGCCTTTTGCACTCTTATGTTTGATCTATAAAACCCTCAGACGATTGCCATCTTGTAAAGAAAGTGCCTATTTTTTGTCTTTTGAAAACATTTTCTAGGCCAAACTTCTATTGAATTCTTAGATCTATTAGATTGGTTAAGGAACATTTTTTTTCCTTAGCTAGGAAAAGAGGAGTTCCTACTAGGAACTTCCTCTGGTATTTCTGAACTATCAGTAGTTCTCAGGAGTTTTTCTTTTAGATACTCATTTGCAGTGTATTCCATTAATGGAGGTAAGAAAGAAATCAGAGGGGTTTTCCCCCCCCCCCAAATTACTATTTGTAAACAAGCCTCGTGTTTTTAAATGTCTCCTAATTGAAGAGCACTGTAGTTTGTAATTTTTAATTGAAATTTTTTAAACTCTTTTAAATTGAGAGCTTTAGGGTGTTTTTTTCTGCAACAAAACAGATTTATTCTACATAAAAAAGTAGTTTTGAACTTCATCATTTTCCTTCTGAGCCATTTTCATTTAATGTCTGTTGTGTATTACATGGAAAACACAAACGCATCCATCTGGGCATAGATATCTTACCTGTTTTCTTCTTAAGGGCAATAGTGTGTCAGTATGACCCTGTTGTGTCTCAGATCTTAGAAGGATTATAGGAAAAAATCTCTTTCTTTGTCTGCCTAATTAAGGAAGGCCATTTTTAGTTTCACCTCTGGAGATGTGTAATGAGACTATTGGCTGCATGACCTGTTGCTTCAATTTTGAGGCAAAAATTTCAGTCTGTGCAAGAGCTTTTCAAGTCAGCTGTTCATTGTTAATTAGGACATCACAATTAGTAAAAGTTCTCTTGGTGTTCTTGAGTGAGGGGTCTTATCTATGCTCATGACCCTTCAAACTATTTCTTTTTTACTAGCCTTTCATTTCTTGTCTTTTTTGCCCTTTTCTCTACACATGCCTCTGATTTTTACTGCAGTTGTGCTGCTGGTGTTACTGTGTGATACAGGTAGGAAGTCTAATACATAATATTAGGGCTTCTCTAGATCATGTTCCTACATGCTGCTTGTTTTTTCTTTGTTTTGGCTTGGTTTTAGTGGTTTTTTTTGATTTTTTTGGGAGAGTTGATCAGGATCTGAATAAGAAACAGTTTAGTAATTAAAGGAGATTGACATTAATACAGTCAAATTTCACACACTTGTCAAAGAGCCAAGCAAGCACAGAAAAGGAGTGCACAAGTGTTGTAAGGACAAAAACCAGCCAGACTTCAAAGTAGAAATAGCTCATGCCACTGAAAGAGGAAATTATCCAGTGCACAGTTATTTCACTGCAAACCAGGTAGTTAGTCTTCAAAACAGAAGGTGACATATCGCAGTGGTTCATTTGCTAAAATTTAGTTGTATGATACTGATTGTCTTCAACTATGTGCTAAGTTCCCATCACTTCCATAGCCCAAATATAGCCATTCCTTCAGAGCACCTTGAACAGCATCTTGTTTAAGAGCTGGATGTGATGAGTAGTCAGTAGGATTCTCTGGCTGGTGCACCAGTTGTTAAAGCAAAGACAGTCCTAAAAAAAATTTAAAGCACATAAAATTTCAAAATAAGTAATTACAGTATGATTTATTCAGTTTCCTGTCACAGCAAAAACATCACCAAGGGGAAAAAATGAAGACACAAAATAATGTGACCATGTATAAAAGAATGATTCCATGGTCTCAATTCTGGCAGTGGGCAGGCAGTCTCTGGTTTAATTAAGGAAATAAATTGGTATTAAATGGTGTGATAGTAAAGCTGTTGCAATTCCAGAGAGACCCTGTCTCTTTGGCATTTTCTGCTGTCCTGCGTGGCAGAGAGGTTCATGTGTTGTCTAATCAGGGAGTTCAGGTTACTAGCCACAGAGAGGCTACAAAAGTAGAATTCACAATTTACAGGAAGAGCATCTTATGAAATTTTGGGGTCAGAAAGATTTGAATAAACTTAATGTAATACTAAAATGAGTTTTTAACACTCAGAAAATTTTAAGGAAAAAAATTCTTTATTTAGTGGTAGATACAGAGAAATCGTCGTAACACACCTTTTATGGCTGCCTTTCACTTGGAGGTGGTTTCTGTCTGTCACTGAGCTAAATACCCCATCAAGTTCTGGTAGCTCCCGAGGCAGCTTATGCTCTCTCAAGGTAGGGGTTGGCCCCTTTAGACCATCCAGGCTGTTCTCAGGCTTTTGCTTACTTAGGTGGAAAAATCACGACGTGGAGGAAAGTTTTCCTTGTATTCAGTTCGAGGCATGTTTTGTAACTCTCACTCCTGATTATTGATTCAGATAGCGGCTCATATCTCAGCTGATATCTCCAGTGTTAACAGTCCTTGCTGAAACGGCTGAGATATTTGCATGTTAATGATGCCTTTGGAATGCCTCTTCCTCCTGGCTGGACTTAGGCAGTCTTAATACTTGCATGATTGTAAACAGAATTCTTCCTTGTCAAGACAGAACATAATCAAGAAGTTGAGGTTTTTTTTCTCCTAGTTGTTATAGGGCACTTAACCTGTTGTGAATTGCTTCTTTTCATCTGATTCGCAAGATAATTTAAGCAACTGAGCTGACCCGGGTTTAACTGCAGCACATAATATTTTACAGCATATGTTATAAATCATGTTTTGTGCAAAGATAGGATGGAATAATAAACATGGAGCATTTAAGCCAACAGTTTTATTGCAATATGGGCTCAGCTAGTACTTTCTGAAGTACCTGCAAGTAGCCGTCACCTGAATAAACTTCAAAGCAAGATCCAGTCAGCAGTCCTTGGTGAGATCCACATGAAATTGTAGTAAGACAGTCTGAGGAAGGAAATAATCAAGTGGGAAGAGTGGACTGGAAAGAATTAGCAAGGTAGTATCTCCACTTTTTTGTTAACTTTGGAAGAGCCTTGCCGAGTAGGAATTCTTGAGCACTGGAAAAAGGTGCTCTGCTGCTCATGAAAGTGCCTGTGCTACTTAGCTCCAGAACAACAAAACATCTCATAAATCAGTACAGCCATGGTTGTCTTGTGTGATTTTATTGAAGTCTTACTGTTAAAACTCACTGTTATCATAGTGAATCCCTATGAATCCTGGCAGTATGAATACTAACCATGAAGATGTTTAGAATGACAATCTCAATTTAAAATATATTCAGAGATAACTATAAGATCTGTAGCCTTTATGGAATTCTTTCTTCATATCCTATTCAGATCCAGCTAGCCATCAGATATTTTTGAGGCCTGCTGTGGATTTTCTGGACTGCAAATAAAGTATCAATTCTGGGATTCTTTCCAAAATACAGGGACGTTTTCAGGCAATAGTTTTGAGCCTATTTTTAAAGACAGGAACGGAAGAATCTTTTTCGTAGTCTAGATAGCCCATGTTTTCTTAATTACTTAATCATAACACTCATAAATATTATTCTTCTGGATCAGATATTTGTGAAATGGCTAGATGAGCATTTGCAGTTGGGCTAGCTAACTTGTCGAGGGAAATGAAAATGCACTATAAATATTACTTGAGAGAAACCTTTGTGGCAAGGTTGGAATGAAAGAGCTCATCTATCCTTTGAAGAGTACATTTGGTTCCAGACGAATGTTAGCTTTGTTGAAATGGAGTATGTTCAGAAACTTATTTTCAACTGCAAGATGTTATTCACAGCTCAGAAATCATCTCTCATTCAAACAGAATTTGCTCACTAAAATAGATTTGTGGTAGACAGAAAAGAATGTCAACTGATTCATTTGAAATATCTCCTTCACTTCCTACTTCTTTTGAAATTGTTTTCAGAATGTGCTGAAATAGAAGTGAACTTAGAACAACTCCTGCTCATACTGTCCCTATAAGCATCTTTTAAAATGTATTATTATTGGATCTTTCCAGATTTTCATATGCTGCAATTTCTACAGATGCATACTTACTCTTTTTGAACAGCAGTCATCCTTCCCATATTTTTTTCTTTTGAACTGCAGTCCTCCATACTATGTTCTTTATTAGCACTTAATCACTTTATTTTGCAAGGGAGGACTTGAGTTTTAGGGTATTTCTGTAATTTCTAAAAATGGAAGAATCTTCTCCTGTTGTAAGAATTAAAGTGTTCAAAACAAGGTAAGCATTATCTGTGATGCCTGTAGACATGAAAGAAATAGGTTTCCTTTCCCAAAGCTACTGTATCAAGAAGTGGAGAAGGGTTGAAGGTGAAACCCCCAAACCCCACTTTTCTTACGCAGATTGGAGAGGCAGGGAAGTACAAATTTCCTTCATTTTTTGGGATGTTTTCTTATTGAAATGAGTTCTACTGTCATGCCTTTCTTCCAGATGATTTCAGTAGTTCAGTGGTCCCACAGTATTTTGAAGCTATTCTGTGTGGAGAAATGTTAGCAAACAATTCTATATTTCTAAGTGTAGTCATCTTCTAAGTATTGTAGGCTGTAAGGCTAATATGGAAAAGTCTTTTTAGTGCCTAATTTTAATGCTTTGCTAGGCTGTCAGTCTCACTGTTGTTTTACATAGCATATGGACAATAACTTTTAGATATTTGGATGCATTTTCAGAGCTTGCTGGGATATACTTCACAAAGATATCCTTCATTCCTGAAGGATAAAAGGGACCACAAAGATATCCTTCATTCCTGAAGGATAAAAGGGACCTCCTTCTTACATAAATATTTGTGGAGAATTTTTCAGAAAACTTTAACTTAATGTTTTTGAAGTTTTCAGTGCTGCCAGTTAAGTTTATTATAAAGAATACATACATTAGCTATTGGCTCTGGTTCTGTTTTCTGACACTTTTTTTTCAGATCACATTTTTACGATAATTTAAAAAAAAATTTCTCAATTTTGAAATAGATTTATGGACTGAATTTTGATTACTTCATTCTCACATTTCCAAAATTGTGGGACTTTACTGTGTCATTTCAGGTTAACAGAATAATGATAGTTTCTCACTACCATTATCTGGTTTCATAATTTTAAATTTTAGAAACCAGTGTTAGTTAGCTGGAAGGATTTTTTAAATCTACAATTCACATTAGGCAGAATGCCAATTTTCACGTGGCCCTTCTTTGTATCATTGCTAAAATACTTCGGAAGTATTTTGTGGTGGGAAAACACATTATTATTATTACGTTGCTCTTTGGAGAATATTTCACTGAAAATTTGAATAAAATGCTTGTCTCTTATTCTTTATATCTAGTTGATTCTTCCTGCATTCCTTATTTAATTATCTCCTATGCTTGTCTTCTGTGAGTAATGGGGACATCCTTGTAGCTTTGCCTGCTCTTGTGCTCTCTCTCCCTTTTTTGTTTCCCATGGAAAATGTGGATCTGATTTGTTTTACTTCCTGCATCTTCCTGCTGAGTATTTTCATATAGCCCCTCTGAATGTTAAATTATGTTTATATTGAAAAATCTCTTAATTTAAACTGTAACATATTTTCAAAGCAAAGTCTTTCCTGCCTGGCTCTTTGCAAACTATTTACATACAGTGTTAGATGTTGGCATCAAGGAGAACAGCTTTACTTTTATTGTGCAGTAACTGTGTAATCAGATGTTGGCTTGTGATGAAGCATGAATTAAATGCTTATATCTTCATTTTATTTAGCTGTGCTTTTTATTCTGCTCTGCTGAATAGGTAATTGCCTATTACTGCATGTAGTACATCTTCCTTTCTCGTAGTAGTTTGCTTTCGTGTTATCCTGCTTTATTGTGATAAATACATGAAATTTTTAAATATGCATTTTTTTAAAACCAGAATCAAGACTTGAAGGTTGGCTTTCAGTACCAAACAAAGGAAATATAAAGCGGCATGGCTGGAAGAAACAGGTACAAATGTCTCTTCTTTTTTTTTTTTTTTTCCCCTCAATTGAAGAAGTTTTTAGGCGTGCGGTGAATTGGTTTTACTACTCATATTTAAGAACCAAACAAAAAATTAAGAGTAACTTAGTGTGTATAAAAAAAGGAAACAAGAAAATTCAAGTTCAGTTTGAAATCTTTAGTAATGATGTTGTGCAATTGTAACAACAGGTGGATGAAGAAATGCTTCACAATGGGCATATTGGAACCATTAAAAATCCCATTTCTTCTTTGAGTAAGCTCCTTTATAATCCTGTTGCTGAAAAAGAAGCTCTTTGTGCAACTTGACCGGAGAGAGTAGGGAATACTACACCTAAATGTTCTGAAGGTCATGGAAGAGTGCATCACACTGTAACTTGCCACACATGATTTCCAAGGACTTTTCTATCTTCCTTACCTTTAAAATGGCCAGTGTCTCTTGAAAAGAACTGTTTTACTTTCAGAAACTGGATCTCTTTGCTGGAATTCCCAATCCAAACAAAACAGTACTCTTTTGCCTCTGCAGAGGTTATGATCTGCATCTTTGAAATGTCAGATGTTCAAATTGAGATGCTTAGAACTAGTTTCTGATTATCTTTTCTGTCTTTTCAGTTCCCCTCTTTGAACATTCTTTGGTATAACTAAATGCCAAAGTGAACATGATGACTAGAATTCTGTAAATTTTACAAGCAATTTGTATGAAGTAGTTTATTTCCCTGCATCTTCTTAAATTCAAAGATTGCTGTTGGGAATGATTCAGTTTATTCATGACACTTTCAAAGTAACTTTCTGATTCCCGCTAAGAGGTTTCTCTCAAATGCTTCTGTTTGCATTCACAATCCACAAGTATTGGAAGTGGTTCCTACAGAATTTAAAGGAGAAGGAATTAATTCCTGTCAAAGAAGCACTTAAGTGTTTGCATTGGACCTTTAGCTGCTGAACTACTTCTTTCAAGTATTCCTGTTTTCGCTTGTCTAACATGGCCTTCTTTATACAATCAAAGTGTTCTGAGTTCCAGACCAGCCTATTTTTACATCAATATCACACCTCATTGATTTGTCTGTAAGTTAAACCCACCACCTATTCTGGCTTGCAGAGAGTGAGTGTTAAGCTCTGCCTTATTTCAGCTAATAGCTGCATAGGGTATTCTCCCAGCTCCTCAGATGAGAGGCAGTGTGAACAAGTGTCATTTTGAAAATGCTTGGTTGCCACAGTTTGGAACCTGGGGTTTGTTATAGATACCTCAAATTCTGTTCTCTCTGTGTTTCACTTTGTCTCCCTATTAGCAGAAGTGCAGGAAATCTAGAGGACAAGATTAGAATGCTCTTGGTGCTATATTTGATTCAAATGCCTGTAGCGTTTGAATGTTCTTCAGGTATCTCATGAAACACACCTATTTGTGAATCTATTCCACAGCTTATTCTGTTTGATAGCTAAGGCTGCTTGACTCCTCTTGTTCCTTAATTTTCTAGGTTGTTGTCAGACTTTTGCCAGTAAAAATAACTGTGTAAACGAGTAAAAATAACTGTGCCTAGGCAGAAATCATGTAGCTTTGTTCTGTTCTGGATTATCTAAAATACTGCATAATTTTCCTGTCAGAATACCTCCAGCAGCCTTTTATGGTTGCTTTTTAGAAATGGATATTATTCTTGCTTCCTCTAATGATTGAAATTTTAAACTCCTGATAAATGCAGCTTCTCTGGTGAAGGACTATATCTGAGCTTCTTTGGGCATGCCCAGTGTAGACATATTTACTTCCCTCAAGATATTTTATGCAGCTACTCCATTCATACTTTCCTAGTTTGCGTAATATTTACCCTTTGAAGGAATTTGAGCTACAGATGGATGCCTCTGTCATAAAATGAGTCGTGCTGATAAGATTCTTTAAACTAGCTCAGGTTCAAATCAGTGACACACAGTAGTGAGGGGTCATGCTGATTTACATGTGTGTCCTGTTGGCTGAACTGTACTGCAGTTGAAACAAACTGGTGTGGAGTCAGCCTCTTCAGGTGTTTCTGTTCCAAATTCTCCTGCAGTTTCAGTTTTGAGTTTGGTGGGAGGTATGCAACCTCAAATATAATCATGCCCAGATCAACTGAAATGGAAAGCATTTCAGTGCAATTGGGTTGGTGCCCGAGTTGTTCCAACTTGAGCTGCTGCATTTCTGACTCAAATATCAGTAGCACTGATGTTTTTGCCTTGTACCCTCCAAGTCATTTACCTTAAGTTAGAAAGAGATGAGTGTGGAAAACTTATTGGAAAAAAAACACTTGAGTTATACCTCAAGGTAATGCTAAAATGTGTTAACCATGCTTTTATCTGGAGCTTCATTTCATCCCAAGTGGAGATGATAAAGTATCCTTCCAAACCCGCACTAGAATAGAGCTACTGTCAAAAGATTTTTTTATGTATGTTCACAACGGGATATTGAGGCTGTTGTACAGAACTTTTCTTTTGTGAGGTTAAATTATTCTTTCACTAAGAGCTGTGTATGATGTGATAACTGAATTCCTTTGCAGTCAGAATTTGCATCTATGATAGTTGTCATCTTAAGGCCTTGCACTTGTCTGTGAAAGGCAGAGGTGAACGCTTCAAAGACATAAAAAAACATTTACTTTCTGTTGAAGTAGATAGAGGAATTGAAGCAGTCGGTTTCCTCAGTGGGAAAAATCACTAGAGGTTCACAGCATTACAACTTAGTACCTACTCAAGTTGATCAGGCTTTCCATTAAAGAATTGTGACTAAAGGGCTGAAAAGTCTCTAAGTTGGGGCCAAAACACCCTTTGTGGCTTTTTAAGATGCATTTCAGCAGTTGAGATTTAAAACTGTAGCATGCAGCTTGCGCAATGCATTTCTAAAATGCTATTCTTGTTAAGGTAACTTTCATATTCAGGTTTTGAGGTCAGCGTAAAGTTCTGTGTAATTAGGAGGTTGAAACCTCCTCTTGAAGAAGGAGTAAACACCATTAATTTAAATTATCGGTATCTTCATTGTCCAGAAACCCATTCAGTTACCTACCAGTAATCAGAATTCAAGATGAACTGTTGGTGTATTCACTCCCATGGTTTTCTGTCCTTTTCCCTGCTTCTGGGTCATATTATACATGGAGTTCAATAATGACAGAGCAGTCAGTTTGCCTCTTTTTAGTGCTCTTTAGTACCTCATACCGTTTAGTTGTTTCTAAAACATTTGAAACTGCAGGGGAGGGAACTGCCACTGCTGTCATGGAGCTTATCCTTGTGGACAGTTTCGGCAAAGATGCTGGACTGGCAGCTCTCAGTGAAGAGCAACAGGCAGTGAATTCTAGTCTTGAACTCACTAGGAAGTGCTTAGGTTAGAGGTGTTTGATCTTAACTACCTCAGTGTATGCCTAGATTTGGAATGTATACCAGACCTCTGTTTCTGCTGATTCATTTTTGCCTCTTTATTTCACCAGTCCATTAAATTGCAACTGTAGGAAATAATTAGCTAGAGCTGTGAGAATCTCTTTTAAACTACCAGTACTTTGGTGCAGGTCTGTAGAACTAGAGAAGTTGTTTATGACTTTCCCATCACGTGATAGATTTTGCAATGTATCCCTCTGTGATGCATAATTTTCATAGTAACATGCCAATAGCAACTGAAATTTAGGAGTTTGTGTGCAGTTGGACTTCCAGAGTCATGACAAGCATTTTAGGGTGCTTCAGTGAGAATACACAGTCACTGCAGCTGTAGCACTGCCCAGCTGTCACTAGTGTAGCTGCCTGCATGATGATTTAAATATGTCTTGATATTAGTTTAAAAACTTTCCTTTACTCAGGCTTTATATGTGTATGTCGAAGAACATTAGGATAAATGTTGCTTTTTAAAATGCAATTTTAACTTCTCTTTATCCTTTTTTTCCACAGTATGTTGTGGTGAGCAGTAAAAAGATACTGTTCTACAATGATGAAAAAGACAAGGACCAGTCTAATCCGTCTATGGTACTAGATATAGAGTAAGTAAAGTTACTGTTCGTTTTGGATACAAATTGGCAAAAGAGCCTTGTGTGTGAGATAGCTGATAACAAATCTAAAAGCTTGAAATTGAAATTCCATAAGTAATTTTTAATTTCCCAGACTAGTTGGAAAATGTCTGTCTATCTGTATTTCAGCATGCTGTTAACTGAAGATACTACTTTCTCTTTGTTCTACTATTGCTAAAAGTTAGAGAAAAAAGAAAGTATCATTGCTCATCAAGTTCAAAGCATTTCTAACTTTTCCAGATGGTTTCTGTTTAAAGTGATAAAACAAATTAATTGTGATCCCTTTACATTTGTTGTACATGAGGAGAATTGTGTCAGATATCACTGAAGCCCATCACTGATACATAACTGTGATGTTTGAACAGCTGATTGACATTATAGGGCCTTATAGAGTAGTAATTGAAAAAAGATTTTAGAATTCATGAGTAGGTCTGTAAGTGACTAACAAATACATTGGTCTGGAAGGAATCTCAAACTCAGGAAGTGCTTAAGCTGCCAATTGCCTATAACCAGGAAAAGAGTTATTTTCTCTTATTCTCTTTTCATAAACATCTGTTACGGCTACTGTTGAAAACAGGATGTTGGGATAGATGGACTTGACTGAGTATAAGATGATGTTTGTTCCAATTTTAATAGCGTTTTCGACAGCTTGTGCTCCAGATTTCCCAGATTTTTAACATTGATTGTTTATCAACTCATAACATGATTTAGTAAAGAAACTAGTTAGTACTATTCTATGGTTACTTCCATCCAGGTTTATCACTAGGCTTTTCTAGCAATAATGTTAGGCTTCCTAGTGTTCTGAGGAGGAATTTAAAAGCCTTTTTCACACGCAAATTTGCCCTGATGGATCTTGAGCTCATTGTAAGGTAGCCCTCTTTCCGTGCTACAGAATATTTTGATCTTACTTGGGTAGACAAGATCTATATGGTTTACAAAATAATTCCTAAAATCATATTACAGCCTTGAAGTATGTTGTATTGCTTGCATAAGCAAAATTTCCAAGAACTTCAAAGCAGTTTGATACCTGTTTTAAAACATATGTAGCCTTTTAGCATTGTCTGATTTATGTTTCTTCTAATTTAGTAAGCTGTTTCATGTCCGGCCTGTAACTCAAGGAGATGTATATAGAGCTGAAACTGAAGAAATTCCTAAAATATTCCAGGTAAAAAGAAGTTTATTCTCATGTCCGTTTAATTCTCTTGAAAGTTTGGTGGCTTCTTTGAAAAGGGTATAAAAGTACATAGTGCTTCAACAATAACACAGCAGTGTTCTTTTTCAGATTCTTTATGCTAATGAGGGGGAATGCAGGAAGGATTTGGAGGTAGAACCAGTACAGCCGGCAGAGAAGACAAATTTTCTAAATCACAAGGGCCATGAATTTATTCCCACATTATACCACTTTCCAGCCAACTGTGAGGCCTGTGCCAAACCTCTTTGGCATGTCTTTAAACCCCCTGCTGCCCTAGAATGTCGAAGATGCCATGTGAAGTGCCACAGAGACCACTTGGATAAAAAGGAGGAATTAATTGCACCATGCAAAGGTATACTCATGGTTTTTCTGTTCTGTATTCTCTTCATGGTTTAGCCACACCTGTTAAACTACTGGAGGAAAATAAAAGCACTTTAGTTTAAAACTAAACCTAAAATTAAAGTTTTATCGTTTTAAATGTGAGAGATTAGAACAATAGGCTGTTACACTGCTTATGAACAGGTAGCTGTGGCAATCCTCTGTAGCCTTTCATGGTGTAACTGATGGGGTTCTGCTAAGGGCCCTGAGAGCATGAGATTCCCTGGAGGTTTGTGCCCAAGTACTGGGCAGCTCCCCCAGATCATTCTCTCTGTACTTATACCTGGCCCACGTTAGGGACAATTGCAGTGGCTGCGTCACCAAACTCTGCTAAGACCTTGCAGAGTGGTTCTTCAGCCACTTCACAGATTGGAGTAAAGGTTTCTTCTCTGGGCTCCTGTGAAGTGGAGCATTCAGGGTACATACTCTGGAACTTGGCCATAAGGCATCCACACAACTTTTCAGCTTATTAAGACTGCAATTGGTGTAAGTTTTCTCATTTCTTGAATATTAATTAGACTCAAGAATCTTAATGCAGAGTGACAAATATTGAAGAACATTATATTCATAATCTCTCCTGCTGTTTGCTGTCTTTCAAAAATATATAAACAAATCCAATACAAGTGTGGATATAGGTGCCATTGTTCTTTCCAGTGGCACAGTTAGTATGTCTTAATTCTGATTTCGATAAGGAGTCCTGGTTTTCACTGAATCATCTTCCTCCTTTTACAGTGAGTTACGATGTAACTTCAGCAAGAGATATGCTGTTATTGGCATCCTGTCAAGATGAACAGAAGAAGTGGGTGACTCATTTAGTAAAGAAGATCCCTAAGACACCACCGTCTACTTTTGTTCGTGCTTCTCCTAGAACTATGTCTACAAGATCCTCAGCAAATCAGTCATTCCGAAAAGTTGTTAAAAATACTTCTGGGAAAACTAGGTGAGAAATAAGCTACAAAAACTAAGTATCTTTTTGATTAAAAAAAAAATGTCTGTGTGTAAATCTCATTTAAGGCGGAATTGTGAAATAATTCCACAGATAGGACTGTTGAACTGCCAGTCTAAATCTCTGCTCAAATCCCGAAGGAAGGAGCAGACAGAATTCTCTTGCTATCATGGGAAATTTATCAGTTCTTCACATTTGGAAAGGTACCATAGAGTTGGTACCTGACCTGCCAACGCATGCAAGGGAGCTGGTTGCTTTTTGTCCTGTTTAAAGGCAAGACTCAGCAAATCTCTCAGCAATGGCATTTAACTGCAAGGATGATCCATGTAGTCATCTCATTCATGGATTGACTCATAGAGCCTGCGTAAGCTATAAGTCTTCTGCAAATGGGAGTAAAGTGAAAAACTTAGATTCTCAGTCTGTTGTGAGGACATTTCTTTTGTTGGAAGGCTGCTTAGGTATTAATTCCATTCTTTCTCCCTGCTTACTCATTCCCTGTCTTCTATTCCAGCAGTTGTTTTTGTAAGCTGTTTGTGACCCTGTGCATTAACCGGGGCAAGATGTAAAATGTGTTTTCTTAATGCTAGGTTACTTTAAGCTGATTTCAGCCTTCTTTAGCTTCCTCCTATAGTATGGGCATCCCTTTTTCCTCAGATAACTGATTGAATTGACAGTGTGAAGTGGAAACTAGTGTCTCAGTAGGGAAAGAGTCTTCCTTGATTGGCAGGGCTACCAAACATTCCTTGCATGAAGAAAACTCAAACTTTTGTTTGTAAAGAGACACTGGGTGCATCATGAAACATCCTCCTGCAGAGGAGTATATTTTATATGGCATTTCCAGTCAGTATAATATGCTACCAGATTTACATTTAAATTTTGCTGTCTATTCTCGGCTTTTTTGCCGCGAGACCCGTCAAAAACAGTCTGTAGTGTCTGAAATAGTATCCCTGATTTTACTGAAAACTTTGCAAACCGAAAAATATAAAGGGTGCTGATTTTCTTGTCCCTAAGACTTATGTCCTAAAACATAAGCAGTCATAGAATCATAGAGTGGTTTGGGTTGGAAGGGATCTTAAAGACCACCTAATTCCAGTCCCCTTGCCATGGGGAAGGACACCTACTAGATCAGCTCCATCTAAAGTGGCCTTGAACATTCCCAGGGATGATAGTTTTGAGATAGTAATATATTCAGTGAAGTTCTTCAAGATAATTTCAATCAGGAAAATTACTTTAGGCCTCAAATACAAAGCTGTCAATATAAAAATCAGTAATGCTGGAGGCAGTTTTGTATTAGAGATGATAATCAATGCAACAGCATGAGGAGAACAACATAAAAAGAAATCTGTGAGCAGAATTAAGAACATGTAGCTGTGCCAGAGCCTTTGGGGGAGAAGTCATATTCACAAACACTGAACAAAGTCTCAGTTTACAAGATAGAGTTCAATTGGTAGGAATACAACAGAACCATGATGTAATTTTACATTTTTCAACACTGGCGCTTAATCAAGCCGAAGTTCTGAAACACATAAACACTTCTAATGGGGAGATTTTCTGGGAAGTGAGCAGTTTTACCTACAGTCTTCTCTGTAAAAATCTGCTAAAAATAAGAGTGAGGGCAGGGGAAAAGCACACAGTGATAAACCTGAGCTAAGGATGACTGTAAGATCAGAGTTTCCTCACTGAATAGCATCTTCAGTATTGTATCAAAAAAAAGGCAAACTGGTAATTGTTACTTCCCAGGGGTTTCTGTCATGTTTGTTGTGTGCTTACATTGTGTGTACTTGTGCAACAGAATCTTGTTAAACTATTTATCATGTCTTTGATGTGTCCACTTCTCTCAACTTCCAGAAAATTTTATAAAGCTTCATGGTATTTCCAAACTTATTTTTTCCTTCAGTCCTCAATTTTCAAAGATGTACTGAAAAATGTTAGACCCTTCCAGAGGCTTTATCCAGATCCTTTAAGACTAATTCCCTCAAAATCAACCAACCAACCAGCCAGTGGGGTTGGAAAGAATTATTTTAATATGTCATTTACTTGCATCTTTAAGGTGGATTAACTGGAATAATCTAAAACAATACTTTGAATATTCTAATTGTATGTTTTAGAAATCATTCTCTGTTTTTGAGTACACAGATTCTTTTTTCCCCCTTGTCAAGCCTTGCCTTGGTAAAGAAAGTGCATACTTCTTTATTTCACATTTAGGTATTTAGAGTTGAAGACTTTCTTTTCCAATTGACTCTTTGAATTGTGTTCTGGGTATGGTGTCCTTTCTATTTATCCTTAAAAGGTCCTCTGGTAGCTGTAATAACCAGCTTCCATTCATACTCCTTTATGGAAGAAAATCCATTTTCTTAAATCAATTAATTGATTCTTTTCCACTCTCTCTTAATAGAAATGCTGTCTTAGGGTTGTTTAGCAAGGGCTGGTTTGCAGCTAATCTATTATAGCATGAACAGATTTGCATATCTGGAAATTTATAGTAGCTCTTAAAGTGGCTCTGTTTGGGGAGATCAGTTATCCTGACCATTTCTGTTATTAATCCTGTTTGTCCTGTGATGGTGTTACAGAATTATAGAAATACACAAGTAGCAAATAGAGCTTTTTTTAAAAAATGAGAAACACCATCATTAAAGCTCTGGTTTTAAATCCTAAAGATCCAGTGAGGATCCTAAAGATCTAATAGCTTACCAGCACCAGAAGGAGGACAGCTGCACATTCCTGAGCTTTATCCTGTGTCAGTTCATGGTTCACAGATTACCGGAGTCAACTGAACTATTTTTCAGCAGAAAATTAATCCAGGAATGTTTTGACTAAAGGAAAGCCAAAAAAACCAAAGCATAACAACAAAAAAAACCCCAACCCTTACGCCACAGAAGAAAAGCATGTGATTTTCTGTTGGGTTCAGAAGTTGCAGTGGTTTGTGGAAGAGTCTCAAGAATGAAAGGAGGAAGGGTGAAGTCTTGCACTAGTGAAGTATCAGATCAGATCAGCTGTTCAGAATACTTCAGTCTTGCATTTTCTGTGTCTGCCCCAGTGCATTGCCTCTCTTGCCACCCTTCCCCATCACCCAGGGAGATCTTCCAAGTTCTTGAGGAGAAATAAAGCTCTTAGGTTTTCTGTCCATTCAGAAGTTAATACCTGCATGGTGTTATCTTATCTCTTTAACTGCTTGGATTTATCTAACAGACAGATCCCACGGATGTGGATCAGACAGAAAACATTTACATCACTCTTTCAGACTGACCCCAAATCCATCAGTGAGCATGATGACATAACTGATATTTGACCCTAGAATCTTGCTTCCTAATGATGTCAAATACTGACAGAGCTTCTTAGAACAAACAATTAGTTACAGCAAACTCTGTTTTAATGCTGCATATTGTAGGCACTGAGTATGGGGGAAGAATGATATTGAGCATAAGCCATTTAGAGGGTCACGGAACTTGACCAGCAAGGGTGCTGGGTATGTGTGTGCTCCTGGCCTGCTGTTCTGCATGGGGGCAGGTAGGGAGCCCCTGCACCTTGCTGATGCTTGAGGAGCTGCTTGTGGCATGCTGTGTCCCCATCAGACAGCTGCCACTGGGTTGACTGGGATGTAATGGGGCTTGTGTGGCACCTGCAGGGCAGTGTGAGCAACTAATGAAACGATTCAGAGTTACACTGAGTAAAGAAGCATTAGGAAAAGGCCAGGTAGGAACTTCTTTCTGGCTATTCTACTGTGGACATTTTTGTGGCTTTCTCAGACGAATTTGTTGTTAGTTGTATCTACAAAGTAGACAAGTGCTGCTGTGATGGAGTATGCCCAGCCTGTGCCCTCATACCATTACATATTTCACCCCGTATGTTTAGAACAAAGAGGCATGGGATTTATTTTAGGAAAATTCACTTCCAATGTACCAGATGTTTAAATTTGGATTATTAAATAAATTTGTAATAGATTTTATGTACTGAACGCTTCAGTGGTCATTGCACATTAGCTGAGCTAATCTGACAGATGATTTCCCCTCTATGTCTTCCTTCACTACTTTTCTGTCAGTGGATCCTGGGGAAGTGCTTGAAATGGTCCATTTTGGACCCTTCCATGAAGGTCCACAATTCAGTTTTTTGACTGTCAAAAATGTGTAAGACTTACTTTGCTGAGCTAGTGAGTGGATCAGCATGCTAAGAAGTGCAGTGATTGCCAAAGCTGAGGACAGGTAAGTAGGAGGGTCAGGAAGGTCATAAAGTGAGGAAACAGCAGGAACAGCAGGCTCTTTTCCTTTCAAGAGGCAGCAAACTGTTAGATCTGCTTTTCTGAACTCAAGACACTGTACCCTGCAGTTCTCCTCCTCACCTCTTAGGCACGGGAGTAAGCAGCAGTGATGGTTTTTATGGGATACACATCTGTAGCTTTTACTAAGTATCTGAAAATTGTTCTCTTGTCAGGCAGTATAGCAGAACTTGCCCTCGGTGATGGAGTCCTACCATGTAAGCAGGCATTACCTGTTTTGTCCATCGGATTCAGACTTCAGCACGTGCTTGAAGACATTTCAGTACATTTCATTCGGTGTCTGACCCACCTTTCTTTGCAGTTGGTAATAGAGAGGTGTCTCAGACCCACTGAAAGAAGCTTCACGTATAAAAGTTCATCTTAAGTTCTATTCCTCATTTTAATAACTTACCACTAATAAATATGAACGAGAACTTCATGATGAACTCACTGGCATTTGCAGCACTGCTTTGAGATAGGAAACTACACTTCATAATTCATAGTATGTTGATGTATTCACATTGTATCAGCACAGTCGAGGTGCTTTCTATTTGGACTTGGGCACCTGGTCAAGTTAATGCATGTTTTAAAAAAAAAAACGACCAACCAACCAACTGAAATTCCTGTGCATCAGATGAGGTCTGGCAGCTGCATGCGCGTGCTCTTAGCCTAGAGAGCCTTTTCTTGTTCTGCAAGTGAAAGAGGGTCACCTTGCATTTGCCATGAATACACCCATGATTGTTTACTCTTAATCACTTGTAAAGCTACAGTAATGTTATTATCATTTGTCTGATCTCTGTGTTCATTTAATATTGTTTGAAATTAAGAACAGTTTGTGGAAGATCATGTAGGTGTGATCTTAGTATTGTACCATGTCAGTTGAAAAGAATATTCTGTTAACATAAAGTATTTTCTTTATGAAGCTCTTGGCAAATATGCATTAGTGTTATGAAGCTAATTTTTATATTTGTTATTAATTGTCTGTTTTCTTCTTTTTTTTCCAGCTAACCACATGTACAGTGCTTAATGGAATCTCATGGGATGCAGTCAGAGAAACAGGGCTTTTTTTAACCACACAGAGCAGTGCAGACGGGCTGTTGTTCCTTTCAACATAACTATCACAGGCTTCAGGGTTAAGATTGCTATTACTGTCTCCTCCTTGCTTTGGCACAAAAGCACGCTGAGGGTGTTTAATTGCGGGTTTGCCTCAAGGTAGATTAGATTAATTATTACTATGTAATGCAAGTTAAAGCAAATAAAGCTTAGCTAGGTGTATAAAAAAAAAAAAAGAGGTGCTGCCTTTTTGGATTTTTAAAAAAAGCCTGTCAATCAATCACAATGAAATGCAGCCAACTTTCTTCATACCAGTGAAAGAAAAGGACTGTTAACCCTGTGAAGGGGATATTTATGTCAAGATGAGCATATGAAACTGAGTAGAAGAGGAAGGTTTCTCAATGAGAAGGACTGCAATTGCTTTCAAGACTCGAAGTTGTGCTCTTGAAGACTGCAGAACTAGCTTAAAATGAAGCCTTATCACTTGAACTTCAGTGCCTTCACTGCAGAGTTCTTTACAGCCTTAATGCTAACCACCCACTATGGAATGGATCAAAGTGTTAAATATTTTGCATTATGCTTTACAAAATACTGATGCAGCAGGTTTGTAAAGGGGGGAAAACAAGTAATTGCCTTTAATCTATGCATTTTTGCCAAGCCATACTGAACTATTTTATTGTTAGAGGCATTAGAAACTAACAGTAAAAAGAACCACCAAGTTTGGAAGCATATTTTGGGGTACATCATTTCTATAACTGTGTAATGTATTGCCTTACAATTTTAAATGATAACGTACATTAAGTTAACAAACATTTAAGAAATATATGCACTGTTTGAACTGTAAATTATTCTTAGAACACTTTTACTTGGTTTTACGTTGTTCTTTTAGTGCCTTGATTTGAGATAATTGTATTATTGCCAGGTCAATAAATGTAGAAACCTAAAACTAAAGAAACCTCTAAAAAACTGTTGCATATCAGTAGTTTTTACTGAATTTTAATTGGTTGAAGTATTTGTAGATGCTAGATGCATTTTCTAAATTAAGTACAATCTTTGAATGAGAATTCCTCTTACAAAGAAAGACTGATTCTGGTTCATAAGCCAAGAGATGCGTAGGCAATGCGAAAAAAAACCCAAAACCCATATGACACAAAAGCTCTGGATAATTCAGGAATAACAGTAAATGCTGTCAGACTCTTGCTTTGTAGCAGGAATGCATTCATGGTATGGGCAGTATGGTTTTATTTTATTTTATTTCTTAACCAAATACCTCCTCAGTAATTTATAATGGCTTTGCAGTTATGTATTAAATAAGAAGCACTGGAAAACTGATTCGTCCTTAGGACGATTTGCATGTTTCAAGTGGTATTGAAAGCCGCACTGATGGATATGTAATAATAAACATATCTGTTATTAATATGGTAATGACTCTGTGCTCATTTAATGAGAAATAAAGTAATTTATGGAAAGACCCTTTTGAAAATGACTGGCATGGTGTTTTCTCCTGACTGCAGCTTAAACATCTTTCTAAGCATTCAGACATTGCAGCAGCTTCCTGATCCAAGGTGCATTTACAGTGTAACACCTGGGGGACTCTGAAATTTTTTTTTTTTTTTAGTATTCTACATCAGTAAGTGAATACCATATTAAATTTAATTATTTCATTCCCCTATTCTCATGGCCTCCCTAATTTTAAAATTAGTAACCTAATTTATATTTATTATTCAACCACCACCCTAAGTTGGCCTTGTCATTGCTTCATGATGCAGGTTTGAAGCTTCAGAAATACCACTTATTTGAGGGAGGGAACACTGTTTAAAAGACAAGATGTTTTTTTGTTGGTGGGGGTTTTGGGGGTTAGGTTTGTTTGGGTTATTTTGGAACAGCCTGTTCATCCCATGAAGCTACTGTCCCTAAATCTCCCTGGGTAATCTGCCAAGACCTGCAGAACAATAGAGCAGTAAGGACATGAATGGTTGTATGTCCTTTGAAGGTCACAAGGCTGGGAAGTATAGATAAATAGAAGCAGTTGATGTGGTAATTTCAGGAAGTTCCTCTAGGTTGAGCTTGCTGTATCAGAAGTGTCAGCAATTTCAAAGCTGTGACTGGAGCACACTAAAGACAACCTTCCATATCACCAATCACCCTGTGAGCTTGTCAAGCAATATAAGGAATAATTATGACCTGCTTTAATCTACTGTCACATACTGAGAGGGGAAATAATAAAGTACAATGATTAAACATATATTACTTAAAAGCATACATTATATAGGAAATTTGGAGCAGTACAAAAGGCCTGGATTACATTGTGGATTGCTTTTCTGCTTTCCTTTAGGTGTAATTGGCTGCCTCTACAGAGTCAACAGCTCTTGCTGGAGTAATTTTATTAATAAAAAAACAAAGTCTTGTAATTTCATATTTCAGTAATCTGAAAAACAGCATAAGCTCCATTATGAATAGATAATGGCTAGTGGGAAGAGGGTAGGATTGTGGAAAAATGATTTTGCTCAACAGATTGGCACCTACTGTCACTTTCGTAGTTTTTTAGCAATGCTGGAGTTCTGCAGTTAGTTCTTTTTAAATGCTGATTTTGCTTGGGAAGGCAGCAGCAGACATAATGAAGTGTAAAATTACATTGAATAGTGTGTCTGGGATAAATTGCACCTAAAATGCTGTAATAATAAAGTCTAGACGTGCAAATTACAGTTTGTGTCTTCGGGTACACTGATGTTGGCGCTTGTTTACTGTAAGCAAGGTGCCTGTCTACAGGAATAGCTGTACTTTGAATAAGAAATTCAGCCAAAGGTTTCTACTGCTAGGAAAAGTAATGCTTACAATCTTAACTGTGCAAACAGATAATTTCAGGGGAAAAAATATCTGTTATGAAACTTTCAGTAAGCATCAGCTTTACCATCCAGAAAAAAGCAATCTGTGCTGCTGTGGAGCCACTACAGCTCCACTTAATCCGGCTCTTGCCACATTATTTTACTTTTACTCTCGTCACTAATGATTCCTCTTAAGGGACATTTTGCTTACAGTCATCTAATACAGCACCAGAAAGTCATCAAGAGAACATGAACATGTAACCTGGGAGGAGCTGGCATAAATTAGCCTGGCTTCCTTCACAGCGGTGATGCTGTAGTTTGACATGCTCCTTGACAAATTTGCCTCCACCTTTTTTTCATATTTCTTTTACGACTCTATTAGGTTGAAAGTTCTTTACCGTCGGTAAATGCCGAAATCTGCTCTTTTTCATTCCCTCTTCAAGCCTCCATAATCCTCCTAATGGCAATAGGAATGGTAAGTGTAGCTAACTGTAGCAAAACAGCATGGTAATAAAAAAATCAGGCCTTGCCCTAGGTGGGTTTTAGCTACAGTAGTCACTGAGGCTGTAGCCAGAAGCAAGGTGGGAATTGTTAAGCGAGAGGTGGGGCAGCAGGTGGTGAGCTTTCCTCTGAGCTGGTGAACACCACTGGGATTTTTTTTTTTTTTTTAATGTACTAGTTACGAACATAAAAAATGCAAATAGTTTTGTTCTTGTTCCTTCCCCCACATGTGCCCCCAAAATGCAAAAAGTTTGCAAATCACTGAAATGGAAGAGGTAACACGGAAGTGGCGAGTGCCTCGTATGTTACTTCAAACACCTCCGGGATTGCTATGCTTTCTTTTCCCTGCCATTACATTTTCTGTATCATCTGTTATTAGCTTACTGATGCTCTGTTTTAGTTTGTAGCAGCTGTGAGACAGGGATCAAGTGTAGCAGTGGCTTTCAGGTTGGGCATCCCTGGGCTGTGCCATATCCTGGATCCCTCCTGCATGGGCAGCCACAGCGGTCTGGGTTCAGGCCTCACCCAGCCCTGGGCAGTGCTGGGAAGACTCTGGGCACAAGAGTTGTGTTCAAGCATCTGCTTTCTGTTCTTCTTTTTCTGGGCGCTCATTTGGAGACAAGGTTTGCAGCGCAGGGAACTGGAATGCTTGCATTTATCACAAAGAAGAACTACTTTTAAACGTGTAAAGCACTCTAGCATATCAGGCCACTAGAATACTGGACCTAAACCACTTAAAACTAGGATTTTTTTGAGTTTAATTTACATGGAAATTACCTGGAAGACAGCAGTTAATAATGTGATTGGATGCTACCTGTTCTGCGAATACACATTTCAAGCCTGAAGATATATAGAAGATACATTGAAGCTGTGGAAGCCTCATCCCTGTAAGTGTTGGAGGCCAGGTTGAATGGGGCCCTAGGAAATGTGATTTAGTGGATGACGTCCCTGCTCGTGGTCCCTTCCACATCAAAGCATTCTATGATACACAGACAGGTTCCCATGAACATTATGTCCCCCACAGAAAACAAAATGTTCTTTAATAAATGCACCTGACAATATATCGGATAACACATCTTGCCCTTTAAAGAAACAAGAAATGTAAATTTTAATTCCCAAGTCTCTGATTACTTTAAATGAATCTTTGCTCTATTACAGGCATCACGAAGGTGCCTAAAGCATGTCTTGGAAAGGGGTTTGCTTCCTCACACCTGTTGCTGTATCACAGCACCTGCTTGTACCGTCTGAGGATACACCTACTACCTGTGCTCCTCAAAACCAGGCCAAGGGAGATTTCACGGTGTAAAAGCCTTTTCTAAACAGATCTGGACTTGCTCTGACCCATCGTCCAGCATTAATAAATCCTGCTAGGCCTGCTGGCCTGCAATGTGGTATTTTGCTATAGACACAGCCCCAGCTTTTGGATCCAAACTGGCTTGCATCCGTCCAGCTCAGGATGGGAAGGAGCCATGCTTGGATGGCTACTACAACAGACCAGAGAGGCACAGCCAGGGCAGGCAGTTGCTGGAGAACCAAGGTTTCCTCAGGGCCTGCCTTTACTAAGAAAAAAAATGTATTTAGTAATATTCAACCAATCATTTCCGTTTTAAGATCATCAAGGTGATCTGTACTTCATATGAATAGATCAGGTTGCATTCTTTTTCTCTACACTCCTTATGACAGTTTGTGTAAGATTCAGAGAAAACAGCACCTATTGATCCCCTCCTTTTCCTTAAGGAAAAAGGCACGCAGCTGTTACTGCAGGAAGAGATCTACACGGTCTTGGAGGAAAGAAGAGGGAGGTAGTGTGGTTCTTCACCTTGCAGAGGCTGGGATGATTTTTCCTGTAGATACAAACCCCCTCTGCTTCTCTTTCAGCACAGCACCACCTAGTGCCTTTCTCAAACCCTGGAAACGCAGGGTCTGTGACTGCCTGGGCCTTGATCCATTAAGGATTGGTTACTCCAAAGGGAAGAATGTGTTCAGTGCCGCTTCAGACAATAGAGCATTCCACTGCCATTTAGCAGTCCCAAATAAATGGCCTCTATGGACGTCACTGTTGGTGTTAAGAGGCTAGACTGAAGATATCACAGGCAGGCAGCTGGGGTCTGCTCTCACTTGAATAAATGGTCTGCAGGACCTCACCCTAGAACGGGATTAAAGCTTTTCTAAAAAGCTCCTTTCAGCAAGTCAAGGTGACAGAAGATTCATCACTTGCTGGTCAACTTTAACAATAATTAAATTGCCTCAGTAATTGGAAACTCTACCTTAATTCAAGATCTAGCTTAATTTCAGCATAACACCCATTCGAGCTTCTCTGTGAAACGTAATCCTTGGTCCCTCCACACCTCCTTTTCACGTCTAGGAGCCTACACTGGATAAAATCAACTTTTGCTCTTCTCCATGACGAACTGAAAAGACTGAAATTTTAAGCCAAGACTGAAATTTCTAAGCCTTCCATTTTAAGGCTAACTTTCAAACCTTAGAATATTTTTATGGTCTTTTTGTATATCATTCTTCTACTGTTTGGAACTGAAAGTCACATTTGGTGAACAGCACATTTATCAAGGAAAAATCCTTCTTTTTTTGGATAACACTTCTATGGCAAAAGCATAACCAGAAGTGCACATGCAGACAACCAGATGGTGGTATCAGCTGTGTCAGAAGCTCTTAAGAGCTGCAGATGTAAGCAGCAGAGGACTGTCAGGTTCCAAGAGGTGGTATGTAGGAAGGGTCCGAGGAAGGCATGTTTCTTTCTGGCATGGTCTCCCTTTTTGTATGTTAAAGCACTGCTTTGGTTTATTTAACCACAGCCTAATACTGAAAGCTTTGGTAGAAGCAGTTGAGACTCGTGTCTCCGTATCTATCGGTTTCAGTATCTTTAAAACATGCGGGCTTTTGTCGTGAAGGCTCCTGGCCATTGCCATCACACTCATGTTTCGGCGCTCCTTGTCTATCACCAAGTCTTAAAATCATTGCTGGTAGATTAGTCATCCCCTTTACCCCCAGTAAAGTTCTTCTGTTTACAGTTTTATCTCTTACTCCACCTTTTCCTATAAACCAAAAGTATTTCATCCACAACAGCCTTTTTATTTTTCCTGCCTCCCTCCCCCTGCCTTGTGCAATCACAGCAGATTTGGGCAGACCCCCCAGGGGGGTCCATAAGCCCACCTCAGCTCTCACAGAGTCACACAGAATCACTGATTTGGAAAGGACCACAGTGGGTCATCTGGCTCAACCTCCCTGCTCAAGCTGGGTCATCCCAGAGCTCACGGCACAGGATTGTGTCCAGACAGTTCTGGAATATCTCCAGTAAAGGAGACTCAACAACTCCTCTGGGCAATCTATTCCAGTGCCTGGTCACCCGCACAGTAAAGAAGTTCTTCTTTATATTCAAGTGGAACTTCCTGTACGTCAGTTTCTGCCCGTTGCCTCTTGTCCTATTGCTTGGCACCACCGAGAAGAGCCTGGCTCCATCCTCTTGGCACTCTCCCTTCAGATACTCTTATACATTGATGAGGTCCCTTCTCAGTCGTCTCTTTGTGAAGCCGAACAGGCCCAAATCTCTCAGCCTTTCCCCGTGAGTGAGCTACTCCAGTACCCCTGATCATCTCCGCTGCCCTCCTCTGGACCCGCTCCAGGAGCTCCAACGTCTCTCTCGCAGGGAACTCCACACGCTCTCCCTCCAGCCCCGCGCTCCCCACATCCACGTTCCCCTGTCCGCGGCACCAACACCGGAGCCCAGTCCCGACCCCGACCCCGGACCCTGCTGCGGTGGCTCTGCCCATTGCTCGCGGGTTTAACAGGACCAGAACAGGACCAGGACCGATTCCCGCCGCTCCCGCTCTCCGCCGCCGCCGCTCCCGCCCCGGGCGCGCTCCCGCCACCGCCCACGGCCCCGCCCGTTCCGGCTGTGCGCGCGCACCGACCCCGCCCCGCTTCCGCCGAGGGCCGCGCTTGCAGCGTCATCCCGGGGGCCGGTTTGAATGAGACCCCGAGCGGGGCCGGGACCCGCCGCCCACACCGCCCGCACCGCCCGCCCGCCGCCCGCACCGCCCCGACAGCGCCGCTCCTCGCCGCGCCTCCCCCTTCCCCTGCCGCCCGCCCGGGACGCGCCGCTCCGCCATGCCGCTCTTCTCAGGTGAGCGCGGCCCCGCCAGCCCGCGCGCTGCCGGCGGGCCCTTCCCGAACGGGAGCGGGAGCGGGAGCGGGCCGTGCCGCCCGGGGGCAGCGGGAGCGGGAGGCGCCGCACACGTGAGCGATCCCGGCACACGGGCCGGCGGCGGGAGCGCCCCGGGAGGCGCGGCCCGGCCGGGAAGCAGGGCGGGAGGGAGGGCGGGAGGGAGGGAGTGCTGGCCTGGCCCTGTGGATGGCCAGGAAGGGAGGGTGGGTGTCTCACATGTCCCGCGGGTCTCGGCACTGCCCTGCCTCGGCTTGTTTGGGTTTTCTGCTAAAAGAGAAGTGGTGCTGCTCGTCAGGTGAGCCGTAGTCCTGCATCCGCGCCCCCAAATTTATTTAAGTGCGTCTTTTGCCTCTACTCTTTTAAATCCATTATATCCTAGGTAAAACCGGAGGAATCACAAACTAAATTAGATTGGAAAAGACTTCTGAGATCATCGAGTCCAACCTATGATGGATCACTACCTTGTCAACTAGACTGTGGTGCTAAGTGCCACATCCAGTCTTTCCTTAAATACCTGCAGGGATGGTGCCTCCACCACTTCCCTGGGCAGTGCATTCCAGTGGATAATCGCCCCTTCTGTGGAGAAATTCTTCCCAATGTCCAAGCTAAACCTTAAGTTACAGCTTACTTAAATTGTACTTCGTTCCACTTGCCCTCCTTGCCATGAGGCAAAGTTTCTATGAAAGACTGCAAGAGCAAAACCTCCAGTGACACTTCCTTGCTTTTATCTCACAGGTCTGAGCTACTGGGGCTTTTTAGTTTTTTAGGTTGTAGGTGGCTTCAGTACACAGTTTCTCCACTGTCTTAATTGTGGTTGTCAAACTGGCATGCTAATGTCAGTATAACAGAACTTTTCCTGAACTCATCCGCATTTTGTGGAGTCTTCCTCACTGGAGATATTCAAGAACTGTCTGGACATAATCCGGTGCCATATGCTCTAGGACGACCCTGCTTAGGTAGGGAGATTGGACTGGATGACTCACTGTGGTGCCTCCTGACCTGACCCATTCTGTGATCTATATGAGCTGTGTTTTCTGATCAGTGGGGGAATTACGTCCTTCCTTTTTCTTACTTTCCATTATTTTCAAGTTAACAAGTTTCTCTTTTGTTGTGGATGAAGTCTTAGTTGTGTTCTCTCAAGAGAAGACACGCTCTTCAGTTCTTCCTCTTGAGTGCTGAGTTGTCAAAACCAGTGACACTACAGATTAATAATTGCTAACTCTTCTGCATATTTAGTGGTGGATGCATGACTGTTCAAAAATTCAAAGCCCAAAAGTCTGTGCAGCTGACTTGTTCAGTGACTGAGTGGGTTGTCTTCCTGGAAAATGGGGAAAGCTGTGTGCTTGGTAGGTCTTAAATATGCAAAATAATAAATGTGTTAAAAAAGCCCCAGAACGCTGGGCAAATCAAAAGGTACTTTCTGCTAGAAATACTGAGAAATCAGTCATTTGAGTTGCCTTGTAGACTAATTTAGTCCAACTAGTTTAGACTTACTTGTGACTCTGTCATATTTACCCATCACAAGCACTGCATGCATCTGAAATCTGAACCTTTTTGGAAGGTTTTTTTTTAAGTTATGACTTCTTAAGAGTTGTGGGTTTTTTGTTTGTTTGTTTGTTTTGGTTTGGGTTTTTTTGTTTTGTTTTGTTTTTAAAAAGGCAGCGTAGCTATAATATATTTGTGTAAAACTGAAACACAGGTAGAAGAATGTGGCTTTCCTAAACTCTGATATTTCAGCCATTTACTGTGCATGTAGAATATTACTGTCTGCTGTATTTTACAGATTTTCAGCAAAACTTCAGCTTGCTAAAGAAGAGTTATGTGCCTGTGATAATGATAGGAAGTAGTCACAGATGTTCATTAGAAACACATGGCTTATTCCAGGCACTTTTTTATCTGCTCTCGGTCGGTACCAATTTCCCCAGAGTGAAGCTAACATTCCATTGTACCACTCTGCCTGATGTTTCTGCTTGTGATCCCCTTTCCAGCATCAAGAACTGCGCTTTCTGTGACCAAATTTCACTTCATTTCATAATTCCCATCCTGTACCTTTGCTGGGATCAGTAGCCTTGCTTTTAAAGAACGTTGTGTTGTTTTCCGCTGAAGGAGAACAGAAATGCTGTGGAAAACAACTGGAATTGCACCCCTGAACATCTTTCAGAAAGTTCGTTTCTTTGCAATGAACAGAACCAAGGGAATGGAGAGAGCTGGTTCCAAACTGCTTTTGTGAAGACCTGCCTAAAGGATTTCTTATGCTGTTATACACATATTTCTTGCAAAGTTTCTCAGTATATATGTTGCTTACAATGGTTTTGTAGGATATTTTTAGACTTGTTGGAAAGTAGTATGTTCGGGTGCCTGAGTTGTCATATAAAAAGTTGTCCCTTAGCTTGAATATTAACAGGTTTTAAGAGTTGAAAAACTGAATGTTTTTAGACAGTATAAAGTCTTGGTGATCCTGGTAATTACATTCCTGTATATTAGGAAATAATCCAGTTTCAAAACATTTCGTTTGCAGTTAATGTGAAATGGGGAAAAGAGAAATTCGATGGCGTGGAGCTGAACACTGACGAACCTCCAATGGTCTTCAAAGCCCAGCTTTTTGCACTGACTGGAGTTCAGCCAGCTAGACAGAAGGTTATGGTTAAAGGAGGAACTCTGAAGGTAGCAATCCTCGTTTTTATATTATTTCCAACTTTATTATGTGATAACATGAGCAATGGCTGTATTTCCAAGTGTTCCTCCAGAAGGTCTTCCGTTGTACATTTTAAACTGACTCCACTTCTCTGAAATAATTGTGCATAATTTGTTGCCTACTGCTAGAAAATACTGGCAAAAGTTTGTTGCTAAATAGTTTTGAGATACACTGTTGTTTTAAAACGCTTGTCACTCTTATACCAAACACTGCTCTGCTTAGTGGCTTTCTTTTCCTGTTACTGTTTCATGTTGAGAATCTAGATGCAACTTTTTTCTTTTTAGCTTGTTTAACAAAAGTTTCTCTAGCGCTTCTTTGCTGGAGACTTTCTGTTGTAATGAGATAAAGTCAGCTTTGCTTCAAAAAACTGTTTGCATCTAAGCTGTGCTGAATAACAGATGAAGAACCTTATTGAAAGAATGACTTTGCTGCTTTTTATTTCAGTCAGGCAAAACTTGATGTGTAAAGGGTTAATGTTGTGTAATCTTGGCTGAAACACAGTTGCATATTTAGAAATACATGATTAATATTAATGAAAATGCTTGCTTGTCTTTTGCTGCAAGATAATTAACTTGTCTTTTATTTTATTTCACAGGATGATGACTGGGGTAACCTAAAAATAAAGAATGTAAGTTCTCAGTAGTAACTAAATTTTACTAGTTTGATTTTTATTTTGGCATTTAAAGAAAGAGTTAAAAGTGCTTGCTGTTTCTCTTTGAATGGGTAGCACTTTTTTAAAAATCTCATCTTGACGTAAAATAATTTTACAAGTGTCATACATAAGGATGCTTACAAAAGGTCTCACCATTGATTTGTAAAAAAACCTTTCTTTGGCATCAGTAGGGAAATGGCACTATCTCTTTTGAAGCACTTGGGAGCATGCATTTCTTTCTTTCTTACGAGAAATGCTCTGGGTCTGAGCAGTGCTACTTCTGCGTGGTCTACCTTATTATAAAAATAAGTGATGTTGTGTGGAGAGAGCTTGTGAACCTGGGCACTGTCTGTGGATTGTTGTGCTCATTTGTCCCCAGTGTGGACAACCTCTGTTGGGAATGCTGAAGTTACAGCTCTTTCTACGTCCTGAAATTTGTTCTCCTGTACCAAATAGCTGCTGTTTATAAACAAAGCCATTAGTAATCTTAATTCATACCTTCGTCTAGTTCAAAAAGAAAACAAAAAGTGAACGTGTTTCTGCTGCTTACCTGTATAATATTGCACCAGATATATCTCGTAACATCTTGGAACATCTGTTACAGGTTTTACTCCAGTTCTTCACTGAGCAGATTGACTTAGGTAGCATTACTCTTACCCTTGTAACTAGTTCGCAGTCATCCATTAGCAGCCTGTAGATGCAGTTGTTGTAGCAAAGTCATTCACCGAAAACACCCCAGTAATATTCTTGTCCTTTTCTGCATACTGTTGTGCTAATAGCTACCTTTATTTATTTTAATAATATTATGTATGAGTTCTAGGGATTTATTTGCACTGTCAAAGCAGTTTCTTTTCATTCTATTGTTCATTCTCTTCCTTAGCACTGTATTTTTTTAAGGCCCCAGGTAGTAATTTCTCCTCCTTTGATAGATCTTATTGTGTAGATGTACTCCTGTTGAATGCTAAAAGTCTCCTTTTCCTTGTGCTAGTTCAGCAAGCATGGTAACTTGATTGCTGTTTCCCTCCCCCCCCTTAAATGTTGGTTCTCATGCCTAAACTGATGGGGTAATTTAGGTTATTTTTTTACTTTTCAGTTAGTTTAATGAACTCAGAACTTACCAGGCCAAAAATGGCACCTCCCTTTCCTCCTTGCTTTTCAGGTGACAAAAAACGATCTGAACTCAAAGCTATGGTCCTCATTATTGCCCGCAACTGTCTAAAACATCTTCTCAGATTCCAAGTTAAGGATGAGGAATGTTTTTGTTGTTGTTTAGAGAATTCTGAGTTTGAGAACTTGAGACTGTTGATTGAGGCTCAAGTGTTGCAGCTTCTTTCAAATCAGAATTTGGTTGCTCCGTTACCCTTGGCAGTTTGTAAGGCTTAAAGGAAAGAGGAATATCAGCACTCAGGTGTTGAAGGTGGTCCATCCCTAGTGGTCCATCAGGAAGGGACCTTCTCTGAGCACTTCATGTTGGGGTGTTCCCGGAATGTTAAGTTTAGTCCCACCTGGCGTCCTGAGTTGTCAGCTGTTGGCAAGCTCGCTAGATGTTTCAGTGGAAACATCTAGCACAGATAATGATGTGGAAGTGTCCTCAATAAGTACTTTCTAGATAAGAGGGAGTAAAGGTATACCCTTAAATCACGATAGTGCAGTATTGATTCTGTAAACTAAGAGAAAGGTTGTGTTTATTCTCGGGCAAATAGCTGAAATATGTTAAGAGCTTAATGATTTTATTTTAACTGGAAATAACTGTCCTTAAATATTTATTGCTGTTTTTACTGTGTTTCAAGGGGATGACCTTACTAATGATGGGTTCTGCAGATGCACTTCCAGAAGAGCCAATTGCTCGACCTGTCTTTGTAGAAGACATGACAGAGGAGCAGTTGGCTTCAGCTGTAAGCATATTTCAGACTTTGATTTCTTGTAAACCTCAGAGTAATGGCAAGTTTTTAAATACCTGCAGTTGCTTAAAACTGTATTTTAAAACTGTATTGTGTGTTTAACATCTTCTCCAAGAAATGCAAATTTACATTGATGACCCAGCTTGAAGCAGTGACAAGAAGTCTGGGATTTATTTTAAAAGTCATATAATTAGTGCTGTTTTTTCTTTGAGCATGCAGCTTGGTAGATTTTCTAAAAATAGCATTACTAATGTTTTTAAAGACAAAGTTTTATTGCCCTTGCTGTATTAGTGTCCTGAACTTTGTCCGAACAAGGGCTCTTAGAAGTGGAAAATTGTTTCCTGCTTCTTTCATACCTGTGGAGGGAAACCAGGGTTTGTCTGGGGTAGGGTGTGTTTGGGGTTTTGTATGTCTGTGTTAGTAGTTTTAAGTCAACTTTTCTTTGTGAAAAATGGAAGTAAGTTTGACATTAGTAGAACACATTTTATGTCTTACCTTATTGGAGTTAAGTCTGAAAGAGCATAATTAATCTATTATTTTTTAATGAAGCAACTTCTGAGTTGTTTTCATTTTTACCCTTTGAAAGACTTCGTTTTCCCGTCAGTCATTTGAACTGGGAGCTCTTTGTCACACTTAACAGTTGCATGACTGTTGTCAGCTGTGCCTGCAGAATGGGAATACTTTTGTACATGTCTGTATGAAAAAGCATCTGAAATTTAGGATTGTGTTTGTGCTTCAGAATTTATTGCTTTCGAGGCCACCTGCAGGTGAAGAATATTTATGTATTTTTGAGATTAACCCTAAACACAGACTTTGATATAACTGAGAGGCAAGCGAGGAGATCATTCAGTGTCAGATACCATTTTGAAAAAGTTGCTCGTATTGCATTTCTCTGATTGAAATTTTGCAATACATCAGAATTCAATTGTCTGTACTACACGTATTCAATAATGGAATACACAGCTAAATGAATTCTCTCTTCCTCAGGTATTTTATTTGTACTGGTATCCAGTACTACCTCAGTTTCATTAAACTGTGTTTTTCCCTGACTACCTAAGCATTCAGGATTAAAAAAAGAAAAAGAAAGAAAAATGCTATTATATGGTAA
Source organism: Empidonax traillii (assembly GCF_003031625.1). Taxonomy (NCBI): domain Eukaryota; kingdom Metazoa; phylum Chordata; class Aves; order Passeriformes; family Tyrannidae; genus Empidonax; species Empidonax traillii. Next base: position 601,336 of record NW_020955287.1, on the reverse strand, counting down.
TTTATAGTTGTTTCTGAAACTGGTTAGTTTAATTATTAGTTGGCCTTCACATTTGTCAAATTCACAAGTTGTCTGAAAAGATCAGATTAATGATCTGTTGTAGACTTCTGAAGAGGAGTTTAAATAATGCTTTTGTTTCAGACTACAAACTCCATCACTTCCAGAGTTTTACTGAGAACTGATTTTTAATTAAACATCAGTGTTTTGTGCAAATGTATTCATGTGGAACTTCCCTGGAAATAGAATTTTAAGGTCAAAACTTGAATGAGATTACAGTTGAACTTTCTGAATGACTGCCTGCTTGAAGAATATGTTCATTAAACTAAACGTGCACAGGAAAGAAAACCAAAGCATTCCTGAATCTCCCCTAAAAACAGTGAATGGTGAAATGATTAATATAATCATAAAGTGCATCTGGAAAATGGAAAACTTCATAAAGTTGGATAGAATTTTCCATGTTTTATGCATCTCTGATAGCTCCTCTTCTTAGAAGTTGATGTAAAATTACGGTGTTTGTAAAAAATGGTTGCACATCTCTCTGACCTTTAAGCACCCTTGTGAATCTTTTGGTAGATGGAATTGCCATGTGGATTGACAAACCTTGGCAACACTTGCTACATGAATGCTACGGTTCAGTGTATCCGCTCAGTGCCAGAAGTGAAAGAGGCCCTTAAAAGGTAGGATTCAGGACGAAAATACCACGACTAAAATGTTTTGTTTAGCTTATGAAACAAGATATTTTGTGGAACTGCTATCTTAATACTGGTATGGATTATCATAACAATCTGTTACTCTTTAAAAGTATTCAAGGTTAATGTAGTGACTGGAAGTTTGTCCTATGGCTGTGTTACTCTATACTTTACTAAAGAACTTAAGGCTGTGCATTTCTTGAGACTGGCTTTTAGTAGAGAGAACATGTTTTGCCTAGCTAGAAAGTGCTTCCTATCAAGACTTGTTTAAAATGCTAAACCAAGCTACTGAAGTCCTAACCCTGTTTTTTGATTAGTTTTTTATGGTCTTGTTCTGTATAGAAGAATCATATGTCCAGTTCCTTTGAGGAATATTTCCTTCAGTGGCTTTACTGTACGACGTGTTTTCAGGTGTGAAATTCTGATGTTACTGACGTTTGCTACTTGGAGGTACAAGCAGGAAGTTCTAAGATAGGACCATGGGTATTATGGTAGCAAACTGGAATATGCCATAGTCATGTGGATGTCTAGGAAACAGAAGACATATCTTTATGGAGTTTTGTTTCATTTTCTAAATTGTTCTGATTGTAGGAGAACTTTTCTGATTTTTGTTTGTTTTTTTTTTTTTTTTGCTATTCTGGACTGAAACGTGAAAATGGCTAGTGTAGGTTTTGGTTTTTTTCTTGTAAGAGGTCTCCAAGAAACTTGAAAATTATGAATATCAGAGGAAAAAAGAATACCTGGCAATGTGAGCCTAAATTTGTCCTCATGATGAATTGTAATGAGAAAACAATCAGTATTTTAAAAAAGTGAGAATTAGGTAGAGCATTACCATCTTAGGGTTAACTTAATTCCTTTAAAACACACTGTTTTCTTAATTTCATGGTACCCAGCTGGATATTCTGGATTACTGTAAACACTGGTTATTTAAGTAGTTATAAATTTTTCTTCATTCTGTTAGCAGGTGAACCCTAATTATTTAGCACTGAGGACTATTTGTGAAGTATAGAAACTTGGTTTTAAAGGTTTTTATTGTTTATCAGTGTTGCCATTTTAGGAAAGTCTGTTTATTTCCATGTGAAGGACACTTGAGTTACTGCTCTGAATAAGAATATTTAACAGATTTAACATTCCAAATGGCAAAATGTAGCCTGTGAAACTGGCAGAGTGCAGTACAAGATGTGGCTGTATTTTCTGTGGGAAGTCAGGTTCACACTCAGATTGAAGCTGTTTTTCCCTGGAGATTCGGCCTCTATTTGGTCTTCTCTGCTTGATGACAGCATGGAAGGCTGTAGGGTATATGGCAGTAGGAGAGGGGTGAAAGGGCTCACGTGGGAAAGCTTAATGTTACAGCTTTGTTTCTCCCCGCCTGCTCCAGTGGTTTCCCTGTTTTGTAGCATGTCAGGGGAAAGTTTCCTGCTTATCATCTGGCAATGATGAATTGTCAGAATTTTAAAAGTGCACTCTGAGATTGGAGAATGTGAGACCCTCCTTTTGCTTGTATGCTTTGAGGAGTCCATCTGTTCCTCATCCAACTGCTAAATTAAGAATTCTTTTAAAGAAGAGTGCTAAGTTCTAGTAATGTGGGTGGACTCCCATACCTTTTCAACATAGGAAATATCTCCCCAAGAAAACATTGCACCTCTTGGTGTTTTGCTTCTGCTGCACAGGGACGAAGCAAGCCTGCCTTCCATCTCTGTGCATTGTATCTGCCATTTATCCTCAAAGGTGGCTTTTTTCCGTGTATCTGAAGGAGCTGTGGATAACGTTTCACAAATAGGGTAGCTTTTATTCAGACTTTTTTAAGAAACTGAGAAATCAAGTCTTTGAGGCAAGTGCATTAGGGAAGTAGCAGTGATGTATCCAGACTTCTTGGTCTGCCTTTATTTATAGTCTGAAAGATGCCAGTTTTCCTTTGCTTCCATGCAGTGCTTGGAGAATAGCTGAGACTTTGAGGTGAGCGTGAGTAAATCTTACCTTCAGTTACTTCTGGTTTGGTTATTGATTTCTTTTGATATATTTAAATAAATCTAGGAGTAACCTGCTTTGTGATCTGCTGCTCTTCTAAGTTGCGTTTATTTGCATACAAATTGGTTTTCTTCTCTTTTAGGTATGGTGGTGCCTTAAGAGCTTCAGGAGAAATGGCCTCTGCTCAATACATTACTGCAGGTTAGTGTTCAGAGTGGACAACAGGGTTTTAAACTAGTGTGTGATTTCCTGCTAACTGCAGATGAAATTTGCAGTGAGAACCCTGTGTATTGTTCTTTAGTACATATGCCTTAGGAATTATAGATCTGCTAGCACTGGAGGATTTATTTTGTCTTTGAGGGTTATTCTGCCCCTGCCTGCAAAACGTGTATCTCTGCATATTACCCAGCTGCATGCTGGGGAAAAGATATTCAAGTGTGGTCTAGGCTTAGATAGAAATAATTTGTATCTTTTAACTGCTTCACAGATAGGCATAGAGTAATTGGAACTTCCTAAAGCACACTTCATCCATCCATTGGTTGATCTGATCATTTTGCATAGAAATATTTTAGTGTGCAGTTCTTTGTTCCACTTAATGGTAGTCTAATGCCATACTCCTGGAACATGTATTTCATTGGTAGTTTTTAGCATGATTTATTGGCTGAGCATTTTTGTTAGGGTAGCAGCTGGTGCTTTATCAGTGGTCTTAGCCTTTACCCTAAAGATCCAGATTTCATAACTGAAATGGAAAGTAGTGTCTTCAAAATGAGAGTTATTCTTTGTTGTGGTGATCTGGGTGCTCACAGCGTGGGAGCTCACGGTGGCCCCGTATCTTCAAGCTCTAACTAGAATTCTAGTTAGACCCCTTAGACTTGAACAAGGGTACTACTTGTCCGCTTTTTCTTTTTTTACTCTATTTCATTGCCCCACTAAGATGCTGGGCCAGGACACTGGGATTTCTACCAGTCCATTTAAGGAAAAACAAAACAATATAAGGAAGGAAAGGTCCAGTTTGTGGGTATGCCTGCTGATCGAATTTTGGGGTGGTAAGTTCAATGGTTACTCTATACAGACATGCCTGCCCCTCCCCTTTTAACTGCCTTTACTTCGTGTCCATTGTTTTCTTTTTAAGGTGACAGCTCTGCTTCTTAGGTTGTTTTTTTTTTTTAAATAGTTTAAGTAATTTGTAGTTAATTCTTGGGTGCTGAGCTGTTCAGGATCTCCTGCATGACACTTGTGGTGTTTTTTTTTTTTTTTTACTTGCTGTGTCATATCAGTTACACCTTTTATCAAGGTCAGTGAAGACACTTCTGAAAGAGAGGAAGCAACTGACCTCGGTTCCTTGTAATCTTGCCTTTGTTCACTTAGTCAAGAGTACCGTTCATTAGTCTCTCCATTTGTAAATTAGAGACCATGCAGACTGTTGCCTACCTCACAGGGTTGTTGTGAGGATTAACAGGTCTCTGAAGTGACCTGTGGATTTAAAATGCTGTAGCCTGAGTAGATGAAACATAGATGGTAGGGTGTGGAGCAAAAAAGAAAGCCATGCGTGTTGTCATGCAGTCAGTATCATTTGTTGGATTGCACACAGTTATGGGCTGTCTGCACATATGCATACACGTACTTGTTTTCCTGGGTCTTAAGAATGAGTATTTCCTAGATATTTTAGTTGGGAAAAATGAAAGGTTTTTTTCCCAGTAGTTGGTGAAACTTAAGCTGCTCTAGAGGATGAATTGTGAACGTTTTCTGGTTTCTCTAGGTGTAGTCCTCTTGTTCCTCAAATGTTTTTCAAATGAAATCTTCATTGCTCAAAAAATTTATTTTATTTTATTTTTTGTTAGCAGCCAGGAAAGACAAGGTATTATGTGCCAAACTCTCAAAATTGTCATCTTGATGCTTGCAAAGTCATGTTCGCAAATGAGATCTTGGGTGCACCTGTTATGCCACCTGGAAAACTTGGTCCTGCTTTGGAAAGATCAAACTGGACACTGTTAAATGATTGGTCTTTAAATGTTGTTGCTGGTTTACTATTCTTTTTACACTTCCTGCCATGTTTGAATTGTTCTTGCACTTCTCAAAGCATTCACTTACTTTTTCTTCAAGCTCTTAGAGACTTGTTTGATTCCATGGATAAAACTTCCTCCAGTATCCCACCTATCATTCTCCTGCAGTTTTTACACATGGCCTTCCCACAGTTTGCAGAGAAAGGTGATCAAGGCCAGTACCTTCAACAGGTAAAGACCGATTATTAGCTTACTGTTTAAAAATTCTATAATATATTGGAAGTTGGGAACAAGAATATATTAAAACTTCCCTTCCCTTATGAAAATAATTTATCCCAGTAAAGTGTCTTTTTGTAGCATAGAAAAAGTTGAATGTGGCATCAGTTGCTAGTTGTGAAAATGCATGGTGGAATTTAGTTAAGGAATCCTTCCATTTTTTTTTTTTTTTTTTTAATAGAATAAAGGTTGATGGGTTTAATATTACTGAATCATAATGCTACTAGTCAGATGTAATGTTGTGTTCTCTTCCTAGGATGCCAATGAGTGCTGGGTGCAGATGATGAGGGTGCTGCAGCAGAAGCTGGAAGGCATAGAAAGTGATACAGTTATGGAGGTAATTGTAGTCTTACTCTAACCAGTTAGGATTTATATTATTTCACATGTTTTTTTGCCAAGTATTATCTGTTAGTGAATTCTCCAACATGTGTCTGCCTGAAGTCCAGTAAGGGAAATTGCTTTCTGATGTGTTTGGTCAGCATAACGCTACCTACATCATGTCAGCCGTGCTGTGGAGTGCACTAAAGGGGTGCCTTCACTCTGGGCTTTGTAAGGCCTGTGTTGGACCGAGCTGGTGGTGACATACTCACATGCATGGCAGCTGGCCCTGATAACCTGTGAATTCAGTGCGTTAAGAACTTTTTATCTCTGAAAAAAGTGTGCTGCAGTTTTAATTTAAAGTATTTTAAACAGACAGCTAACCAAATCAACTTGATAAAAAATTGCTTAAAGTTTTTTCCCCAAGATTTTGGCAGCCCAGCTCTTTCCTTTCTCTGTCAACTGTTGCCAATGGCAAAAAATCGGATAGACTACCCTGAAATTTAAGATAGATTTAAATGGGGGGGAGAGAGGTGTGAGTTTTTGATTGAAACCTTGCTTGCTGATGTGCTTTGATGTGGTTTTAGTAGCATGCTGTAAGTACACTGGTTTTGAAACCTTTATGCTGTGTAAAAAGATTGGCTGGCTAGGAAAAAATGCACTTACAGAAAGAATAGGCTTTAAAGAATTTAAATAAATGAGATTATTTTGTCTGTAGAGAAGACTGTGTTTATGTGCTATTTAAAGTTACATCATAAGAGAATTTGTTTTACAGACAGACTCTGGAGCTACAGCAGCATCTTCTAAAAAGAAGAGTTTAATTGATCAGTTCTTCAGCATTGAATTTGAAACAGCGTATCCTTAATCTTTAGCAGTTGAGTTCAGGGGTGATAAGCAGTGTTCAGAATAGTATAGAAAATTAAAAGTGTGTGTTGTGGAAGAGGGGGAATGATGCCGTGCAGGAGTACACAGAAGTTAAAGTTAAGATTGGATATGCTTTGATAGAGAGGATGATGTGGGGAGGAAGAGTGATAATGGAAATTTACGGGAAAAACCTTGTTGAATTTAAATAGCAGATTTCCTTCCCACAGAACATTGACACTCATCAAATTTGAAGATGCTGACATGTTTTATCCAAATAAAAGTAGTTATTGTCCTAAATAGCCCTTTTTTGGCTTGTAGAGGTGTGTTGCTGATATACTTGTCGTACTAAACATGCACAAAAGGCAGCATGATTGATTTCTTAAGAAATAAATTAGATGTCCACTCTTAGATGAGTAAGAAACAAATGCAGCTGACAACTTTCCAGTAGCTTCTTTACAACAGGAAAAAAAGGTATATGACCACATGGGGCACACATCTCATGGCAAGTATTACTCTTTTTCCCACTTCTCCACCCCAAAATCTCAGCTGTCATGAAACTGAGCACCACTTTAGAAAGAATTACACTGTGCATTTGGCTTGTCTGAAATAAGGAAGCATCCCCTTAAATGAGGTGCTGTATCTCATAGCTTGGTAGTAAAGAAGAATAAAGGCCTTTTTTAAGGTAAGAGTCACGCATCTCTCTCCCTTTATCGTGATGTTTGTTATCCTTGAAATAGCTGGAGTTGCAGAATGCGTAGCTAAGAGTAATGATGCCTAAGCAGTAGCAAGAGGAAGAGACTTGTTAGAAAAGGGGTGTTGCAAACCTTCAAGGTGATTGTGGCAATGTTTGTAGAATAGGTGCAGTCAGAAAAATACCTAGTAGGAAAGAGGTGGATGAGAGAAAAGGATTGGGGTAGAAATATGAAAAGAGAACAATTAGAAGAATGTGTAGAAAACAATGAAAGAATGGACTTTATTTCGGTGAAGAGGACAGATACAAAGCAGGGAAAGGAGGCTGTGCATGTTGAAAGAAAGGAGAAGTCTGGCCAGCAGCAGGAAGAGAAGAATTTTATTAATTAAAAACAGCAATGGAGTGTAATGTTGCAAGAGGACTTCATAACTTGGTGTTGGCAGCCAGTTGGTATGTTTTGTGTCATGGGGGTTGGGTGGTGGGGTGGAGAAGAAAGAGCAAAGCAGGCCTCAGCTTAAATGGTGATCAAATACTTCTTTTTGTTTTTTTTGGTGTGCTGTCTTCCTCAGATGCCCCTTGTCATTAGCCACAAAGGAACAGATTGGTTAGAACAAGGGGCTCTTTCAAATCTTTTTTACACTATGAGAAGTAAAAGTACTATTGATGCACAAGCACATAATTCCCCTAAAATTACTGTGCTGTTTGGCATGTTGGTTTCACTAGAGTAGTAGTTCAGCTCTTGCTGCATGATGGTTTTCCTTAATTTTGTGAAGCATGAAATGTACAGAAGCCGAAGAAGAGGAAGTAACTAAAGGAAAGGAGAATCTGCTTCAGCTTAGCTGTTTTATCAATCAAGAAGTGAAATATCTGTTTACAGGACTAAAATTGGTAAGCCATTGCAACTTTTATTTAATTGAACTTCTGGATGACCTCTGTTTTTTTAATCTGTGACTTGGAATTGACATCTGCTGTCCAAGCTTTACAAAGTTTCAAGAATCTTTTTGGTGTTCAGTGGGAAACTGGCTGGGAAATATATTGCACGTTAAATGTCAAGTAGACTTCAACAGAGCTTTTTCTTGACCCTGGCATGGTCTTCCCCATGCAGGTAACCAAGAGCAAGACAGTTTGGTACTTCTTTGTTCAGCTGGCTTTCACTCTAGATTGAGCTGTATCATGATTTAAATATGCAGTCATTGCTTCCCAAAAAATCCAAAAGTCAACTTTTAAAGTAGAGTCTGAAGTAGCAGGGGGAGGAGTATAAGATCAGGACAGTGATCTGGTTTGTACTTAACTAAAATCAAGTTGCATGGTTCTCAGATAATCTTTGTATCTGCTTTTTCTTTCTTTTTCTTCTAAATTGTAAAAAAAAAAAAAAAAAAAAGAAAGATAAAATAGCTAATGCTCACAAATTAAAAATATTAGGAAAAAAGAAACTTCACTTTTAGGCCAAAAAAGATCTAGAATTCTTATGCTGGATTGCCTGTAGCACAAGAGTTGCAACACTAAGAACCAGGCTGATCTTTCCCTGAATTTTATAAGGAGACACCAGCTGTCTCCTTATATGCAGCTCTGTCTGTTTGAAACAGAGCTGAGAAATGTGCAAATATTCTCATCACAAGAAACTTCAGATTTTCTTTGGTTATTACAACCATGACACAATACATTTGTAACCAAGTCCAGATGCAGTTCATAACCAAAACCAGTTGTTCTATTCCTGTAGAGCAAAATTTTCTGCAGAGAGAAACTTAGTGTTGTCAGGGCTCAGGAATGAGCCTGGAGCTGAAGGAATGAATGGGCATGGTCTTTCTGCCAAGGAATTTCAAAATCCTGTGTTTCATAATGGCTGATAGCAACACAAGAGACTGGCAGGACAAGATTTAATTTATGGTTTGTTTACCCCCATTGTGCTTTTCTTTAAGCTGTGTTTTATGATGAGCATGTTTTACTTTTCTTTAAACAGCGTCTTCAGGAGGAAATCACCAAACTCTCTCCGACGCTGCAAAGAAATGCACTCTATATCAAATCTGTGAGTGGTACTTCTCTTTCCTTCTGCAATTCCTTTAAATGTTGTCAATTTTCTGTCCCAAAACACAAAGTTATTGCTGCAACAGCTTGTGATTTATGTTTATAAAGCATCTGAATATCCACTACCAAGAAATTGAACACCAGTTGAAAATTATTTCTTTGAGTACACTTCTATATAGAGCTTCAAAACAGGTGACCTTGCTGTATTCCCATGGGTTTGTGTACAAATATGTTCCCGTAACAGGCTGTAGTGCTTAAGATCTATGAATGTCAAAAGTAAAAGCTTTTTCTAATTTGTTTTTTTGTAGTCCAAAATTAGTCGCTTGCCAGCGTACCTGACTATTCAGATGGTCAGATTTTTTTACAAAGAGAAAGAATCTGTGAATGCCAAAGTTCTTAAGGTAAGTAAGTTTTTCTACATGTTGAAGTTTTAATTCCTTTTTATACTTTCCTGTGAGTTTTTATTATAAGTAGACAACTAGTACTTGAAGAGTGTTTATTAAATTGTTTGATTTCAAATTGCATTAAAAGTATTAACAAAGTAGCTTTGTTCCAGTTGTGATGGCGTGTGGCAAACTACACTATCGGACTGAGGAAGGAGGTGAAGGGCAGAAGTGAATTTGCCCCGATGCTGTTAGGATGTTTTTTGGTGTCTTTTCACCACTGGTTCAGAGGAGGATGTTTAATTAAGGAGAGGGCCATGCTTTCAGTTGTTGAGAGTAAGTTGATAAGAAGTGTTTATGCTGTCCAGCACTTCCTGTCTTAGTTACTCTAATTGTTTGGCTTTCTGATGAACAAATGCAAGAAGCAGCTGCAAACAGGCAAATGGTCCAGTTTTGTTTTCTGTTTGGCCTTGGCTGACAGACCTCGTTGGCTGCCCAGGGAGCATCATGATAGATGCTCCTTTCTTACCAGATGGGGAAAGGAAATAAAGATTGAATTTTAGAAGATTGTTTGGATAACAAATACTGACATTTTTTGCAATTGTAGAGTTATCCTACATTCCTTTTTTTTTTTCTTTTCCTTAGGCCTGCATAAGTATTTCTGTAGTGTAAAAGTGGGAGAGTTAACAGTAAAGAATCTGATTTATTAATTATTAATGTATACTGAATGTAGTAATACATGGTGGTTTGTTTATACTGAATTAGACATTCTCCTGTGAGACCACTGTAGCCCTTTAGGTAAGTACTCTCACCTAAGTTTCAGCAGAGCAGGTTGCCATAAATGTGAAGAGAGTTGCATTTAATTTGACTTATGATTGTCTTCCCATGGGAGAGTTCTTTGATGTGGAGTACCAAATTGTGCGAATAAGTCTTTATGCTCTTTACTTCCTAGGATGTTAAATTTCCTCTTATGTTGGATGTGTATGAGCTGTGTACGCCAGACCTTCAGGAAAAAATGGTTTCTTATCGATCAAAATTCAAAGATCTAGAAGACAAAAAAGTAAATCAACAGCCAAAGAATGTAAGTTTCCTGACATTGTAATTAAGTCATACGTCTGAAATTGGGGTACAAATAAGAACTAGAGAAAACTTGACGTCCTTAAAGATCTTATTTTCCTGTGTATTATCTTTGTATTGAGCTTCAGATCTCTTTTTCATGCATCTTCATCAAAAGACAAGATCTGCTTTGGTATAATTGCTTGATGAGAAATGTTAAATGCTGTCGACAGACAGCATGTATTTAATGTATTAAAATGTGGTGCTTCTGCTTACCGGGGCTATGCCTAAAGGTTTTCTGTGAATTACAAAAAATTATTCTCTTCAAATATTACTGCTTGCTGGCTGGTCTCTTCTTGAGTGCAGTGTAGGAAGCTGTTCCCTGCTCACCAGCTGGAAAGGGTTGTACAAGGAACTGCTACATATCTGACTAATAAAATTTAGAATATACATACCACTGAGCTTAAAATCAGTACTCTAAAATCTTGGTAAATGGTTTCATGTCCTGTCCTGTCTACGGGTCAGTTCTAAAAGCAAATTCTCTGTCTTGAATGAAGAAAAAAGCAAATGAGCTAAAGCTGTAGTGCTTTAGCCAATTTTTTCGAAGTTTGCTTGTCTTTTCCTCGCTTAACTCCTGGCAAATTCATTTAAACATTCGGATAAGGCTTGCATCTCCTCTTGCACAGATGGGAGCAAGGAAAGAGTGCTTTTTTCCAAACAAAACGTATTGGCACTTAGAGTCTGTCTCTGGTATTTTCGTATTGGCACTTCTGCTGCCAGCAGGCCCCTAAAAAGGAATCAGTCTTCAACTACAGAATTGTTTCATAAACAAACCCATAAATCTGGTGGCTGAACAGTGTAGGCACAATACATGCTAAAATGGTTATATATTTGCTTTAAAATTGGTCTTGCTTAGATAAGGCTTTTGTATGTCCACCTAAAAAATACAGTAATTGCACTTGATTCAAGTTGAATAAAAAATGTTTAGACTTAGATTAAATCAGTAGAGAGTTGGAATTTGATACAATTGTGCTAAAGCTTCTATTAAACCATTCCACACTAATTCAGCATATTCTGTTTTTTAGTCTAGTAAAAGTGATGGTGCACAGAAAGAAGTTAAATATGAACCATTTTCTTTTCCTGATGGTGAGTACTGGGAAGCAAATCTACTTTAAAGTAACTTTCTATTTACTTGTGTTCAAGTGTGCCTGATGGTAGGAGTATTTTGAGAACCCTGATTCCTTTTAATGCCTTTGAAAATTATTCTTCAGAAACCGACAAATTTAAGGAATGGAAAGATTAGGTGAGGCAGAATGTTGAGATGATAGTCAAAGGCATAATTGCCATCCACCTGACAGGCTGGTGATAATAGAAGATATGCACATCAAAAGACATTTGCATGTAATGTGCAGTTGTTTTGCTCTCTGCCTTGTCAGTGGGTGGTAGAAAGCTGAAACCAAAACAAAACTTAAACTGGACTTGTAGAAGTGTAGTGGCTGTGCTGGTGCTGCCTCAGTCTTGGGGGGCTTGGAGACTGAAGGCCCGACATATTCACCCTTTGCATTTACATCGGTAATGTTTATGGATCCATGTTTATTTCATGAAAACACACAACATCCTGGGTTTCCTGAGAGACTCTCCTGGCTCAGAGCTGCTGCTTTTAGTTCGTGGGGTTTTTTTTGTACTGTGCTGTACAGTGGGGTTTTACACAAACACAGTGCTGCAGCGCGGTTATCGTGTCTTGGGTCTGCAAGCTGCTAAAAATACTGCAGCTGTTCAAGTAGGATTTGATGTAACTTTTTTTCCCCCCTTCTTTCTTCAGATATTGGTTCTAACAACTGCGGCTATTATGACCTGCAGGCAGTGCTAACACATCAAGGCAGATCAAGTTCCTCTGGGCATTATGTGTCTTGGGTTAAAAGGAAACAAGGTAAAAAAAAAATTGACAAATTTCAGCAATGTTAACCACTCTTCACAACTTTCATTGAGGGGGCTGTTAAGCAAGCTTAGATTTTATGAATTGATAATCCTCTTGTTTTTCTTGCAGATGAATGGATTAAATTCGATGATGACAAAGTCAGCATTGTTACACCTGAAGATATTTTGAGGTTATCTGGGGGTGGAGACTGGCATATAGCTTATGTTCTACTCTATGGTCCTCGCAGAATTGAAATGGTTGAAGATGAAGCTGAACAGTAGTCTTCCGTTCTAGTCATTCTGCCTAGGTGTGAAATAAATGTTGATTACTGATCACTTCTTTAACCCCAGAGCTTTAGCAAGTGGATACATAATTTGTTCAAACCTTTTCATGTGAAGAGGGATATTGTTTTAAAACTGATCCATGTACCAATTAGTCACTACTGGACTGGACTGCCAATTGTGGTGGTGACAATACTTAAAATAGCTTTAATGTCTTGCAGAAGATAATTTTTTTTTTAAAAATGAGCCTCTCCTCCTTCTTCTCTAATGTCATCAAGTATTTATTACACACCTACTCTCACATTTGTTACTCTTGCATGGTTTATACCACAATTCAGTAGCTGTCCATCCTTTGCCTTACCTGGCAGTTTTGTTAGGAAGGTAGAAGAGGAACCGTTGCCTTGTTGTGTAACTCAGTGCTGCTGCCCGTAGCCAACAGCTGTGGCTACAATCAAGTATTTGTCCAGCCTGACCTGCTGATTCAGTCTGTTCTGTTGCTGGCATCTCATGATTTCAAAATAAATTGTGATCAGCAATGTGTCTCCATTAAAAACAGTTCCTGTCCTGGTAGTGTAGACAGTATGTGTTTGTTTTCACTTCTTGGGCCACCACTGATGAATGTCTCAAAGCAGTCAAGGAATAAAGCCACTTTTTTTTAAGCTGTAGGGATGTTTCTCCTGTCCTGTTTCTCAGTAGATAAGTCTAGTGGTGGCTGCAAAACTGGGCTTTGCTTACTTACAGGAACTACTTCAGTAACTAACTGTGAGTCAGTGTGGCTGCAGTGAAAGAAACAGCCAACACTACCACGAAAAACACTATCAAGGCCATCACCACACTCCCCCCGTGGTGTGGAGGTTCCCAGTGCTGATGTGTCCCAGTCTCTTCATATGAAATACCTTCACTTCTGTTGGTATAGGGGTGAGTTTGCCTGTGCCCCACTTGCTGGGAGGGGGCCCCTCTTTTACCCTTCCCTGGGGACACTGGTGTCAGCTGTGGCCTTCACAGGTGCTTTCTCTCCCTTAAAATCGTGTTGTGGGTTGCTGCTCTGCCACCTTCCTGCACAGCGTTCCCTGGGAGCACACCAAAGGCCTCGGGGTATATTTTAAATCAGCTGCATGGTATTTAAAGGCAAGCTCTGCCCAGTAAGGGAGCCCCCGTGGTCTTGTGTGCCCACAGAAACTCTAGACTTCCCCTGTGTGAAATGCTTATTCTGTCTCCTGTTAAAGAGGAAGGAGGGATGGGGCCTGTGCGTGGTTGCTGCTCTGTGGAACTACATCCTCCCATTGTCAGCTTTCCCACTGCGGAGGTGGCAGGCAGGCCCCACTGAAGAGCTGTCAGTCATTCCTGCACACCTCCACTCATAATATGCTCAAGTCCCTTCACCAAGTGAAACTGTTGCATGTCGTACCCGCTACCAAACTGTACCTGCGGCAGGAGGCAAGACTTGGGCCGTTATTTCCAATAACTCGTGTACCTTGGCCCCTACTCACCTTCACCACAGGACCCAGCACTCACCTTCCTAACACATTTAAGTCCGAAGTGGGGCAGCAGGCACAAAGCTCTCATCCATGGCTCTGCAGACAGGAGCTCGCTTCCCCCCTGGAAATTCACAGCTGTGATTTAACAGCTGAAACAATACAGAGAGTGTATGTTGTTTGCCAAACCCTCATCAATCAGAGAGATGCTGGTGAATGGCAGAAACACTACAAGAAATAGCCACAGAACTAGTTGTAGCCAGCTGCCACTTGACCCCGCAAAAATCTCCTGCTCGTAGAGGGAAAACAGCTTGTACCCATCTGCAGACAGCCATGTCCTCAAAATGCAACTGTCACTTCACAGTAACCTGGGACTAAAAAAATTAACCATGTTCACCGTGACTCAGGGGAGTTCCTACATAGCCAAACACATGGAGAGGCTAAAAATAATCACCAATAAAAATAAGTGTGGACCCCCCCCCCCAGTCATGTAATTAAGGTTCAGACCTTAATTCAGACCAGCTCTTCAGCAGGCAAGCACTTCACTGGAAGTCAATGCTATGAGTTGGAGTTCCATCACCACCCTATTTTTTTACCTAGAACAGGTCTGTTTTGACAGTCTACAGTTCCCCATCACCCAAAGGGTGACTCAGAAGTCCCTGACACACAGTCCCAACCAACCCTGCTTTGAGAAACCACACAAAGGCAGCGGGAGTTGGAGAAGCTGCTCTATCCAACGGGAGCTCTGCTGGTGCCAAACCCTCCTGCAGCCTGCGCTGGAAGCTGCCTCTCCATCCTTCCTTTTATGTTTCCTCCATCCAAGATGAAGCTTCCCATTTCTAGGTCGGGATGACTAATCCTTTTCTCAGAAAAACTGGACAATCTTACAGTGTTATTAAAAAGCTTTATCATTTCCTGAACCAAAAATACCTATCAAAAAATCTGTTACCTAGCAACAATAGTAACAATTATCAATGACAACCACCAGAACAGTCACAATTAACAGCACCCCTAGCCCCCCCAGGTCAAAGAGCAAGTTGGCAGCTGAAGCGAGTTAGCTGCTGCCTTCGGTGTCATTGGTCAGGCTTTCGGCAAGGTCACTTAGCCCAGCTTTGGTCAGCGCCGTGATCAGGTTGTCAGGAGTTGCGTGTGCACCCTCCTGATCCTGCCAGGCCACCAGCAGCTGCTTAGCTCTCATCTTCACATCCTCGCTGTCCAACTCGATCTGCCGGATATCAGAATCTTTCATTTCCAAGTAGGGGGCCAAGGCCTTCCACTGCTCCCCAAGCCTGTTGGCAAATAACTCAATCTGTTCGCCTGTCATGGCTTTGTCCCGTTGTACCTCTGGACCTGGGGGAAAAAGAGGAGGAATCAGTGAGACATAAGGAACATTTCCTGACACTGCAAATTAATCTACCCTGTTCTGCCCCAGTATAAATCTTCTGTTTATTCACTGACAGACTGATTCAGGCCTTTCCTGAGGTTGCTAAGACACATATGAGCTCCGAGAGCAGGTTTTTACAGATGTCTTATTACCTGGGTTTCAAGAGGAATGTCCCTTATTGTCTGTGATAAAGACAATCTTGCTTTTTATGTTATCTCCTGTTATATTGAGAGAGAATTGCTACATCAGAACTACTTCCTCCAAATGAGAACAAGAATTTTTACAGGTAGGCTACTCAACACAAGTCAACTATAACATTAAAATACAGAGTGATCTTTAACATTTGTCTTTTGGAACTTTTTACTCACTTTAGTCAAACTTAGCTAAGGTAAAAAAAACCCATTTCCTTCCCTTTTTTCTCATGTTCCTATTGGCAGCAGGACTGTAACAGTAACTTTAATGTGTAGTCAGTACTTTAAGGAATTTTCTGTCATTCTGGCATTGAGATAAAAACCATGGAATACTGTGCTCTGCAGAGAAGCCAAGTGCTGCAGTGATTACAAGGCGGGTTTGCACATGCAGAGCTTATCATGGTCTGCAATCTATGGCTTACCACCTGTGTTTATTTCACAATTTAGAAAAAAAACCACCCGAAGACTGAATTACTTACATATAAAAATTATTCATATTCTTAATTTTTATTAAATATCTCACCCTTGTGCCACCAGAAGAGCAAGCTGGCATGGAGTAGAAGTTTCAATTCTGTCCAGTACTTATCAGACACACTCATTTATCTGAACTCAGGTCACTACATCAAGGGGAAAGGATGGAAGATCCCGGACAATAGAACAACAAAAGCCCTCAGATCCCTTAAAAGTCTAAACCCAGTGGTGTACAGCAGACCACAGCTCTGCCATCTTTGCTTTAAGACAATATTTAAAGAAAGATTTACATCTTTCTTTTCACACAGTGACACCACCAAGGCTGTGTTAATTAGCATTAGGCTAAAGAGAACTTCTCTACTATTGGCAAGGAGATGGTGGAAAAGGCCAAGTGCTGGATGGAAAAGGGCAACAGAACAGAGATTCACAGAAGCCCAGTTGTTTTCCGCTAACAGAAAAAAGTCTTCAACAAAACCACCACTGGTACCCAGTGTTTGGCTTCCATGCCCTGCATATCCCACCAGCCCATGCTGGATCTGGGAGCTGGCACACAGAGTGACAACACACAAGGGAGAAGGTGTGAGATGAAGGTGTGAATGAGGATGGAAGAGGGCAGATTTACAGACAAAGGAGATGGAGAAGGACACCCGGGAGTAAGACATACCAGGGTTACAGGCAAGAGACTAATGGAAGGAACAGTTCGTGAAGCGGAATGAGCAAGGGATAATATCTGTCAGGAAAATCACTCTTCTCACAGAGAAGCTTTTGCCTTTGAGATATTTTAACTGAAGAGGAAGTAAAGATCTCAGAGTTGGAATATATCCATTTTTGAAAGTCCCGTAACTACCCACCCCAGGAGGGACTACAGGGAAGCACTTGGCCTGGCAATTAGAGGGCAGAGAGAACATGAAAGAGGGGCAAGGAATGCTCAGGTAGGCTTGTACACAGCAATACTGGCATTTCAGCTGTAAACACCTACTGGCACTGTAAACACACACCAGGTAGCAGAAAAGGTGAAAGAGGCTCCCAAACAAACTGCTAATCCACCAAGTTGGATGCTTTCAGCACCACAGGCTGTGAGCCTGGGAGGCTGCTACCACTGCCCTGTGTGCTGAAAAGGCTGCACATTTTGGTATGAATGCCGGTTCAAGTCAGAAACACTGGGGTACGCAGGACTGATGGCCCTCAGTAGAAACCATGTTTAAACACAGCTTCTGCAATACACATCAAGAGAAAAACTGAAAGGACTGAGAACATGTAAATCTTACTTTCATTGTTTTCCTTTAATAAAGCATCATTATCTTCCTCATCTTCATCTTCGCCTGTTTTTATTTCTTCAGAAGGAGGCTACAATGAAAGAACTAAACATCACCGGATGAACGTTGTGTTCAAAGAGAAATTTTACAGCTCTCGGGTTGTCTCAGGGATGTGTGTTAGAATGGAAAACCTGACATGATCCCACATGAGAATTAGAAATTCCCCCACAGTCTTCTGCATCCAAAACACCAGTGACAAGTGTTCTAATAACACATATTACCAACTAAAAAACTTAATAAAAGTATCCACTGACTTCACAGGATTCTCTCCTTTTCATTCAACTACGCATTACATAGTGAGCTTTATTACTTACTTAAAAAAACCCAAGCAACCAATTTGGGAGGCCACTACTGATGAACATGTTTTTTAAAAAAAATATTCTTCACTTTATTCCTCACTTGGGAATTCCCTAAAGTTTTGATACTTTCAAACCTCTGAAAGGTGGTAAACAAATTAGCAAACAAGAAACTTTTCAGTCTCTGATTTAGCTACTCATCAGTGAAATAATTTCCTCTTTTTCTACATTTCAGCCACAGGCCTTACGTGCTTCTTGCTGTAACATTTGGTATATGAAAGTAACACCATCAGAAATATTGCACACACTGATACCGTAATATATTAAACAAATTACAACACTTTTCCCCTCCCTGTATTTTTTCTAAACCTCCTATTAGCACACAGTTAACTCTGATGGCTGGACAAACAAGAAACCTATATATTATAACCCAACCTTTACACCTCAGTGGTTTCCCATTACAGACAAGGAAGGTCTCCATACAGAGATAGCTGTTCATATCTGCAAGGAATTGCTGGGTTGTGTGCTAACTCAAAGGCTCAGAAAACACCCCCTTCCCCACTGCTGACCTCTCTTATCACTGTATAAAGTGATCTGAAAGGCCTCTCCCTGGACTCAAATTTGGACTGTTGAACACGCAAAGGGTTAATGCCTTAAATTTACAGCTCCACAAGGTCTGTTTTTATTTTACATGTTTTAAGAGTCAGGGAGCTGACAGAAGAGCTCTGGCAAACCTTTCTGTAAAGCTCTTGCAACACTTAGCACAGTACCTTCAGCTGCACACCCTGCCCCTTTTCCTGCCATCCCAATACATTCATGAGCCATAACGCTGGCTTAGACCTTCCATAAATGTGGTTTGCACTGCAACACAGAACCCAAGTGGTTGGGCACAAATACATTCCTGCCTATCAACAGGATTGCCACAGCTGGTTCTTTTTCACAGAATACAAGGCAGGGCTCAGCACTTACTTGGTTAGTCAATGACTTTCAGTTTAGCGTTACTGGGATCTTCACAGATTGGACTAATTTTATTTGTAATTTTTACTTTAGTGTACAAACTTTTTTCCTGGTTTTTCTTTTTTTTGCCACTCTCTGTTGGCATGTACCAAATGGACTGCAGAGGAACAACCAGAAGTCAAATGAATTCAGCAATTATTATTATAGGATAATATTACTTACAGGCAGCTCCTTCGCTAATTTGATTACCATGTTTTCTAGATACTCAGGTAAACTCTTGAACTGTTGGTTTGTTGGCTGGAAAAAGTGGGGACTTCTGCGTGCCAGAAGTCTCAGTGCTCTCCAGCCATAGTTAGAATTGTTCACAGCCCTACAATAAAACACAAGTTTGGTTGGCATCTAATAAAAGTAAAAAAAAAAAAAAAAAAAAAAAAAGATCTGAGACATTTAGAAATTACTATAATTCTGTCCAAATGCAAAAATTTTTTGTGCATTACTGGAGTTCTGCACAGATATTAGTATTGCTGACAACAGTCTGTTTTCTTGTAACAATCCAAACATGAGAGATCAAAATCAAGTGAAACACAAAGATCAACGTACTTATACTTATTTTCAACCATGTTTTCAGGGTCTGCTTGTTCGATAGCTTCTTCAAAAAATTCCTCCAACGTCGGCATATACTCTCTAAAAAATTAAATAAGAAGCTTTAATATGCTTCACAATCTACTATAAAATAGCTGGTTTTCAGTTCCTTCATACACATCTCAAGCTTATCCACTGAAGAAAAAAAAGAAATCCTCCAACCAACCCACTCAAATTTAACAACTGCAGATTAGCAAAGAATCTGTTTGATACATGTTGCTATAAAATTTATTTACTGCACAACCACTGGAGCGTACCAGCAGTCGCTAGCACTGGCTATTACATACATTTAAATCTTCTGCCATACCAAAAGGTGACATCAACATCTGTCAACAGCATTCACAAAGCTCATGAGTGCTCAGGAGTTTAAAATGGTTGTTAGTTTTATGCAATTTGACAGGATAGTAAAACACGGCCGTCCCCTCCCACCCCCTTTTCAGTTCCATCTGCTCTTGGAACAGCTCATGGTTTCTTCTGACAGGCATTTAAACCAGCACAAAAGGAGCCCTGACCAAAAAAAAAAAAAAAAAAGAAAGAACAGAAATGATATTTCCAATGATCAAGTCAGTTTGCTGTTGTGAAGGCTGCAGGCCTGAAACTCAGATTACATAAGAACTTATAGGTTACTCTGAGCCAAAATTCTCAGAGGCGCAACAAGCATGCTCATAGTGATCTGTATTTCTGCTACCTAATACTGACAGAGATACATCTGCTTCTGCAAGGGAACCTAGTAATTAGCTGGAGCAGGGGGTGAAGCACACTGGTCTGTACATTCCATTTGGTTTTGAGAAACGTGTTTTGCCCGGGGCAGCAGTGCCCCATGCATTATTTAAATCTAGCACTATCACTGGAACTAAAGCCAGCACCTTGAAAACTCAGATGAGTTCTGCTGTGTTATCCCCAAAACAACCATCTAAAAACACAGGTAAGGAAGTATTACCCCATTTGAAGGGAGATGTGAGGAACCAAAGCAAAAAGCTACGTTCACTTGACCACGTACAGTCATGAAGTCTGTAATAAAACTTGGCACTGGATCCAGATCCCATGGGATCTTCTCTTTCCTGTTTATCATGGCATGCATTTTTTTGGTTTGCCTCCATTTGTTTAGGTTTTTAATTTTATTTAACTTTTAATTTTAATTTAACTTTTTATTTTTATGTAAATACATTGCAGCACGATATAATCATGCACAGGGAATCAAAAGCTTTGGACCCAAACACTTCACCTTCAGCCCTTGGCCTAGTACAGGCAAGTATCCTGTCAGAGGCCTTCCTGTACATCCCAGCTCACAAGAAAGGACAGCACTTCCTCTGCAAAGCTCTAAACCTCTGGAAAAGCAATTCCTCCACTCATGGCATCTGCACAGCTAGCAGCTCTCCACAGGCAATCAGACTTCACAGCCACTAGTAGCAGAGCTCTCTTTGGGAACTGTTCCGTTCCTTTTCCAAATTTTCTTACTAGGTTAGTATGTCTGCACAGAAAGGGATTTTGCTATCTCTAACAAAGTTATGTAGCAGAGTACATTTTAAGTATTTCCTACAATTGTGCAAGCAGAAGGGACAACCAATAATTGTGTTTTTCTGCCTCTGCAGCACGAGTAGATCCGGTATGCGCTGGAACAATGCCTGCCAGCCAATTTCCTCTTATCTAGCATTGTTCAAAGCACAGGCCTACTCGGAAATCACAGCCAAATAGCATGCTAACTTCATTAGAGCCAGACCTGGCAATCTTCCTTCATTATATAAGGTAATTAATTATACAATCATGCGCTACAAAATGGGAGTTTTCATCTGGTTTTTAGCTTAGATTTTACTTTACTAAGCAATGAAAATTACTGACAGCATAAACACCAGAAGAAGTGAAGAAAACTGTAAGGGGATTTCAAGGCAAAGATTCCAACCACCAACTTCTCTCAAGACACAGTGAAATGGCACACTCCCTAAGATCACCTTGTATACTTTCCTTCTGCCAATTTTGTAATAATTGTAATTCTCTAAATAAAGTGCTCAAAGTCAGCTTTAGACAATGACACGCACATTTTTTACCTACCTACTCTCAGATTTACAAGCTTCCATGTTATCGGGACATAAATTCCAAAGGCGGGTCAGTTCCTCACTGAAAAGAGAAGCATAAACACACATCAAACTCCACATTCATCATTCTACCATTCCACACCTACACACTGTTTAAAAGGGATCTACAAGAGACAGTTATAAGGAAAGGAAGCCTACTGCAAGGTTTAAAATAATGATATATCCCTTGGCTGTTCTTTCCTGGCAGTTCCAAAGTAAGGAAGTTTAAAAATTACTGTATAGAAAAAAACAAGACATTGGAAAGCCCCCTCTACAAAATACCCAAAACCAACTAACCAACCCAACCCCAGAAACCCTATTAAAAAAAAAAAAAATCCAACGTACTTCCCCATAAGGATTTTTTTGTTTGATCCTTTTCCTAAGAAGTCCTCTGGAGCTGGCCTCTTTCTCACAGGCCTCATTGGTTTAGAATCAGGAGGTCTAAAATAAAAAAAGGTGCTCTTTAGTATCAAACCACAAATACTTTGAGAGCAAAATAAATCCATTCCACCTTCAGATGGTGCCAAGTTAAATCAAAATGAAAGCAATCAGAAGAACTGTGAGTCTCAAGTGGAAGGAGGCAGGACAGAAGAGAAGAGAGAAGGCAAAGTAAGGATAAGGAATCTGCCAGACACCAAAATTAGTTCATTCACAAATGTAAAGGTCTACCAGAGTCCCAATACAGAAAAAGAAGGAAATCACATTTGTGCCAGCAGCACATATAAGTATGATCTACCCTGCTGCTGGGATCATCTGCTCTATGATTGCAAGGTCTCTTTCCCCAGCTGCACCTGATTTCATGGGATCAGAGAATGGAGATCCCAGACCACTGAGGTTAGGGCAAGACCTACCCAAGCTGAAACTCTGGATGAGATCTAAAGGAGGAGACAGAACATTTACAAAAGTCAAATTTCATAGCTGTACTTCCCCAAAAGCCCCCCACAACAATCATTTCTCTCTTCTCACAGTCCCCCTCCCTTTTATTTCAAACAGCTTAAGTCATGAAGAGGTGGCTGCACCTGATCTCTCCAATTTCAAAAGATAATGACCCAGATGCTCCTTACCACAAAGAGGCTACAGTCTGTGTCTACAGCGTAGAAGAATGGAAGGTGGACGTTTGGTCACCCCCCTCAAAATAGTCTAGCTAACATCTGGAGTTCAAGTTTTGCCACTAGTTACCAACAAACTATACCTCTCAGTGGTGAAAGCCACTTGTCACTCCCTTTCAGGTAAGTGATCACCACCAAGTGGCAAACCTAATACATAAATGGCATAAGAGAACTGCTGCACAAGCTCCAGGTATGCTGCCCTGCCACAGCCGTAATGTCAAAGGCTTCATTAGAGGCAATCCAAAGTGGTATATGGGAAAGTCAGGCATTAACTTTTTCAGCCTGGGGTCTGCTGAAAGCAGGAAACCTGCCGAAACCTGCTCCAGTCTCCTTACTACTAAAAAATGTTGCCATGGGACAGTGAGGAATGCACTTCTGAGAGCCCACACATCCATAACCACCTCTTCCCTGACATAATGGAAGCCTTAAGACTTTTGGCAGAAATCTCAGAGCCTTTTGCACACGCTGAAGGGACAGGCAGCTATACAAATCTCAAAGTTTTGGGAATGGATAACACTCCTATGGGTACCATACTCTGAAGTGGAACCACCATTTCAAACAAACAGCAGAAAGCTTCTACTTCCTAATACAGTTACCTTTCTTTCACAAAGCTTGGGCAGCCCTCATTTTTCCATGAGTTCCAGTTTTCTTCAGTATTTAATATATGCTGGAAAAACACAGAAAGTATGGCACATTATTAGGCTCATAATCAGTTTTGTAGTTAACTCCAGAGGTTTTAACTGAGCTACTAAAATCAAGTGGGATTCTCTGGTTGTAGGTTGTGTATTTCAGTCACTATTTTAAGGCCATCAGTATAATCTTTGACACTTGGTTTAATTTATTCAAAAACAGTCTCTCTCCTCTCTTCAATAATTGTAGGAAAGGCTTTATTTCTCCTGGTCTAAACAAGAAAATAGATGCAGTCAAAGTAAAGGAAGAAAGGAAAGCAAGAAGACGACATTTTTTTTTTAGATTTTGCTTTTATCTTATTTCCATGTCTTTGGGCACTGCACTCCTACCTGCAAAGATTTCTTAGTTTTTAATAACCAATCTGTCCTGTATGTACACATGCATATATATGGATATTTACATTTCTCTCCAGGAGAAGGAAGAAAAGAATATTAAAGAAAACACGGGAAGAATATGACTACAAAATAAAACGATGAGACCTTTTTTTTACTGAGACGAGGTAAAAGTTCTCTCAGACATAACACCTGTGTTCCAAAAGCTAGTTCAAGCTGAAACTGCTTTTTTATGTGCTATATAGACTTTGTTCAGATAGGCATTAATGTACTTACCTCTACCATTTTTGAGAACCTTTCCCCATCGGGAGGATTTTCTGAAAGAAGCTATGAATAGGAGAAAAAAAAGTGAACCTTTTGCATTGTATCTGTAGCAGAACATGCAGGGGGAAAAAAAAAACAAAACTAAAGAAAATGGTGGTTACTGCTTCAAAGGTGTCTGATACAATGTTACATGCTAAATATTCTTCTGTGACACCTTTATGTAAGTAGATAGCATACCGACCTGGTAAACCGCTTTCGTAGTATCCTCTATCCAAAGAGACTGTTCATCTGTTAGAACATAGTTTGAACTAGAAAAGAAAAACAAAACAACACAACAGAAAGTGTCACTAAATCAGCTGTTTGGTTTGGGGTTTTTTGGTGGTTTTTTGCCTTTTTTTTTTTTTTTTTAATTTTAAGAGTTTCCTACACATCAAAATAGTGTGGAAGACATATAATTTACACTACATACCTTCTGAGGGGCATTAGAGGGGATCTGAAGAAAAGAGCTTTGAATTTGTTCCGGTCTAGTCCAAGAGACTGACCATTTATTAGTTTATGGAATTAATTAGTTCTGCTTGGGGAATTTACTTTCAAGGTTTAGATTCATCCAACAGGAAACCCATTTGTGTGATTCTAGATCACACCTTGATGTTGGACCCAAAGCACAGCAAATGGGGACAATGAAAAGCCTTACCTTAAAAAATGTCACTGTGTTATATATATATATATATATATATACACATATACGTCACTTGTATCTCATACCATCCTTGATCACTGATAAATGAGTGCTTTTAATGAACATTTTAATGAATTGTGATTGAAATGACTGACTGTCACCTCAACAGAACTGAATGGCAATTCAGAAGATGTGAATTCCATTCTTCTCTGGCACTGGACTGCCTTGGTAAATAATCTATAGAATTAGGATGATGATCCTAACCTAGTTTACAAAGTTCTTTAGAAGCTATTTATAAAAAGCAGCATATTGCAGGTGAAAGAAAGCTGCTTTGTTAATGATGTCAATTCTTATGTGCACATATGGCCAAGGGTACAGGAAATGAAGAGAGGTAGAATTTTCTTCAGCATAACATCGAGATTAGGAAAAGACAGGGTTTGGTTCTGTCCCATTAATATATAAAAGCAACAATCACCATAGTTATTTCTTGCTAATTTGGAATTCTGTACCACATTACAAAGTCAATATAAATTCAAAGTGATGCCACATACAGATAACTTTCCCTGGTCTAACAACTTGCTGCCGCCAAAGAGAGTCTCCTCCCTGTATTTACCAATCCGAGGCTCCAAGGTTCAGAAGAACCTCAGAACGAGGAGACAAACTCTATTTTGGATTACGTCCAATTTCCCCCTCCCCAGAACACAAAATATTTTCAAATTACCTTTTAAATTTGACCTGTCCCTTTAGATACTGAAACAGGATTAGGTACTGCAACAAGATGTGACGCCGGAAGTTACTGTCACTCAACTGTAAATCCATCAGCTAAACAACAACAACAAAAGAATTACACATTGATGAGACCAAACATGCGTAAGTGAAAAAATACACCAAATGTTTCTGATAAACTCAGTGGGGACTGTTTTTTAAACAAGATCATGAGAAGTCTATTCAGCATCATCCGTACTTTCAGGACAGCACTTCATAAGGTACTAAGATGGGTAAACTGTCACCTAGCACACTTCAGGAAAAGGTATCAAAATTTCTAATTAAATCATTTCCTTGAAAGCATGAAGAACTTCCTGGAAAACCCTAGATTTTTGTTTAACAATTTCATAGTGCTGGATTTAACAACATTCACTTTGAAGTGAACAAGGTTTTGGAAAAACAAATATTCAAATATTTCAGCAACCGAAGGACAACTCATTCCCTTTTCCTATGAATTACTTGCTATTTGCTACAGCGTGAGGATTTGGCTACCACAGAAGTGTTCACTCTCACCAATGCTTGCACAATGACACACTGCTTGGTTTCTGTCCTGTATGCTGCAGCATGACAGATCATACAAAAGGAACAATTGAAGAAAAAGGCCTTTGACTATTGGGTGTTAATTACGTTCTGCATCTTCTATAACACATTATTTAAAAATTGTCAATATATAGGTCAAAGACCTATGATGAATTTACCCACTCTTGTAGTTCAGAAAAACTCATGCTGCACTGGGATTGACTTTCTGTCATCTACCAATGCATGCATTTAAAAGTTTAAGTTACATAGTGTTCCAAAAAGAAGACAAAAATTTTACGATTAAATTCAATGGAGCTCTGTAATTTTGGCTTTACAGTAACAGAATAAAACCCTCTCAAGGTATTTTCGAAAGCAATTTTAAACAAGACCATTATGGAGCAGAAAATATAGTTAGCACATCAAACAAGTTTTGAAAAAGCAATTCTAAATTCTGAATCTAACAAACAGATCTTTAAGAATTTATTGTTTTAACTTCTCTTTATAAATGCACCATTACAAATGAAATGCAATAAACAAATGTCAACTTTACTGCAGACTCTTAGTACAGAAATAGAAGTCCTTGAATCATTAATTAACAGAGGCAATCCAAAAAATAATAAAATATATTAAATCTATCTAAATAAAGTGATCAAAGAGTGTAATGGGATACTAAAAGAAACTGCAGAGCCTCTATCTGTGGAGTCATTCAAAACCCATCTGGACAAAGTCCTGATCCACTGCTCCAGCTGAGAGCTTTGAACAGGGAGGCTGAACTAGACACAGGTTCCTTCCAACCTCAACTAGCCTGGGATTGAGAAGAGAAATCACATACCTTTTCACTAGTTAGGAACTTTGCAAAATACACATGTTCTCCTCCTGTTTTCAGTTCTTCCAACTTTTTTCGGGAAGCCTGAGTGTCGTCCAACTTGTAACTTTTGAACACAGCCAAAACTTCTTCTGAGTACTATGAAACAGAGTTATTTACCCCATGAAAATCATACAAAACCTTTGTAGTTGGAGAACTACACTAGACTTAATGCCAAGCAAGTAAAATAATTTGTAAACTTGCTACCAACCCATTGAAACAACACATTTGCTACAAATATGTAGGATCTTTCTGAACACAAATGACAGCAAAAGTGTCATTGTGTTGGAATGTCTAATCATATGGAATATTTAAAATATGCTAAGAAACATTAATTAAAAAATTGCACCTGAAAGACTTAAAACTGGCCTTCTTCAGTTTTTGAACTGCATATGTAGTGTGTTTGTGTGGTTTGTTTTTCTTCCTTTTTTTGACCCCATTAGTAGATCTCATTAACTAGATTTATATTAGGATGTCTGAGCAGATGTCACCTCTTATTACTAGAGCACAGAGAATGAAGATTAAAAAAACCCAGGCTCCTTGCTATTAAATAAACACTGAGTGACAAATTCTGAAGGAACAGTAGCTTAGCAATAAATCACCCCCAATATTCATACTAAGCAAAACTGAAACAGCTAGCTGAAGGGGACATTCAACCCATTGCTTCTATAAAGAGATTTGCTTCACTAGAAACCAATAATCTTCAGAATCCCACTGGGATCAGTATGACTATTCAAAAGTAAGAGCTAGATATAATATTTATCTGCTCAGAACAAAAAAAAACCAAAACACCAAGCCCAGAATTTCTGCCTTTTGCAGCTGATAAATCACAAAAAAGGTACTTGTGGCATTGTTGCAACACATTAAGTCTTTTTTTTAATTGACTTACACAAGTTATATTAGGAGGTTTACTGTACATCTTAAGACATTGTTTACAATCAAAGGCTCACTTTAGAAAACAGCAAAATGCACTTCCTCATGCACTGTCATTTTTCAGTGGCACTTTCCAAGGGCCTTTGAACTGTTCTGTGCTTACACAGTCACTCTGCTACTCGTATAAACAATGACTTTTACTTAGGCTGAATGGTTGAAAGCACGTACTCAGATTACCTTAAGGAAAGTTTTCCATGACACCTTCTCATAGCACTGCACAGGATTTCTGAAATAATCTTGAAGTGACCAGAATTTTCTATACAGGTTATAATCTATTGGAATGGAACTGCAGAAAAAAACAAAAACAAAAAAAACAAACCCACAAACCATATTGAAAGCGATATCCTAAATTCAAGTCCATTCAGGAATGCACAACCCCAGAAAATATCATTCATTTTGGAAGTGAATTAATGAGTCTGTAGTGAACTCTTAGAGAGAAATCTGTAACTTAGAATTTGTCCCTAAAAAAGTTTTCCATCCAGTCTATTGCTACTTTCTCACCATAAAAGCAAAAATAGTACAAAAAAGGGATCCTAGGAGTTTTTCACTATCTGGGAGATGAAGAGGAGTACAGCCTTTTCTTCTAAAAGCATATACAGCATATATTCAAAATCCCTGGATACATCTTATCACAACAATTGTTGACAAGGGAATTTGGAAAACTGTCAAAACCAGAGTGCTTCTCAGACAGGGGATGCAACTTTTTCAAATCTGTACATTTCTTTCCCCTCTAGGCAACTCCACTTAAACAGTTAAGCCACTGCCAGGTCTCTTAACTGATTAGATACTAATCTTGAGAGGCAGGACGTAAGGAGAATTCTGACCACAACATCTAAAGATATTTCCCAAACAGCTTTTTACTTTCACTTTATAAAGCTTTGTTTACATTTTTAAAATTTTTGTAAACTCACCAACTTGTTGGTGCTTCATCATCTCCCATTTCACCTTCTTCCACATCCATTCCTTCTTCTCTCTCCTCAGTGTGCTAAAAAGAAAAAATAATTTAAATCTTATGCAAATATTACCGCAATTTGGATACAGTTCTCGCAGCGTTCTTTTTTATAAACGTACCATTACATTTTAGATCAGAAAGTTTAAGCTGGTAACTCAAAAGATCTCCAAAGTACTATTACCATAAAATGTGCAACAAATTCTTGTCTTAATACCTTACTAAACTTTGCAACGACAGCCTGACTTCTCCTGGAAAAAGCTGAAGGGACTGCTCTATCCTCCGTACACTGTGGGGAAAACTTTGCACAGTAAGTGACACTGCTTATTTCTCACAATCAAATCAACCTCGTTCCCCTCAAAACACACGGTTTAATGTACCAGGTAACATGCCCATGTCCCAAATCAACAGCTTGGCCTGGAAAAGGGACAACCAAGTGACAAACATTAACCAAGACTTAACCATTAACAGTAGCACATTTTTGTGCAAACAACCTTACATGTTTACTGCAGAACGAGTGAAAAATGACATAGGAATTTTCACCTTCTGTCCCAGAGTGCTCTCATGCTCATTGGTATTGAAAACAGTGACATTTTCCAGGTTGAACTGACTCTGCAGGTTAAGTCCTGTGAAAAAATAGGGTCAGTTTTAGAAGCTTTGAAGTTCGCAAGTCTGTTCATTCGGTTGATTGTTTATGAGATGCTGATACTAAATTCTCAATATTCAAAGCTTCTCACAAGCATTCAAAGTTTGTGTTCGAAATCAAAGCAAGTGAAAGTCACAAGAACTAAGATACAAGTGCAAAGTGAACTTCTCCAACTGGATTTGGTCTGCAATCATCACAAACTTTTAGTCTTGTTTACATGTCAAGTGTGATGCAATGCAAAAAATCTCACCTGACTTTTCTGAAAGCGGAAATAACCTAGCCAAGAACAGCTGAATTCTTCCACAGAAGACTGTGTTTTGTGACTTAGATAATCTTCTTAGGAGGTCTAAAAATTGTAAAAAGTAAAGAATGTTAGTAGTTATCCCTCTTTTAATTTCTCATGCAATAGAATTCAAGCCTTGCTAATTATATGACCTACAGAGCTAATGAATGGAAGCTCAGATTTGTAAATTTAAATGCTGGTAACTCTCTCAGATCACACATTTTTTCCAAACACATTCTACCAATCCTCCTAACACCTTTAACACCAATAAAAAATAAGTTCAAATGAATCCTATTCTTCTAAAGGGACTTCCACTGATGAAAAGAGTTCCCTGAGGCCAGAATGACTTTTATCTTAATTAGCAAGACTCATGAATATCTGCTGAGTGATGCAACTTATAACTTTATTACTTATTGAACACATCTGAATTTAAATTAAATCATTAAATTCACTTTCATTTGCTGAGAATGGAAGTTCTTTAATTTTGCTCCTCCCTCCCCGTTGCCCCCAGAAACTACAACTCACCATTGCACATTCGTAGCAAATAATTTTTCCCTGCAGAGTAAAATGTATTCTGAAACAGAGTAAAGGTATTTAGAACATTTAGAACCTTCTTGAGCAGATATTAACCCAATTAAAAGCAATGACTAAGTATGAGTCACTCCTACTGATAACTCTAAATTCAAGTTTTCCCTTAGATAACAGGCAGGTTTCACAAAAAGGCAATATAAAAATATGCAGTCTCACAAATTCCAAGAAAGCATAAAACACATTTAAATCCAGCCTTCATACAGAAGAACCATGTGTGACAATGAACTATAAGAACAGTATCCAGTTTTTTTCCTGGAACATGTTAATTTTTACACTCATTGCCTTTATTATTCCATGTATTAATTACACAAATAAGCAAAGAACACTCACAAAAGATTTAGAGCGTTCACAGCACTACTAATTTGGCAGCGGAAGAAAGAAATTGGTAGATACTTGAATTAATGATAAAGAACAGTTTGTGACTACGAAAGGCCACAATGTTACCTGAAACAGAGCAGCCTGAATTAATTGCTATGGGAAGTAGTCCTGGTTATAAAATGCAGCTTAGGAAAACTCTGAGAAAGTGGAATGATTTTCAGGTGCTGCCAATAGAGTTACTGACACTTAACCTGTCGATGCAAAGACAGTTAAAATCCATTTGTAAAAACAGGTCAAGTAGACAGAAGCTTTGGCAAAACTATACAATATTTTGGAAAAATACCTACTGATTTCCATGTAGCAACATTTTTCTCCACAAAAGTGAAAATTTTGTCACATTGATCCAAAGGGAGGCAATCCAGAACATCCCCCAAAAGCACAAAAGGAGTTGATGCAGTGCAGATACCTAAAAGGAACAAGGAATATTTTATTCAACAAATTTGAACTGAAATGCAAAAAATTAGGATGCATGGTACTTGAGGGACATTATATTAAACAAACAAACAAACAAAAAAACTAAGAAAAAAGATCTCCTAGGTTCCTACAAACCCTAACAAAAAGCTTGGGCTAAAGCATGAACTTTCATTAAAGCTATTTCTATATACAGATATACTCAAATGAGCTTTACAAGAGCTTTGCACTAAGGTAAAACAAATAATAAAAAGTAATTGTTCTAAAGACCTCAAGGTCTGAAACAATGTCGCACCTGTTTGCAGACTGCAAGTGAACTCTTTCAGACTTCTAAATCCACAGTTAGGCAGTCTGCACCCACCCATGAAGCCTGAGAGCCTTTTCCTCAAGTAAAGCACTGCTAAAGTAGTGCTCCAAGTCTGTCTATCCATGCTTGTAGGCAGTATCAGCACTCCTCGTAATCACAGGTCAAGTTATTCCACAGTTCATGAAACATACATGTAGTTGAGCTACACCTACTAAAAGAAACCAGTATTTTATCTGTAATGTGAACAAATAAACAACGTGAAGAGCGCAAAATACACTTCAGAAGAGATCAGCACGCTGATTTCTGACACAAAAGACAGTTACAGAAACAGATTCAAGTATCTAAAAACCAGCCATGTACTGCCTCAGTGGTCTCATCTCTGAAATTTTGATGGGATAAATCTAAGCCTTTTAGACTGGACAAAGACAGAAAATGCTAATCATGCTGCAAACAAAACCATGCATCTTTCTCAATAAAGAACAGAAGAAAGACTCCAACATAAATGTCACACATATAACTGAATTTGATTATATTATACCTAATTTCTCTTGTGAAACAAACTTAATAATCACTAGCATAAGCGCCACATATTACAAAAGCTAGCCACTCTGGATGACTTACAGAAACCAAGATTTTAAAATTCCCCTAAATGGTCTCTAAAACTGCCAACAAATTCAAAAGAAAGATGCTCACCTTCTGTGACTCCATTAATAGCAAGAGATATAATTGCCAGGAGATTTTCACATGGAGCTTTGTTTATCTAAACAAAGAAAAGAGTGTTAAATTTCTCTATTCTGACCTAAATTCATCTAACAAAACTAAAATTCTTGTCTACAAGTAGGCAAATTTTAAACAAATACTGATGCTCAACTTCTCAAAACTTCCAACTACCTATTCAATTTGACCTGTCAGTTAACTATATGAAGTTTTTACTGAGTAAGCAACCTTTCCTGACTACTTCCAGCCACCAGAGACCCTAATGTGCAGTCATGTACCCCTGAAAATTAACACCCCACATTCAGACCTCATTCAAGTATTAATTTGATAATATTTGATTCCTTTCATCTTTCTTTTCTGACAAGCTGACAATGCAGCTTTGTTACATGTTAGTAACAAATCACAGTATCACACAATGGTTTGGGTTGGATGACACCTTACAGATCATCTTGTTCCAACCCCCCTGACATGGGCAGGGACACCTTCCACTAGACCATGTTGCTCAGAGCCCCATCCAACCTGGCCTTGAACACTTCCAGGGACGGGGCATCCACAACTTCTCTAGGCAACCTGTGCCAGTGCCTCACCACCCTCACAGTGCAGAATTTCTTCCAAATATCTGATCTAAACCTACCCTTTCCACCCACTCTTAAAGTACAGTTGTAGAATAATGCATATTTATGAATCAGAATTTTAAGACAGAGCAGAGTTCCATAAGCATTACAAAGACCCGCGGGAAAAGGCTCAGCCAACAGCTCTTACTACAGTGTGTTGTCTGTAAATTCTACCAATCTCTTTGAACCTTTCACATTCAATCTTAATTACCTAACTACTACGTTGGTTATGTTTGTTTTAATAAACAGTGTTTTCTTACACTAAGTCCCTACTAAATTAATATATAAGCCTGCAAACAGAAATTTGAGGTTCAACAAGAGATATGCTGCAGCAGTTTAAAGTACTTACTATTTCTTCTTCCACAACAACTCTAAAAGCTTGATCCAAGGTGCACTTCTTTTCATTTTCACTGAAATGCAAACATTTCACCTTAGTTAATAACAACCATTAGGGGCAAGATTACTAAAAGCTGTCTGAATAGGCACTTTTTTAAAAAGTAAGTGACATTTACTTACCTCCCAGGAACCTGGTTAAATGCGCTCAACAGTGGCTTGATGCTTTTGTTAATCAGAGCCTCTCTGGTGGATGTCTACCAAAATGCAAAAAAAGAAAATACAAACAAAAACTGGCACAAAACCAGAAGGATGTCCTTCTTCCCTCTGACAATGGAGAGAAATACTAAGGAATCTTTCTGCCACACCCCATGTGTCAGTTTACAGCGGGAACTTCCTAACAAGAAGGGCAAGTAACAAGCACGTAGGAAATCAGTCATGTGAGCTGGTAGGGCATCACACCTCAAACCTGGGCTAACAGTGTGGTGAAAATAGTATTTCTAAGGGAAACGTCTAAGGTCACAACATACTGCTGCATCTACTGCAGTCTCATGTCCCACGTGCACAGCTTCAGGTGGTTGTGGTGA
Source organism: Empidonax traillii (assembly GCF_003031625.1). NCBI lineage: Eukaryota > Metazoa > Chordata > Aves > Passeriformes > Tyrannidae > Empidonax > Empidonax traillii. The sequence goes on along the minus strand of NW_020955287.1, from coordinate 568,088 downwards.
TCTGGGACAAGAATCACAGAATATTCTGAGTTGGAAGGGCCCCACAAGGATCATCGAGTCCCCCTCCTGGCCCTGCACAGACAGCCCCTGTGCCTGAGAGCCTGTCTGTCTTCAAGGGAGTCGACAGCTCCAAACAGTGTATCATCTGCAAACTTCCTAAGCATCCCCCGAAGTCCTGCACTCAGGTTTGTTTATGAAAACGTTGGAGAACACACGACTCCCGCTAACGAGATGGTCTAAACATTAATACTTCCTGTTACGAAACTGATCTGATGGATCGAGTGCCTGTGCCTAGACCACTTCCCGTCCCCTCGTCCTACAAACTGGGCCGCAAACGAAGGGATACAAAGGCCTGGGCACACACCCAGCTCCCCTGCTCCGGCAAGTGAAAACCATCATTCAGCAGAGGCGCAAAGGAGATAAAAGCAATATGCTCGGACGTTTTTGCCGTATTTTACATTAATTTACGTTACTCTAAAGGCTGATTCCCGCCTCGGCTGTGCCGATGTGCGGCCCCACCCTCACCTCACTCCCACACCGCTGTAATTCAGCTCCTTGAAGGAGCGCCCGGGCCGCCCCTCGGCGGGAGCCCCGGCCGGGCCCGCAGGCCCAGGCACAGCCCTACACCGCAGCTTCCCGCCCGCCCGCCCGGTCCCGCTCCGAGCGGCAGGCCCAGAGGAGGGATGGAGGGAGGGATGGGGGGAGGTTGGGAGGAGGGAGAGCCTCACCGTGAAGCGGAGCCGCGCCTCGGGCAGGCTGAACAGCGGCGGCGACATCTTCCCGGCCGGACGGCGCGCGCCGATGACGCCATCACACCCCCTCCCTCCGCGGGAAGGGGGAGGAGTCGGGAGGAACACCCTGGTCGTGGTCAGAGATGGTCGCGGAGTCAGGGAGCCATTGGAAAACATCTCCGAGGTTCCGTTGGAAAACATCTCCGAGGCCACCCAGTCCGACCGTTAACCCAGCGCTGCCAAGCCCGCTGCTACACCCTGTCCCCAAGCGCCGCATCCACACGCTGTTTGAGCGCCACTTCCCTAGGCAAGCTGTTCCAGTGCCTGACCACACTTTGAGTGAAGCAATTGTTCCTAATTTCCAACATAAAACCTCCCATTGAGGCCGTTTCCTCGTCCTGTTCCCTTGTTACCTGGACGATGCTCTCCCGTTCCCCCCCCCCACCCCTTTGCCACAACCTGCTCTCGGATGCTCGTACAGAGCGATAAGGTCTCCCCTCGATGTCCAGGTTTTAGAAACACAAACTACTTGTCGGCAGAATTGCCTTCTTGAAGTTTAATTTACTTAATCTTACGCTTCGATGGTCTCAGACCTAGGGGGAGGTTAACAAAGCTCGGAGAGAAGGATAGCGGACACAAACCACTGATAGTGGACACAAACAATGCAGAATTTACAGGGCACAGGAACATTTGGCAGAACTCTCCAGATAAGGATGAAACTAACAAAGCCAACCCAACAACTGTGCTGAAATCAGTTCCGACTGGGTAAGAGGTAATTTCAGCAGGGAGAGATTGCAACCGCTGACTCATAGCCCACCGACTCAAGAAATCCACCTACACAAGAAACCACCGACCCAAAAGAAAAGACTGAGCTAGTATAACATCACAGGGAATCATTTAACCAATGGAAGATAGAATACCAATTAATAAGAATACTATCTAACTTGCAGCCAATGAGCATTAATGCCTTTGTTTGCTACAATGTATAAATAGTGGAAAGTTTGGGTACTGGCTTTGTGGACTTGCCACTCAGCACCCCTTGGTGTCCAGAACTGTAAATAAGATTGGCCTCTTGCACACCAGGTGAAAAAACTATTTTGGGACAACACCCTCCTTTTCTCCAGTCTGAACACCCTCAGTTTCCTCAGCCACTCCCATCAGACTTGTGCCCCAGACCCTTCATGTTTCACTATGGCCAAAGTGAAAATAACTTTACAGATGTGGCTGATTTTTTTTTTATTATTTTTATTTAATAACCCCCCTAGAGCTACACTCTGCTACCTTTTTCAAAGTATTGCTGAAGTAAGAATGATTGGGTATTTTTATATCATTGGTAAAATCACCTCAATGCTGACAATTTACAGGTTGAGCAATAGCCTACAGATACCTCCTAAGTGACAGAAATATCTCCAGCAGAAATTACACTTTTCATGAACACAGAATCAGAATCATAAAATTGTTTGTGTTGGAAGGGACCTGGAATGTTCCCAGGGATGTCTCATCTTCCCCCTCTCTAGGCAACATGTTCCAGTGTTTTACCGCTGAATTATGGTATGCGGTGCTCCAGTATATGCTTTGGTCTCTGTTTACAGGCTAAGAGCAGAAGTCTTTCCCTGCTTCCAGCTTTGCAGGCTGAAGGCTCCAGCTTTTCTCCACTGTGCACCAGTGGGCTGGGATGAACCCTTACTGCCTTGCTGGCAGAAAGGACTGCACATATGTTTTGGATTGAGCTGGCTGGGTCAGGAGGTTAGCTCATCCCTGCCTGCCCATTGTCTGTGCACACTCAGCCATTCATGTCTGCATTGCTCCTAGGACCCTTTCCAGAGCCACTTGGGCCAAGGTAGTGTGGGGTTAAAAGTGCTTTTTGGGGGGGTTGATGTATGAGACGGAAGAAAACAGCTCAATCAGCAAAGCTGAGTAAAGAACTGCCATGGCTTCAGCCTGTGTTTTAGTTCAGAGAACTGCTAGAAAGCCAAGACAGTGTAGTTGCCCAGGTTTCCTTATCCTGATGTTTGCTATCTGGGCAAAAATCTTGGGTACTGCCAAAGTCTCATTCATAAATGGGGAAAAACTCAGACATCCAATATCCTGCTCGTATCGAAAGAGGCAAATAATATTACAATAAAATTTATGGTTATTATTAAAAGGAAATAAGGAAATATTTAAAATAATGTATTAAAGAATAGATAGGAGTATGTGGTTAGTTTTGTGGTGGGTTTTTTTGGTTGTTGGCTGTTTTTTTTTTTTTGTTTTCTTTCTTTCTCGTGTCGTGTAGCTGTAGTTAGTTTTTGTACCGGGAGGGGGAAGTGTTTGCCCAGAAAAGGAAGGGGCAGAATGAGGAGCATCTTGACCTGCGCTTGGGTGGCTGGCGCCGATGCTGCTCTGCTAATGGGGAGCTGCAGGCACGCTGCCAGCCCAGAGTTTGTCACTTCATCTATAACTGAAACCATTGTTTCACACTGCCTAAAAAATGTGGGCTATGTTAGAGCCATGCCAATTCGTTTCAAATCATGGGGAAAGGGGCTTCGTAACACTGAAAACAGGCTCCACATGAACTATCTTTTTGAATGAGTCACCTGCATATGCTGTGAGACATGCTGAATGTTATTCATTCAGGCTTGGAAGAAAGTTTATTTGTGTTGCTGTTTTGTTGTTTGTTGTTTGTGTTTTTTTTTTCCCAAGGCTCTTTTTCATCTCTTATTTTGATAAATTAAACCATATTATCAGCTGAGTAAAAGGCTATTCTAAATAAATAATTTGAGATTATTCTAGCCGCCACTCTTGCTGTATGAAAGAGGACCGAGAAGACATCTCTGAATTCGTTAAAACAAACAAAAAAAAGGCTTTTAAACTTTTACAAATATAGTAGAAAGAGAATTACAAGTGTTTTAAGGGGAAACTATCAAAGTAAATGGAGTCTTTTTTAGAATACAAATATTCCTTAAACCAAGACTGGTGTTGTATGTGAATAGAGAGATGCACGCTGAAAACAGTACAGTATACTTGTTAGTGAATAAAACATAATTGAAGACTCTTTTCTTTTGGTGCAGGAACAGATAAAAAGGAAGAACAATGATTTAATAGTGTTTTATAGCCACCTCTTGTTCAACATTGAATTTTTCCTCTGTTTGGAACAGTGCTAGTTACTTTCTCACAGATCTCATGCAGAGGAGCGATCAACACAGAGCTGTTAGTGCTTGTGTTGGGTTATCTACAAATGAGTCTGGCAAGCTGACTGCAGTGTTGGAAGAAGTTAGCGCCCCAGCAATCGCTATGCACCCCTGACAGAGACCACAACTTAAACAGCAATGTCATCAACATGTCACTTCTGCTTGCCACTTGGTGTTGTCACAGTGCAAAATCTGACAACATCTCTTAAAGCCATCTTCATCATCCATTAATAGAGATGCCAAACCATGAAATGGATTGGCAGACAAAAACCTGCTCTCTTTTTGGGGATCAGAAACTCAGTCAGAGGAGTACTGCCATGTACGTGTAAATTAAAATGCCACAACTGTTCTGGATGTGGAGTCAGTGTCCCAAATTAGTTAGTGATATGTTAGAAAAGGCTGTCTCTTCTACTATGTACTAGGTGGGAAGCTAAGAGAGGAAAGAAAATGAGTAAACATTACTTTCTTTAAAACAATTGTAAGCAAAATCTTTTTTTTTAACCGAGATTTAAGTGCTGTCACGATCTGAGAGCTCAGATGAATGAAAACAATTAACACCAACAATATCTCAGGACATCTCTATAGTTAGAGATTAGCTGATAGAGCAGAGATTGTATTATTTTATGTCAAAAGGTTGTGTAGTTTGAATTACAAAAACCTCACCCAAACCAGATGCTGTCTTTTAGAATAAAATCCTTTTCCAAGGCTAAATTGAGTTTCCATTTTAATTTCTGTTATCATTCCTACAGAAGGACATATTTGGAGACTCCAAAGCTTCCCATCTCTGACGTCACTAGGGAATAGTGCTTTGTTCTCTCCTTCATTACCCACCCTTGTGCTCAAGTGCTTTTCTTCTCAATCTTCTTCCTCCCCTACCACCTTGCACTCCATCCAGTGTAGAAGTACAGGCATGAAAGTTGATAAACTGCCTTATTTGCCTAGTTTAAGTAGCTTACCCATTATTTCCAAGCCAGTCATGAGAAGTTGCACAAGGTACTTTTATCTTTTAAACAATGATAAAGAAAAGCTGTCCTACCCTGGGTACTTAATTTTAAGGTAGCATCCTGCCAGCCACTTTGGTTTGTTAGTGACTGTGAGATACAATTAATAATGTGTGGACTGATGAAGGAGAAGCTAGACTAACACAAAAAATAGCCCCTCAGGAAAATTTAAATCTTATTTTTATAAATTAAATAACAGAGAATCTTTCTGCATTTTATTAGCATGTTACACTTTTCACCAGAGCACACATACAACCTTTATGATTTTTAAATCTTACGATGTTGTTCTGCTGCATTTAATACTTTCAGGGTTTCTTCTCAATTTCCTGAATAAATTGCTGGGGAATACATACCATATGATCCCATTCTGTCATATCAGCTACAGCAGAAATGTTTCACTGATACATGTTGGTGACATTTTTCAAATAGTTTGGTAAGAGTACCTAGAAAGGGTTCATTTACCTGGATTCACCCCGAAGACAGCTTCCCACATTAATCTGAGAATGCTTGATTTTTCTACTCCTTATCAAGGGACTTGCTAGCACAGTAGTCCTAGAATACTACCACTCTGGATATAGGTGGAAATATGGTCATAAATGACAATGGTTGTCACCTACTGATGACTTTAATGACCAAGACAAGGGTTTTGATTTTGACCTTAGAATAAAATAAAAATATGAGTTGCCGGAAGCTGAAATCACAGCTTATGCTCTTGCACTGTAGTAAAGAAATTTATGGACTGATTCTGCCCAAAGGAGAGTCTGTTGTCTCCACGTACTCTGAGATTAACAAACTGTACTGTTCTAACAAGAGGTGATGATCAGACAACACACCTGCAATGGCCCAAAACTCAGGAGCTGAATGATTCCTTTTTTTTTTGTTATTCATTCTACATAGTGAGCCAGACAAAAGAACTGGGATTTTTTGGCCTGTGTCTAAAGCTTTGCTGCAGTATTTCTATATGTTTTGCTGTTGTCATCGTAATTATCAATTACACCACTTTTGTTTGTAAATGTTATACACCACTTAAACAATTATACACCACTTTTGCTTGTAAACATTAATATTCCATGGAAATCAAAGTCCTTGAAATGTTTCCAAATAGTATTATTGGTTACCTTTAAGTGTCCCTTTTGTACTTGGCTGATTTATCATCAACATACTGGTATCTTGAGTATGTGTTTGTAAAAGTGTTTACCACATATGGTTTGTTTTGTCCAAAGCAGAGAATGTGTTGTTTTGGTTGCCAAAAAAAAAAAAAAAAAATTACTAGAATTTCTATCTCTATGCCACTAATACTATGGAACTCTGTCGTTTTTTCAAGAGCAAGGTGTCACACATTTGGCTGCTATTTGCAGTAAGGATAGTATCAACAGCTCCTTCCCTCACTCAGTAATATTTTTTGGATTCTCCTCTAATGATACTACTGTGCATTCAGCAGAGAACTTGGATTAGCTGGACATTTTTTAGATAGAATTTTCTTGCAACATATCTTGTATTTTGAGCATACTCTGACATGGAACCCCTCTAATTTTATTCATGAGAGCTTTATAATGTCAGACTTTGTTATTAAAGAAAGCAGGAAGGCATCTTCTAGACCACATGCTTATGTTTCTATACCATAAGTGCCTGGGGTTAATTCTTTACTTTCACATCTGCAACTGGTATGAATTCTGAAGTGTATTGTTGTTTTGCAATTATGCTACTGAAAAATGATACCATTTTTGCAGATTCAGTTCCTGTAAATTGCAGGACTGAAGCTCATTCCTTCTTCCTTGTCATCTTCTTTTTGACCTTCCTTGTCAATTCAGGTAAAATACAGCTCTAGTCTGAAGAACTTGAAGTCTTGTTCAAACATACACATAAAAAAACCATTAAAAAGCCAGTGGCAACTCATGCTGATCATAAGCTTTTGAAAATGCGATTTTCTTTGAGGATAAATTCTAAGTGAGAGAGCGAAGATACTCAGCAATCCAGGCTAGGGATAATATGGAAGAAGAAAAGAAAGTGAGAATACCAGAAAGATATTGGTAAAGAGAGTGGATATGATGACCCCCACCCTTAAGGAGAAGGAAGTGGGAGCAAGAAGTAAGAAGGAGGTAGAGTCAGAAGACCTGAAGAATGAGCTTGGCCTTAATGAAGGAGAGAAAGAACCTTTGGAGGAATAAAAGAGAAGTTAAAGGCAGAGACAGCCCATCTTAGCTTAAGTATTCATCCTGCTTTGCACTAAAACAGAAGAAATTCATCATGCTGCAAATGTTTTTCCTTTAGATCCCTAATAACTCTGCATGTGGGGACTTGGTTAATGAGGAAATGGTCAGTAACCAGTGTTTAGTCCAGTCCAAGTAACCTCTGACTGACACATGCATAGGCAAAAGGAAAAGAAGGAATTAGTTCAAGCTACAAAAATACAATCAGGAAAAGCCCTGCTGAGGCTGCGTAGCAGGAATTAATCAAAAAATCTCCCCAAACCAAGGCAAATTATTTGGGTGAAGTTTTTATATCAGAAGTTGTTGCTCTGTCAGCTGCTGTATCTCTTCTGTGCTTCAGCACAGGGCACAATTTAGGAGAGGGGATCTTTTAGCTCAGGTGCTGCTTTAATATGTTGATTCTTATCAGCAAAGAATGAAGAAAAGAAAGAATGGGAAAACATTTTAAAAACTATAGTGGGATTCAGTTAAATATCTTAAAATACATAAGGTCTACAGCTAACAATTTTATTAAGACACATAAAAAAAACCCCAAACCAAAAACATTATGAGGTCCATAGGGGAATTAGTAAACTGTGTGTCATATCTCCCAGCTCACTTCATTAATATGACCCTTTCTACTATATCTGTGTTTGTTTGTGCTTGTTTGTTTGTTTGTTTTTATACTGCAAAACCCATAAGTTCTCCATGCCCAAATGGAGGCTTGTGGAGTACCCTGCTTTTGTGGACCTGTGTTTCATCTCAACCTGCTGCTCTCCAAATGTCATTCTAGACTGTCTCTAGGTGGGAGGGTTTGTGTCCCACTCTCAGACGGATTGTGGCTGGAAACTGCCACCTTACACCAACTGATGACATTCTTTAAGAACCAGCTTAAGACAAAGTAGAGAAATCCAGCCATGTCAATGTGTAAGTTCTAGCTAAGGCATGTGTCATTGATAAACTTTGCTATTGGGGCTCTCTGTTATACTTTATTTATATCAACTTAAAGCCTGAAAGAATGTCGCTTTGGCTGCCTTTCAAAACCTGAAAACTGAGCATATGTGGATTCATTGAAAGGGAAATTAGTCACTCTTATTGCTTTAGAGAAACCAATCACTTTAAAATCCCAGCAACATCAATATGCCTCCCCATGAAAAAAATGCTCCAGAGTATTTCTTGTTTTGATCATTGTCTTAATACAACTATCTAACTACTAAAGCACAGTTCATCTACTGAAGTATGGAAAGGCATTTGAAAGTATGGCTTATTCAATCAAAACGTCTGAATAGACTTGGAATCAGCAGGGTGTTTACATTTTTGTCAGTTATCTCCAAGCACTCGCTGCTAGTAGAAACCGTCTTTTTCCAGTCGGCCTTGCCTGTCATACAGTACTGGGAAAGCTCAGGATGAGATCCACTATCCTTTAACACTGCAGTTAGTAGCAGCCCTAAAGCTGTTTACTCTTGCTCCCACATGCACATGGATCCACACATTATTTCCTTAGCTTCTCCAAGGTGAGCTGTTTTTCTAGGTGCAAGAGGTTCAGCCAAGAACATCAAGTGTTATTGCCATGGAACAACTCACTCTCACGATGCAACCTCATCATGAGTATGAGGGCTCCTCATATTCCTTCAGTTTGTGGAGGATCATAGAATCAGCCGGGTTGGAAGAGACCTCTGAGATCATCAAGTACAACCCTTGATCCACTACCACTGTGGTTACTAGACCATGGCACCAAGTGCCACATCCAGTCTCATCCCGAAAACCTCCAGAGACAGTGATTCCACCACCTCCCTGGGCACCCTATTCCAATCCCTGATTACCCTCTCTGTAAAGAATTTCTTCCTAATATCCAACCTAAACCTCCCCTGGCAGAGCTTAAGCCTGTGCCCTCTTGTCTTACTGATAGCTGCCTGAGAGAAGAGACCAATCCCCACCAGGCTACAACCTCCTTTCAGGGACTTGTAGAGAGTGATGAAGTCTCCTCTGAGCCTCCTCTTCTCCAGACTAAACAACTCCAGCTCCCTCAGCCTCTCCTCACAGGACTTGTGCTCAAGTCCCTTCACCAGCCTGGTTGCTCTTCTCTGGACCTGCTCCAGCACCTCAATATCCTTCCTGAACTGAGGGGCCCAGAACTGTACACAGCATTCCAGGTGTGGCCTCATCAGGGAAGAATCACTTTCCTGGACCTGCTGGCCACACTGTTCTTGATCCAGGCCAGGATGCCATTGGCCTTCTTGGCCACGTGGGCACACTGCTGGCTCATGTTCAGTCTCCTGTCAATCAGCACCCCCAGATCCCTTTCCACCTGGCTGCTCTCCAGCCACTCTGTGCCCAGCCTGTGCCCCTGCAGGGAGCTGTTGTGGCCAAAGTGCAGGACCCGGCACTTGGCCTTGTTGAACCTCATCCCACTGGAATCAGCCCAACTCTCCAGTCTGTCCAGGTTCCTCTGAAGCGCCCTCCTGCCCTCCAACAGGTCGACACTCCCCTCAACTTACTGTCCTCTTCAAATTTGCTAATGGTGGACTCAATCCCCTTATCCAGATCATCAGTAAAGATATTAAACAGAACTAGGCCCAGCACTGATCCCTGGGGGACACCACTGGTGACCGGCCGCCAGCTGGATGCAGCCCCGTTCACCAGCACTCTCTGGGCCCGGCCCTCCAGCCAGTTCCTGACCCAGCACAGAGTGTCCCTGTCCAAGCCATGGGCTGCCAGCTTTTCCAGGAGTATGCTGTGGGAGATGTGTCAAAGGCTTTGCTGAAGTCCAGATAGACACATCCACAGCCTTTCCCTTATCCACCAGGTGGGTCACTGGATCATAAAAGGAGATCAGGAAGGACCTGCCCTTCCTAAACATGTGCTGGCTTGGTCTGATCCCTTGTCTATCCTGTAGGTGCTGTGTGATTGCCCTTAGTGTGATCATAACATGGTGAAACTCTCTTGTGGAAAGGCTTCCCCAGTGTCCCAGCAGGTGAATCAGTCTAAGCATCAATAGATGAACCAAGAGAAAGCTAATACCCTCAGTGGCAAAATGGCATTGGTTGGCAGCAGAGCTCTCTTGGGCCCTGAGACTGCTCAAAGGATGTCTCCAGCTATCACTGGGGAGAGCTGTAGTTCTCTTTTCCTCTGAGGTCCCTCCTTTTGAACAACACTCTTACAAAACATGTGGGAATGGCAGGCTCAGATGCTCTGAGATGAAAGGTGAGGGGTAGAAGAGACCTACTAATTTATATTCAATTGTGTATCTCATAGCTAGTACTGTTTTCTCAGTAAGGTCCAGAACCTGGTTATCTGTGGAACTAGGCAAGGAGCACAGCCTTCATAAACACCTCTTCTGATAAAATCAAGGGTTGATTCAGGATTTAGGTGGGATGAGTGACACTGTGGTAGTCTGTTGTCCTTACAGAGAACCTGGGGCAAGTAGGCTTATTTCTTAGGCACTTGGTTAAGTACCATAAATTAAGTGAGATGGATCTAAATCTAAATACTGATCCTGTAAATCTAATGAATCTGATGAATCTAAATACTTTTCCTGTGCTGTATTCCTAAATGGCAAGTGAAGCAGACCAGCATACTGGCAGGATGATTTTCATCTTCATTGTACACACCCACCCTTCAGCAGGCTGTAGCCTAGGAGTAATGGCTAAATTGACTTGCTCAAGATAATCTCAGATCTGTTGCTTTTCCAAATGGTTTCTTGCTTTAGATGCTTCATACAAAAATGAAGAAAAATCTGTCAACCTTTTTCTGGGACTTGGTCGTGGTTTTGAGACTGTGAAATCATGAAAACTGATTTCAAACTGGATGTATCAAGAGATATACCTAGCACTGCAGTACCTGGAATGTCACTGTGATTTCTCTCCTTGGTTAGCTGGTTCCTCAGACTCTCACAACTCTGGATGCTTTGCATATTCACAAACACAGTTACAGTTTCCTCACAACATTTGTCATTGACTTCTTACTTTTCTTCAAAATGAGACTTAAAGTCTCCAACTATTCTAATAGTTTGGCATAGTTACTGGCCACTGGATTTTTAATTGTTGAGGAATTTCACAATTGTATAATTAAAATGAGAGTGTTTGTATGGCTCAGAGCATAAGAAGCTGTGAGCCACCGAGCTATGGTTTTGGATTTTAAGCCAGCTCTTGGAGCCTGTGCTCAGGGCTGTGACAGCAACAGGTTTGTAAAAGCAATTCAGGAATAACATTTCACTATGTCATTGTTAATAATACAATCTGCTAGCATACATCTGAAGCATGCAGGTATCTCCAAAGAAAAATTCCCAGACAAATTCCTGTGCTATGCTGGGTCTGGGATCTGGGCAAACAGCTGAAGGAGAGCATTACCTATCACATGAAATAATTCCTCTGACTCCTGGAGAAAGAAGTTAGAGCATGGGGGAGTTATGACACACTGGAAGTTGTTTCACTTTCTTTACTTTCCCTTGACTCTAACTGCCGATTTAAATTAGTTTGTGGCATATTTTCTCCTTGTTTCCAAGTTGGTTTGCTCTCCTGTAGAGCAGGTAGGAGAAAAAAAAAGGAATGTTAAATGTAGAAATATATGCAAAGAGCTACCTAACACAAAGTCAATCCACCAAAGAAAAGTGAAAGAAGTATTTCAGCCTAATGTTTTTTAGAGTAGGATTAATAATCTTAGGTGCTCCTGTACTTCACAGCAGCAGGGATGCTCAGATAACAGTGTGGTTTCTAACCTGATGATAAAATACCCAAATGGCAAAATACAAAACCTGACTACAGCTTTCTATCAACCACAATATTTCTTGTTATACATAACTCACCTACTTTAATTTCACATATAAATTACTTCTATGTATTACCCAGGGGAATAGGAGTCATTTACTAAAGCATTCGCCTGAAGGTTCCTGAGATTATTCAGCTATCTATTAGACTATAGAGAGACTAAATATAGCCACAGGGGGCCTTTAAAATCAAGGGCTGGAAGAGTAATTTCTGTTTCAGCAGCAGCCAGCAGGGCCACCTTCTTGGTGAGGCTCTGGATCTAAAAATGTATTAAAACCTCTGTTCACATGAGAAAACCTCTTGCTTACATGAGAATAGTTTATATCAGAGAAAGACGTGTTGCAAGAAAGGCCATCTGAAGAAGAACAAGCAATACATACAAATCTTATCCCAGCTTTTTGAGCATTTGGCACAAGAGGCCTCAAGAGATGCTAGTGAAGAGATTGTCCTTCCAGGAGTAGCGATGATGCTGTTTGCAGCTAGTCAGTGTTGCTGTGTCTCACTGCTCCTGTGCCCCTGCTCTCATAGGTAAAGGTTGGCAGATCTGGACTCAATTCCACAGCATATATATGGCAATAATGGAAGTTTATGGTTTTCTCTGTAGATAACATTTTTGCTGCTTTTACAAAAGGAGTGGTAGGGTCAGTCTCAAAGAGTCCTTCTCTTAAATCCTGCCCCCGACTTCTGTCTACCCACTCAGTATAGGCTCTTCATTTATTGCCTTGTTTAAGGAGAAACAGCAATTGTTTTGGTCAGCTGCTGTCTCTTTGGGAAATGAGCCACAGGGTAGTTTGTCTTAGTTAATTACAAATATTTTGTGAATTAGTGGATTTTTTCTGGGTGTTTATATTTCTAGTCCATCTTCCAGCCTACTTTCTTTAAATATTTTGCAGGTGTTCCTGCAGGAATACTCACAAAACCTTTCTTTGTTGAAAAAATTCATCAGCATCTGCAGTGAATAGTGAGAGAAATTGGGCTAAAGAGTCATTTAAGACATTGATCAATAGGACCAGTGATCTGTTTAAAGCCAAGAACAAATTTAAGTGACTTGCTGCACTGGCCCTTTAGATCTTTGCCAAATGTCATCCTGAAAATTGATGGTAGTACCCACATCTCCTTGAGCTCTGCCAGGCTCTGACTTCAATTATTATAGCAAACTACCTTTTAATTTAGTAAACAAACAAACAAACAAACAAACAAAAAACAACAACAAAAAACCCCTGATAAGCTTAGAAAAAAAAATGAACTGGTTTTGTGATAGCATTGGGATGTCCCTAACTTCTGTTGCCTAAACCACAATGGCACCCAGTAATTCCATATTAGGCGTGGTGCAGTGTACTTTAAAACTCAAAAACGCCGTATGAGCACTACTAGAAAAAAACTGCTTCTCCATTAAATTCAAGAGCTGAAGTTAAGTGTTGCACTCATCGCAGCACTCTCAAATTTTTTCTTCCCTCTCTGGTTGGCATGTAAATGACATAATTTGCCTTGATGTATTAATTGTAGGATTAGAAGCCAACTTGAAAATCCTTTAACTGATGCTTCAGTTAATATATTTTTCAAGTACACACACTTCATGCTCTAGAATTTAATCTGTTTATGCCATTATACTCATTATTATATGAACCAAACTAAACCAGTCCCGGGTTGTCTGTGGTACTGAGTGGCATTAGTGTGTGTTTGCTGAGCACTTTCTGATGTCACCTAATGATGACATAGCTGAGGTGTTGGCACAAGGGGGTCATATCTAACATAGCCTGACACCACACCCTTGGCAGTGAGAGAAGATGGTACTGAGCAGTAAGCACCTATGAGTAAGTGTCTGAATATAACCCTTTCTCTGGGGTTTGTTTTCTTTTTGGAACAGAAGCAGTGGGTCTGATTCTGCCCTCTCACAGGCATTAGAATTTGTGACCTCTCAGATGTATCACCTCAGGTGAAGGAGAAGCATGTGGTGTGTGTTCCTTTCCAGTGCCTGACAGCTCTGATCACGCCACCAATAAATAACAACAAATACTATATTTTCCTCAAGTTCCACTTGTCATGTATTTTAGCTAATAACCAAAGAATTAACTTGTTCTAGGTTGTTTTGGCCTTCCCCCTGCCCTTCACTCCCCCACACCAGAACTACAGATCCTTCACCTGATTTCTTCACCTTCCTTTCAATATGTTCGAAAATTAGGGCCCACAAGCTGCTGCTTGTGCATTGGAAAATGACTGACCCAGTGTCCTCTGGGGTCTCTGGGCATGGAAACATCTCTGGCTGCAGTGCCAGTGGTAGAAGGGGAGCTCCCCTCGAACAGCTGTGGTGCAAGAGCAACATACTTCTCAAACTGTGGTTAAACTGTCAAACAAGACTTGCCTGGGCTCTGGGAAGTTTGTTCTTGGCTCTCCATGTGGAAGGACTGTCATTCCTGATCCCTTACCCGTGGCGTGAGGAGCCCAGAGCAAGGCCAGAGCGCTGAGCGACTCAGGTCCAGATGGATTTGCCCAGCCTGTTACATAGTGTACGCTCATTTTCACTCTCCCTCTGTGCTTGGAAAGACAGCAGTATTTCCTGAATTCAGAGCCATGTATTTGTACAGGGTTTTTACCCTGGCTGATGTGATTACAAAGGAAATGGTGCAGTAGCCCCTCAAATTGAGGAGAAAAAGCAAATCAAAACACATATCAGTCTTCTTAGCCAGGGTCCCAACTACCATAGGGTTTGGAAAAATGCCATGCGTGTGATTTTGCTGCATGTTAGAATGAAGGGAAGGGAAATGAAAAAAATATATCACCATGTCCTCTAAAAATTTGTACCTACAGAGTTGAAGCAACCACAAGTGATGCTGTGCAGATGGTTTTTCTATTGCCAGGGAGAAGTGCAGTGGGGACAGAGTCTTTTAATCTGTCATATATATAACTGAGGATTTACAGTTGGAATCAGACTTGAAAATGTAAATGGCTTTTCAATTGCAGAGTCTGGTCCATCATAATGACTTTCATTCAAAGCTTTGTCTGGGTAGAACAACAACTGTTCTGCCTGTGGTTTCTCTTTTTTTATTTTATTTTTAGAATTTTCTCATATGTAAAATGCCACAAGATGGACACAGACAGGAAATCTTGTGGTTATATCTGAAATAAATAAAGTGCTCTCTTTCTCCACAGAAGGAGAGAGTTGATTTAGCTAATGAAGAGCCCTGACCTGGGCTTTTGACCACCTTCCCAATCCTAACATGGCTAATCTGGATAAAATGGGATGCTGAGATCCAGTCTGCCCTTGAAAGTAGTTTTTTCTTGAAATCACCAGCTGATGACTGTTGAGAGTCCCAAAGTTTTGCACCTTAAAGTTAAAAATCAGGGATTTAAAAATGCTACCTTTTAAGCAAATTCAATGGTATTTGAAATTGCAGTGTCTCTGGTGTTCAAAATCAACAATTGTCTGGTTTTTAAAAGTAAAATACCTCCTTTTTATATCACCGATCCCTCTTTTTCAGCATCAGTACATTTCTGCAGCTGTTTGTTTATTAAAGATGCATGTTTGACTTTTTATGAAGCGCACCTGTTCAAATGTAGATACCAATGAGAGTTTAGTATGGAAACAGGAGTTGCAAGTCCAAATACTGCTGTGGACATATTTCCCACTGCAGACAGTGTTTTGTTGCTTGGAGACATACTGTATGTTCTTGTTTTTAATCTTTCTTCCAAAGTTGAGCTCTGTACATCTAATACAGATGGAAAACTAGAAAATATTCAGTGTTTCAAAACTTGTGTAGGAGGAGAAGGACGTGTTGGAAAAACCAGCCAACCAGCCACCAAAACAAAAGCCCCAGCCTGGCTCCCAGAAGACCTGGAGCCACGAGGAATTTTTGTTTGTGCTGGGAAAGTATTACATGACTTTAGGCACCAACTGAATGACATGATTCTCTTGCAGGGCAACGATGTGTCCTTTTCAGAACCAAGAATGGGAATTACGAGAACCACGACAGCGCCCTGTTATATTGTTTCTGAGAAGAGAGGTCCTCTGTGGTTGATCTTACTAGAAACCACGATGAGAACATCAGGGTTCATTTTCCTCTTCAATCATACTTCGTATTTTTCTCTTCTACTCACTAGCTATTCCTTTCTCTTTATCTCTGTTCCCCTTCTGTCCTCAACTCTTCTTTCTTTACCTTTTTTCCCTCTTATCTCCCACAGTTTCCCTGAAATACAGCAGGCATGCAGGGTTGTCTCAGTCTGACAGAAGATGGGCCAGTGACAAAACTGTACCTGTAGTTAAGTTTGTTCCACAAGCAGATAGTGCTATGCTCTCTTGTTCAAATATCAGTTCATGCTGTTCTCATAGGCATTAATCCAGGAGCATTATTTGTCTGCTACAGTGGGATACTGCAATGCCAAGGGATGGTTTATCTGACTTCTACTTCCAGGCTTTTATCTTGACATTAAAAAAAAAGTGGACAAAAATACATTGTTGCCATTCAGAAGAATAATTCATCATCTGTTTTGTATGAGTGAGGGTAATAGAGCTGGAATTAAAGAAATGTCATCTTTGCAATATGCCCAGACTTCTGAATGAGAGGGATTCCCGAACAAAATTCTTCCAAAGTCACATTTCAGACTTGCAGCTTCCATCAGCGGGACCTCTGGCAGGACTGGCAGGAGCATGACTGTGAATGCAGGGAGTTTGGAAGCAATCCTCAGAGCGTGAATCACAGTGATGCCTGAGTGTGGATTTGTGCCTTGGCAGGACAGATAGAAAAAGTCATGTGCTAATCTCTGAATTGGAGATTTTAAACTATAACCTGAACTAAGATTCTGCTCTGGTGTAAACCCAGAATAAGCATGCTTAAGCTCAGACCTAAAGACTAATTTTTCAAATGCCTTCTAAAATGTGGCAATGCCTTACAAGAAGCCAAGCACTTGTAACTTACTCTAGTTCAGCAGGAAACCATCCTCTATACCCATTTTTTTGCACTCTGTCCTCTAAAAACACTAAGAAGAAAAGAGTATGGAAACTTCCACTATTCAACAAGATGCCCAGAGTGTCCTCAGATAATCCCTTGTGAAGCTGGATGGTGGGATGAGAGCCAGGCTCTGTCATCAGGGCTCCCTGGCTGGTCAGAGGGACGTGCTTGTTCCCAGTCATCCCTTACTGTGCCTTAAGATGAATGGCTCCACACTGACCACTACAATTACTTGACAGTCCCAAGAGAGATGCTATTTAAGCTAAAGTATGGCACTGGAACCATAACAAATGTGTCTAAACAGGACATAATTGTATTCACTCTGGTTATTAAAAGAGGACTGCTAATAAAGTTTTTGAAGAGCAATGACTAAAGGGGCAGAGCAACCCCTAATTATTTTTAAAGTATAACTTGGTATGCTTCTTGAAAGATTTGTTGAAGTTGGGCTGCAGAGGGGTCAATGGTCTCAGCAGTCCTTTAACCTTCCTTCTTCTGATCAAGGGGTCTCTTGGTAATTTAGTGTCATCTGTTAACTCTTACTCACACAGGACAGAGCTCTCTACTGCGCTGATGTTGTTCTGCTGTGATCACAC
This sequence comes from Empidonax traillii, assembly GCF_003031625.1. NCBI lineage: Eukaryota > Metazoa > Chordata > Aves > Passeriformes > Tyrannidae > Empidonax > Empidonax traillii. The sequence continues at coordinate 550,692 of NW_020955287.1, read as the reverse complement.
TCAACTCTGCTCTCAAAAACAGCAGCAGAAATGGCCAACTTCCATATGCATGGTGATGTGGGAAAGATATGGTTCTGTTTAATTAAGTATTGAAAAGTCCACTCCCTCACTGAGGTGTATGAAAAGTAATTTGCTCTGTGACAACGTTATTTTCATTGGCAAAAGTCACCTTCTAAAAATCACCTCTCCAATATACAAAACCAAAATCCCTAAAACTGAGACATTACAATGAATCATATTCTTGAAAATCTCCTTTTTCCTCTAGTCTCAAAATGGGGTTGGCAATACTTACATGCCTCTGGGAAGCTCTCTGGGTAAGAAAATCCTCATGGCCTGAAAGATCTTCTCTAAAAAGAGCATTATTTGCCTAGTAATTTGCTTTTATTGTTCTGGTCTAAAAAAAAAACCACCCTCCACACAAAGTTTGGAGTGTTACACTAAGTTTATTTTGAAAAAGAAATCAAAGAATGTTTTTTTCATCTCTGAGCCAGATGACAGAAAAAAACAAACGTATTCCACCCTATGAAAGAAAACACATGAGAACTTTAAAAAATCTTTTTCGCCAAGTTTTTTTTTTCCTTTCCACTAAACATCATGGAAAAAATGAGATGGAGATGGTGAACGAACAAATAGGCTCTGATTTCAGAAAGGCCTGGTTTCTGGGGAGCAAGGGTTTTGTACATAACGCATTGTGCTTTTCCATCTATAGATGCCCAAAGTACCTCTGAGTGAGTGTGGGTAAGCACTGGGAACCTCCTCCTCCCACTCCTGCCCAAGCCCTGCGTGTCCCAGTGGAAGGGAGTGCCAGGGCAGCTGTCCCACTGCCAGCCTCTCACCTGTGTGACCCCTGCTACCTGCACGTGGCAGCACAGAGCCTGTTCCAGGGGTAGCTGGGCCTTCATGGAGGAGCAAACATCTCCAGGGGACACAGAGACACCCGCAGAAGTGAGGGGGGAAAACCAAAGCAAGTCTGGAGATCGGGGCTGGAGACATTTTGTTCCCTTTGGATGCTACAGCTGTGTTAGCTGCTGTGCTTTTAATCAAGGAAGCTTCACTGGGGAAAAGTGGTTTTGTTTTCTCACACCTGAGACTACTCAGCCACCTTTCCCCTATTCCTTGCAGAGCGGTTTCCTCTGACAGCCAGTGGCTGCCCTCCGACCAGCTCCTTGCCTTGCCAGTGATCAGACACCACTTCCTGCCACTTGCTAAGAACAGAGGAGCTACTTGCCCGGAACAGTAAATTAAAAGAGGCCAGCCATCTGACTGAGAGAGGAACAGCAAGATCAGAGTAGCCATTACAAACAGCCGATTTAATGTAGTCACCATAATGGCTAATGTAGGGACTGATCCTGCTCTACTCAAGATATTCTTCACCTGGGGGCCCATCTGAAATGCTTTGTCTGCAAGGACAGTAAACAGCAAAGGGAGTTCTTTCTTCTCCAGCCCTTCTTAAAGGTCTTTTTCAACTCTTACCTTTGAAACCATGTTCCCAGCACTGAGGTGCTTCAAGAAAAAGGCACAAAGAATGCCTGTTTTTTGGGATAAGATAGCCACAGTCATGTTTAGGATAGTGTAAGTGAGAAGGAAGGCTTTAATAGAAATAATTTTCATTAGTTTGATTTTTAATACCTATGAGTGCTTCTGGCACCACATCTCTCTGATATCCACATCTCTCTTGGTTACACATGCATGCACAGAGTAAAAACATTCACTTCTGTGTCTCCACTTAGTCATTCCTTTATTGGAACACTTGCAGGTATTATTTATAGATGTCAAAGACAATGAGAGTTTGCAATTTATAAGATCCAATCAGCTGAAGGTGTTTCCAAATAAATTAATGAAACGAGTCAGAAATCACATCAAGAAATCCAGCACTGAATGTATTTCACAATGACTTTGCACCCTCTCTGCCTTTTCCTCCTTTTCTTCCAAAAGTCTCGGTGCTTGCCAGGGTGTATGAACCTGCATTTAATTTGATGTAAAACAAGAAAAAGGATGATGGGAATGTGTGCTCAGTATCACAAATTACAGTATTTGTGCATAAGAAGGAAAATCCAAAACTGGAGCTGGGACACAATAATTTCCTGTCACTTAAAACTTTCCATACAACCTCAAATCACACAGAAGGCAGATTTAATGGGGATGTTTTCCCATTAAAGAGTGGCTGCTCTGGCTTTCATGACAATTTCTTGGCCCGTTCTGGTGTCCTGCTTGCATCCCTGCCAATCTGTCCATTCTGTGACAGGTTCCTGAGCTGTCTTAACGCTCTCTCGATCCTCTCAGTGATTTCAGTCTTTGTTGCCATTTGACACCTCTGTTTCCCTCCTGCAGAAATCCTGGGTCAAAAGTATGGTCTGTCTCAGTCCACCTGGCTGGTCAGGAGATATTTTAAGGATGAATGGACATGCTAGGCATGCAACTGCAGCACCCCTCTCCAGCCATTTTGCCTCACGGCTGCAGTCTTTGATTCAAGTGTGTGAACAGAAGGTGTGAACTCAGTCACATTTTATTTCTCAGTGTCCTTAGCATGTCACTTCTCTGACTGGAATACATTAGGTGACTCTTGGATGATCTGATTTTGATATGTACCATCACTACTATTGCAACAACTTGGGCCTAAACAGGGTTTCTCATTAGCTTCTTTTGGTGAGAGAAGTTTATGATATCAGTAAAAAGCAGGGAGAATGTAATTTAATGTGGCAGATGCTCCAAAGCAGGTTATTTCACCTAAATAAGCCAACATTCAAAACTAAGGTAGCAGTGCTTCTATTTCAGTGTGGCTCCGCAAGGCTCCACTCACCAGGGTTTGTGAGGCTCTCTGGGCATGCAAAATAATAGTTTTGTAACTCATTATCCAAAAATAGAAGTTTAACATTATCTCCACAGACACTGTGTAAATATATATGTAAACAGTACAGAATGTATATACATGCAACTCCTAGGTACAGCATGACAAGAGTTTATGGCAGAATCAAGTTGTATTCATAACCTGATGGAAAGCCAAAAGAGAAGTCTCAGGAAATCCAGACTGTCAGAAGAAAAGCTCTGCCTCCAAGATGGCATGGTTTTTGGCACGCAGCTGAAGTGCATAGACCTTTCACTTTTAATTAAAGCATCTGCAATGTTCATGTTGTTCCTGTCTCATATCTAATTTGTACCCACAGGACAGATTCCCAAATCTAGTATTTGGTGTACTTTTAAAGAAAATCATAATTAAAATTTAAAACACTGGAGACAGTGTGAGTTGTAGGGAAGCAGCAGCCTTTAATTGGTTGGTCATAAAAGCAATATTTGAAAATCTGAAGTACAAAATCTTGTCTGTTTCCAACAGAGCTGGAATATTTCCACAAATTTATCTGCATTCAGCCAAGGTAAACGGCAGGTCAGGAGGTAATGGAAAAACAGCTCTCCTTCCCAAGAAGCCAAAACAATTTCCGTCATCATATAGCATGTGGACATGTAAAGAGTATAAAAACTGGGAACAAATATAAGATTTTCTGCTAATGAATTTAACTGCTAACTTTTTTAATTCCTGATAAGCAACGCTGCTGCCTAGACAATGGCTCATGGGACTGTGGAGGAAACTGGCTGGGTAATGATATAATCTCTTTCTGTTTTGCAGCATATTTTATTTTCTACTTTGTTTGGGAGGGATTTTCTACTTTGTTTTGGTCCAAGAAAACAGAGAGATTGATTTACAAAGCACTTTGGAGAAGTGCAAGTTTATTAGGCTTTTCTGAGTATGGCATGTCCTTCTTACCAGACCTTGAAATCTGCCTTAAAAACAAACATATTTCAATATGTGCAGCTTCTTTCTTTCTCTTTTCATAAAGTCTCTCATCTGCGCTTGACCTGTAGTATGTGTAGCACCTACTGGGGCAGAATTCCTTACATGAAGGGAGAAGGAATGAAGACATTTCAAAATCATTCTTAAAAGCTGGTGATTTACTTCTGTGGCATTTTCTCGTGAGTGGAAGGAATGTAGGATGGCAGGCAGGCAGGAAAACAGACAGGCTGGATAGAAGGCAGGCAGAAAAGGCAGCAAGGTAGGAAGGCAGGCAGGCAGGCAGGCAGGCAGGAAGGAAGGAAGGAAGAAAGAAAGGAAGGAAGAAAGAAAGGAAGGAAAAGCTTTTATTAACATGGTCAGTGGAACACTGTCTGTGATCAGAGCTATTGAGTAACTAGTTCTTAGTCAACTTAATTGCTACACACACAGACTAGACTGCATATAGTAAGGAAAACACTATCTAAAATCTGTTTTAAAAGTTATTTAACCAGAACAAATCATCTGGGAAAGTACAAATATTTCTAAATGGAAAAATATTTCTCTACTGCTGAGCTAGGCCTGACAGCAAATCTTAATGAATTATTAGTACCTTTATTGTTTTCTTTGGCCCCTGTGCACTATATTTGTAAAAAAAGTCAGTAAAAAAAGAGAACAATTGTAAAAAGCAAATATTTTGTACAAAAATACAAAGTTTTAAAAGCTCTTAAAAGTATATTCCATATTATTGATAGGAGTTGGACTATATATATATATTTATATAAAATCTATATATTCGTGTATCTGTATAATTTTCCTACATTTGGGATTTTAGCAAATGAAACAACTGTTTACACAGTTGCTTTATATGTTTTTCTATATGAGTGACCAACAGTCTTACTCAGTTTGATGGAATGTCTTTTCTCAGAAGACACAAGTTGCTTATGTATATGGTTACTGGTTGGGAAGAAAAACTATAACAGAATTAGTCCAACAGTATTTCTTGATGCTGTGGGTTGAAAGGCCTTGAATAATTGCAGGATGCTGGAGAAGAGTTGCTGTTAAATTCCTTTATGCTTTTAAACCAGTTTTCAGTGCTTGCTTTTTTCTTTTTTTTTTTTTTTTTTTTTTTTTTTTTTTTTTAATATTGAATTTTGGAAGTTGCTGCTGCTCTCTCCCAGGATCTTCTTCTTTACCTAGATTTTCATAATATGTAGGTATCTGTAAAGTCACAGCCTATTACACTCCAAATATTTGCCCTAGAGTATGAGAGAAAAAGGAAAAACAAAGAGAAAAAAAAAATCTTGTAAAAAACCTGTGAAGGTTAACCAAATTCACAAAAAGAAAACTTACAGAGATCAAGGTATGTAAAAAATTTAAGAAGACTCATATTCAGATCCTGTATGTCCTGGAGGATAAATATTTGTAAACCATGAAGTTTTCTTAAAATAACAAATGTATGTAGGAAAACTAGGGCAAATTACATTATTACTTACATGTGGTCCTTCATTCTGGACATCCAAACAGAGTTACACGCACACAGAGCTTGTTCAGCACTTTGTTTTGTTTTGGTTCAAGGGGCATTTCTATGGATGGGAAGTAATTTTGGCTCCAGCTGACATTTATGTCTGCCTTCACTGAAATTCAGCTGACAAGTTTCCAACTGGAGCAGCCATGCACCCTTGGCAAAGCAATGTTTAAACAGGTTGTATGGAGGAGATAATATTTCAGGCAGAGCCCCACCACGAACACAACCACCACCTAGTTCTGTGGTGATGTGGCTGGGTTTTAAGAAGCCATGTGAACCACCTGTTTGTTCTCTGCTCTTGCAGAAATGACTGTATCAACAAAAAGAGATACCCTGTGGCAATCACCTGGGCTACTGCTGGGCCACACGGGCAGTTTACGAGTCCTTCACTCCAGCTGCAAGAGATAAATTGCTTATGTCTGTGGATGCAGGTTATCAGTCCTATGGGACATCTCCCAGTAGTGATGGGAATTTTAGGAAGTTCTTAGCAGTCACCAAGTGCCTCCTGTTGCACAAACTCTCGAAACAAAACCATTCTGGTGTTTCAAGGCTGGTGCCTGAGTCATCCCAAGTTCAGCTTGTCCTGTTGTGTGGCCAATGAGCCTATAAAAACATCTTCCAGTGTGGCTAGGGCCTTGAGCACACGCCAAATCATGTCTAAAATTTTAGGCAAGTTTAAAGTCTACAGGAGATGGTCAAGATGAAGAGTATGCCATGGCTATGGCTAGCTTTGAGACTGCAGCGCAATAAATCCAGTACCTACATCACTCCAAGTATTAGAAAAGGGCATGTTGGGCTGGGCCAGAGCAGAAGTGCTCCACATGTGGTTCCCCCTCTTCCTCAACAAGGCACTGCCATTGCATTTAGCCCAGATCTTCTCACCTTTAGCTGTGGGACAGTTACTACAGGTATGGTGAAATAATCAAACCAAGTGCCTTGCTTACCTTTGTCCATGTCTTTTTCACAAATGAAATTGTTAACATCTGCACAGTAGAAGTCATTCCAGAGCCCAGCATGGATCAACCCGGCACAATCTTCCCCTGGTCCATGCCCATGACTCCAGTTATCAGGCTGCCCAGTTTTCCAGTTTCTTTCAACCAAAAAGCAAGAGATATGATTGCACAACACAGCACTCACGGCAGTTTTTCACCGCAAGAAATTAACGAAAACATCATGAGATCTGTTCTGAACGGGAAATACACACTGAAACAAACAATACATGACTCTTGCTGAAAATGGAAAACAGATGTATTACAGACCAGGGAATCTATTCGGCCTTGGGCTGCCAAAACTCAGAGACCTAAATTTAGACCGATGAACTTTATTTTAGTTTCTGAATGTACATGCACACACAGTGGGAGTGCTCCATGCTCCATGTGCGTTGCTCCAAGCCTGCAAAACCTGCACACTGAGTTCCTGTCGGCATCTGGGACTGAGAAGAGCCCACAAGCTCACAGGTATTGCCAAGATGGCAACACCCTGCCCTTGCTCACTGAAAAGGTGCTCAGCCCTCTGACTGAACCAAGGTGGGCATCTTGGGAGGAATAGCAAAGATGCACATGTTTGAGTGACACATGCTCAGATGGGAAGGGAATTTTTTTGACTTCTAAGGAATGTACATAGTGTATATATACACATCTTTTGAGATCCTTAGCTTTGATGGTGAAACTGAACACAGTACTTGTAAAAAATCTTGCAGCAAGTGTTTCCTCATCCTGTTTTTGTTTAATGAATGGGAAACACTTCCAACCTCAGGACTTAAAAGCTCCATTTTCCTGAAGAAACAGGTTGTTGAAGGGAGCTTGTGGTTGCTGGCTGACATACTCCACGCTCAGCTAAAAAACATGCCTGCCTGACACAGAGCACCCAACCAGGCACCTGGGAGGACACACAGCTTTCCAGAAGTAATGGAATATTCTGAAAATCAGTAACCAACAGCTCTGAGGTTACAACAGAGCACCTAAAACCATGGTGTAGTGAAAACTGATTAAAAGCAGTGCCTGAAGTGGGAATCAGTCGCAGTGCTGCCATAAAGAGAAAGAAAGATGAAAATAGAGAGGGAGAAAAAAGGAAAATATTACGGCTCATTTGAAATGCATCTGACTTTTTCCATGTTTTTCATCTAAATGAACACCAATGAGATCACAGCTAATCATTTCATAACATCTGACTGACTGCAGCCTGTTTTTCTGAAGCACAGCATGCTCAGCTCTATAAACTCTTTAGTCTACTACTCAGTATTAAAAATTTGGGTGGTTGCAATCTGTTCCATTTAGGACAAATTAGGTGTAGCTCTAGGATTCCTGGAGAGCTGCCAATTCAGTTCTCAGCTGGCCAAAGCATAGACACCCTCATTTCATGCATTTTCCTTATGTTTAATGCTTTCCACTCAGATTTGGGCTTTATCTAAAGACCGGTCATTTTTTATCAGAATGAGTACTCTATTTATAGCCAGTTGTAATGCAAATAAGGAAAATTCAAACCAAGACAGTTAAACTGTCTGTGCTTTCCATCTCAACTTCGTAATAAAAGTCAGGAGCAAACATTTTGGCAAGAAACACTACGCTGTTTAGTTATGTGATTCTTTCATTCAACATTCAGTTTTCTTTCTGGCAAGGAAAGAAAGCCTTGTGCAGGGAGAAGGGAGAGAGAGAAAAAAAATGTTCAACAGCACCCTCTGTAACAAATTAAATCATTGGCATCTACAGCCATCTGGATCCATTGGACAATTTCTAGATGCTGCTTTTAGAAGTGTCAGCAAGAGTGGTAGCAGTTTCTGATTTACATACGTGTAAACTGGTAAGGATCCATCCAGCCATCTCCATTCATTTTCCTTCTCTGAATCCGTTAGTCCAATCCAGAAGCTGCCTTTCCCAAAAATCTGCCTTTTTATCCATTGCTGTGAAAGAAAGATCTTAGTCCATAACAAGGACAACTGTCTTTGGAGCCCACAAGTTACACTGGTTTCATGAATGTCTTGTTATCAGAATAGGAAGGGCCAGAGAAATTTTTTTAAATGGAAGATACATGTCAGAAGTTGGTCTTGTGACCCCTTGCCCAAACTAGAATCCATTGCAGTGTTTGCATATGAGATAGAGAGAGCTAAGCATGAAAGTTAGGTTGATGTAAAGTCACATCTAACATCTTATAGATACAAATTGAAAATAAAAACCACAGAGAGCAAGCAGTTGCATCTTGACATCCCCACTGCTGTACTGAATAGTATTAAAAATAAAGTTAGATTTATAGTCAGATTAAAAATATTCTTAGGTCACAGTAGTCTTAGGCTGCATGCATTAAATAAGACAATTTAAAATTAAATTACATTCACTGATGCAAAAAATGCATTTTTGATAATATGCAAGGCACAACGGATTCCATCTTTAAGGGTTCAAAACTAAAATTCTCAGCAACCTTTCTGTGCCCACCACATTCAGGGTCAGCACCAGCTCTGCTCACACTGCAGAAGGAGAAGCTGCTGATCAGAAAGAGGGTGGACAAAATGCTAATGAGTCATCACTGTGTCTACTTCACTACATGAATTCATGATGCTCTTGGCTTCACACTTACCTTGTGGTTTCCACATGTTAAATAACTTCAAACTCTCTCCTTGAAAAACAGAAAGAGAAGGTACTTACCTGCTCCTCTTTGTTGTTGATGATAACCAAGTGTGATCCTTTCTCTTCACAGAATAACTTTGCCTCTTCAAAAATTTCTCTTTCAATTGAAAAGTAGTAGCACTTTTCTGTATAGTTTTTCCAATGAGGAGAACAACCTGCGATGTGAATTTTTTTGTGTTAAGCCTGTCACTGGTAAGTAAACAGGCTAATAATAGGGCCAATAAGAAGTGGAGGAACACATACCCATCTACAGCATGCTGCTAGCTAAAGTACTTACAAATAGTTTGGGAATTTACTTGTTAGGATCCTGATTGGGTAAAATCAAGTCTAAACTGTGTGGCCAGGGGAATTATTTATTACTCACAATACTGCCACGTTTTCTTTAGCCATAAACTTTAACTTATATCAGTTTCTGGTCATCAGAAGGCAGACCATCAAGTGTGGTTTCCCTTAACAGGACTCTTTGTGCCCAGAGGAGTTGTGGATGCCCCATCCCTGGAAATGTTGAAGGCCGGGTTTGAATGGGGCTTTGAGCAACCTGGTCTAGTGGAAGGTGTCCCTGTACACGGCAGCAGGGTTGGAACTAGATAGCCTTTCAGGTTCCCTCCAATTCAAACCATCCTGTGATTCTCTGATAATTCTCTGAAATCCCAGCGATTTAATCTAAGGCAGGCAAAGTTATTTGAAGCAGTAAGTAAGCGGTGAGCACTGCCTGCTACATGTACCTGTATGCCAGTGGAAGGTGGATGCAGTGTATTGATATCTTACCATTAGCCTCGGGTACTGATGTGGGTTCACTCCGTAGTGCCATTGGCATCCCTGGACCTGGTGGCCCTGGTGGGCCAGGTGGCCCCTTTGGACCAGGCAGCCCTGGGACTCCAGGTAGCCCAGGTAGTCCTCGAGGTCCTGGTACACCCGGTTCTCCAACAGTTCCTTGCAGGCCTTGAAATCCTGGTGGGCCTTGAGGCCCAGGTGGACCATCCTTGCCTTGTGGACCTGGTGGCCCTGGGTCTCCACTTGGTCCAGGCAGACCGGTCTTCCCAGGAGAACCTCTCTGACCTTTGGAGCCAGGTGATCCTCTTGAACCTTTCCCTCCTTTTTCTCCTGGTGGTCCGGCTGGCCCAGGTGGGCCCTTCTCACCTGCAGGTCCCGGTGGTCCAGTCTCTCCTTTCTCTCCTTTTTGTCCTTTTAGGCCAGCGGGACCAAGAGGACCTGGAGGACCTCTGTCACCTTTAGGTCCCCTGGGACCAGGAGGACCTGAAACAATGTAAACATGTAAAGTAGGGGTATGCATAGAAAACAAAATAGAAAGCCCACATGGGGTCCTTTTTAATATGTCAGACCAGCAACACTGGATATTTAACAATGCAGAAACGAGGCTAAGAGCTGCTTCCACCAGTGCTTATAACAGTACATCTACTTCCCAGGTTCTGTATATTGTTGTTCTTTCCTCAGCCTCCATGACATACAGGATACTGTGCCCCAGGTGACCAGCCAAGGTGACACTCCCTGCAAGACACACTCTGTGCTACTGACGCACACGGCCCTGTGTGCTGATGGTCCTGTTTCCTCACTCTGCCACCCTCCCTTTTCCTTCTAGTCTCACTTCTCTGCTCTTAGTCCTCAGGACTTTTTCTCCTGACCCTGTTTGCTACTCTGTCAATAACAGAATGTCAGAGATGAAACGATGGTTAGGGAGCAACAGGCCAACAGTGCGAAACACCAGAAGTTGCTTACTGTCCAGGTATAACAGGACAGGGAACAATAACCCACAATGGAAAATGGCAATACTGTGACAACAAACAAACAACAAAACATTTTTTGATTCTGATCATGGCTGAGCAAATCCCTTACCAATGTCTTCCTATCCCCCACCACCTATCTACACAATTTAAACTCCTCCAGAGATAAATTCCCAAACTGGAATTATTTAGTTCTGGTTGAAATGAGAATGGTTAGGGTCACTGACATGTAATCTTGGCTCTAATTCAGCCTTAGCTTATTTGGAGCACTGGATTTATATTTACGATTAGAGTTTCAGGCCTGACTGGTTCACATCAGGTTGGAAATATGAGCGTTCTTTTCATTTGGGATAATACTTGGCTGAGAGAAGCCTCCTAAACCTGATGCCATTTATTTCTGGAGAAAATAAAATATCCCAAGATTAAAAACTAAGTAAAGTAGGATGTTTTCTGGCAGACTAACAACTGGCTTAAAGTGAAATAGTAACTTGTTTTTCAGCAAGGGTGGACCTTTCTGGGAATAGTCCAACATATATTTTTTTGCCATTTCCTCTTTAGCAGAGATTGGTTTCTTGAGGTTCCACACCTTCACTCGCTTATTTTAGAAACTAAATCAAAAGCAGATCCAGTCAGTTAGTCAGACAGAATAAAATTTTGCTAAGTCAGAACCTTCTTTCATAACATCTCCATTTTAGCTACGTAAAGAAGACATAGAAAAATTAGTAAGGAAAATTCAAGCTACGTGTACGTTTCCAAAGTTTAGGATTAGATAATGGAAAAGCCCATGTACCAGCATGCACTAACTTCCATAGAACTAAAGAACTAATGCAAGCAGGAATTCAGCATAGACATCATTAGGGAAGCTGCATACCTTGTAGGATAGTGAAGTTCTTGATGAGCTGGCCATGTTTGGAATCTACCAGCTTCATTTCTTCCATGATTACTGACAAATTGGCAACTTCAACATCTAACCTTGACCTCATCAAATCCTGTTGCACCTTGAGAGATGCGGAGTCTAGGCGAATATTGGCTAGTGTGCTGTTCAAAAAAATGAGCTCATCTGAATGTTTATTTAAGGTGTCTGTACAAGTTGTCCTGACCTCATTGAGACTGCTAGTCAGTGTCCGTAGACTATGAGCAGTGTAGCTGATGTTGCTGATGATATTGGTTATATCAGTTTCAAAGATCTGGAACCTTTCTTCTAGATGGCTGAATTTGGCAGCAGTTCTGTTTTCATATCCTTTATGTTGTTCCTGGAGATCCTTTAGGTTTTGTTCGTTGGCTTGGGCAATTGTGGTGATGTTCTCTATTTGCCCACTGAGGGAGCTGAGCTGATTGTTCATATCTTCAAGTGTATCATTGTTAGCTTTTGCCAGTGCTGAATTGTTGGCGGCCAAAGTCTGTAAATTTTGTACTTTTTCCTTAAGCCAGTCGGTGTCCTTCCGGGCTTGAAGGACAACCTGCTGCAGATTTTGAAAGTCATTCCTGATTTTTAGAATAGCCAAGCTTGTATCTTCCATTGACTTCTGCAGGACACTGATAAGATTTCTTTGCTGTATTTGAGTCAGGTTTAAGTTGTTCAGGTTCATGATGGCTACATTATGAGAATGCACTTGGTTTTGCAGGTTTGTTTGGATATTACTTGTGTCTTGTTGAAGATTGTTGATATAGCCTGTATATGACTGAAGAGTCTTATTAACACTGATGATCATGAAAGAGTTACTGTCTAAGGCACTTTTCATTTGGCTCTGTCTATCATCTAATGCATTTCCAGACTCTTGGAGCTTCTCCAGTGTATCTTTGTTTCTGGTAGTTTTTTCTGCAATGTCATGAAGCTGCTGACGAAGAGCCAGAATGTCAGATCTGAAGCTGGACAGTTCAGTGTTAGTATTCAAGGCTTTTTGTCCAGCTTGGTCATCTGTTGTACAGTAAAAAAAAGAATTGAAAGTCTTTAGGATAAGTTTTTTTTAAAACACAGTATAAAACACCACAGTATATTTTAAGTACAGTCAGATTGACAAACTGTTCAGTAGCACTTCTATCTTTTCCAGAAAAGAGAAACCACTAAGCAAAGTTCTGCCACTAGACAGAGGAAAAAAGCAAAGAGGAATCGTGTCTTGCTGAGGACAACAAAACAATGATTCTGTATTCACATATGGGAAGAACTACTGCTAGAAACTGATGAGTATATGGACTCAAATAATGCCGTGTTCTGACTGGAAACTGAAGTGTAAACAGAATCCAAAACATTAAACAGGTATCAGTAAGAGTATGTTTTAAAGTTACAACTGGATTTTGCTGAAAGCTCAGGAGTTTATTTTAGTTGTTCATGATTTCTTCCACTTTTTCTTGGCAGGTGGAAAATCTTTACTGTGATTTAGTACATACAGTTCCATTTTTTTAAAAATCTTCGGTTTAGTTTTAAAAAAGTTCTAACACTTATTTTAAAACAATATGGTTTAGAGACAAAAGCTTTGCCTGCGGGCTACTTCAGATATGCCAAGATATGATGTATTTCTGGTTTTCTTTCTAATACATTACTATTGCTTTTAATGACATTTATTTTGCCATTATTGTTTCCTCATGGTCTGAGTTTGAGGAAGGCAAAACCTTTAATCTTTGAGGAACATCTCTGCTCTTGCTTACACTGCCCTTCAGAATACTTCTGGAAGCCTGTCTGAGTATGATAAAGCCCTGTCTGAGTATGATAAAGCCCTGTGATAAAGCTGCAGAGGCTCTCAGCCAGGATGTAGAACACAAGGAAATAAGCAGTCAACACTTGCTTTCAGGGAAGATTCCCTTTCTTGACCTGAATCACTTCACTCTCCTTACTCACAGTCCATATATTTTTGTCCTCATCTAAGTGTAGCTATATTTATGAATTATGCAGTATGGAGTCCATGATTTCAGATGACTCCAAGAGAGAGCAGTATGGTTTTCATAAAGTAAAGTGAATACAAATGTGTATGGAGGTTTTCTCTGGTGTATTTGAATGAGTTGTGATGGCAAACATCAAATGGTGGCTTGTGAGGCCTCAGCCTGAAGTGTTTATGGAGTCTTTTGTGGATGGACATCTTCCTGAGCACAGTTCCTCTCCCTTCCACTTGTCTCACTCCAGGACCTTCTCAGCTCTTGACTTTATGTTTATCTCTTGGCTATAGCTCAAACTATATTGTATTCCTCACACAGCTCTGACAACTGCCAGGTCCACTTAAAGCTAATCCCTGAAGGCCTGTCTTCCATTCACCACACATTGTTATTCTTCTGACCCTACAGCAGTAGTCTTACCTTTATGTTCCCTACAAAAGTTGCTACAGAACTTTCCTAACTTCCTCCATGGCAAGTCCACTTAAATGGGAAATGATGGCCCTGAGCATCTCACTGGCCATCCACCCAGCAGCATGTAAAAATGTGGCATGAATGAATCAAAGGTGCTACAAGTTGTGCAAATTTAATCAGTGTAATATAATAACCCAAATATAACACAAAAGGTTGCATGTGCTTTAAATTGTAACATTTACTTCTGTATATGTGTCAGTAAAAGAACGTGTCACTGAATTACCCCATGTCTCTGAACTAAATGCAGTGTGTAAATACTTTAGAAGCCAGCTCTTTTTTGAAGGGAAAAAGTTGTAAAAATTTATAATCAAGCTAAAAGTAATTTTTCATAGAAAAATCTCAATATATGGTTTAAAAAACTAAATAGAATTTATTTCAAGAAGCACATACATGTATGCCTATATTTATATCTATATAATAATTTGTATAATAATATCTATGTATAGGAAGAAAGGTAAAAATGCCCACTTAGAGAGTAGAATCTTTATCTTTTGACGGAGAGGCACCGGACATACACACAGATCTATAAGATCACAAATATGTCCGCTTTATTGCAATGGTCCAGGGTTTTTATAACATCTCTACTCAGGGTCCCGTGACAAGAAGCATACAATTGGACACCGGCTACCATCTAGTTGAAAACATTCATTACAAATTCCTTTATAATTGGACATTAACAGATAACCAAGTAATAGTTTNTTGAGGAGACACCCGCAGCCATCTTGGGACTTATAACTTATAGTACTTATAAAAACATGCAAAGGTTTATAAAAGTCCATAAAAGCACTACACACAATATAAATTGCTCAGACATTCACTATTTTCTTCCCACATTTATCCATGATTTTTGTTTTTCCATCTTCCTGCAAACTGAGAACTTTCATAGTACTTGGAAGATCTGAACTCATAACAACCTTGTGTCCTGTATTTCCTTAGATGTCCAAGAAACATTTTATGGAAGTAATCAACTTGCCTCAGACATAAGAATTTTGAACAGCTGACTATTTTGTACACCTCTTAAAATGGCCTTTAGTTTTGAATCTTAATTGCTAAAACAGCATCAAGATGACTGGGTGACAGATTTTCATTTCATGTAGAACCTCTTTTGATGTGGAACAGTTTCTGCTATGTTTTATGTCTCTACCTCGGAGAAGATTCTCTCCTAAGCACAGCTTTTAGGTGTCTGTTTAAGTAGAAATGCTTCCAAAGAAACTTCAGTGGGAACTGTAAATTTTGAAGTATTCTTAAAATGCTGTCCTAAGTAGAGCTGATCTGAACTATTTTTAAGTGCTTTCACAAGTACACTAGAAACTGGAATGGAAGTGCTGTATCTTGTCACAGGCTGAGATTTTTCAGACAAATTTCCTGCCACTATCTGACAGGAGAACACCCCAGAGCCATAATACAAAGGAGCTTTGCTTGTGTGTAGATTACCTAATTTCTTCAGATCGCTCTCCACCGCTGTGAGCTTTTCTGTATATCTTCTGTGGGATGTTTCCAGGCCACCTGTCACATTGTCCATTTTTTCTACAACTGGGGGAAAGAGAACAGTATGTTATGGAAAGAAGAGAAGTGAAATAGTGGAAAAAGTCTACAAAACAATAAAGCAAACAAAAAACTCCACTGCTACCAATAACACCCCCAAAAAATAACAACACCACCCAACAAAAAATCCCCCCAAACCCAAAACCAAACCAAACCAAACCACAAATAACCATCCCCCCAAAAAACACCAGCCCCCCCCCTCAAAAAAAAACCACCTTAGAATTTCCTTGCTTGCCATTACACTTTGCTGTTCCTCTGTGAAATTTGGAAGGTTGAGCTCCTATTTGTTGGTGAGACCCAGAATTCTTCCAACTTTTCAGTCTACCAATACTCCCTAAACATTTTTTTTTGCCCATGAGCAATCTCTCTCCTGAATGAGGAAATCCCCCTTTGTGGGTTTTCCTCACTAATGAAATCCTGTTCTTTTAACAATATTTCCATGCTCCAAGCACAGTGCTGTGTGGCAAAGGCAGACTGATTGCTAAAGGCTCAGATGCGTGAAAGAAGACTTGCTTTTATTTTGCTATGAGCCATTTCTCCTTAAAAATAACCTTTTTTCTCTTGTGCCTTCTAATTACTAAAAGTTGCCATCTAGATACCAAAGTTAGAACTAAGATGGCAGTTTTGGGGATTTTAAACACCTTGATAATGGTACAGATCACTCAAAATGATCTTGAAACCATTCTGCCTCATTAAGATTGAAAGGATGACCATTCAGCAAGTGCAGATTTATGGCTGATGTGCTCTTTATTTTGTAATGTCTGAGTAATTTTCTTCTCACTGAGACATTCGATTACTTGATGGGATTGATATGGGAATGGAAAAAGCAGAACAACAAATAAAGAGCCTGTGGTAGCTTCCAGTGGCAAAAATGTGAAATCCTTGCAAGGTTAGAGGTAGTCTGCAACATTCACACCAAACCTTGTCTAATATCCTTTTGGATTCAAGCCACAACCAGGGGCAGAATTTGCTTCTCATCATGATATTATTTAGCCCTTTTGCAACACTGGGAGCAGAATGGGCTTGAAACAACCTGGGAGAGGCTACATTGGTTATTGTGCCAACTCCCTGCTTCAAACAGAAGAAATAAGGTGTGTCCCATGTCTTTAGGTTCTGTAAACCTGTATGGGGTAGCAGGTACCACTAACTCTTTCTGTCTGTGAGATGATCTGCACCTAAGAAATAGAGAAGTTATTGCCATGTAAAGATTTGGGTTTTTACTAGGAGTGAAATGGAAGGATCTTTTGCTGCTCATGAGCAACAACATGAATCCCAGACCTTTAAGGTGCAGTCCACCAAGTGCTCCTTCTTTCTTAACTCTTGCCCCCCTTTTTTTTTCTTTTTTTTCTGATTCTGGATACCACAGTTACACAGCAGGCTTTTACTGCTCCCCCAAAACCAACAGGAGGAAAAACAGACCAAGACTATCTCTGATGCAACGGTACTGAGGTGAATGGACTTACAACAGTGAAAAGGTCTCAGGATTTTCAGAGAGACCAGATACCCTTCAGTGAATTACCTGTCTGCTTCTTTTTAGATTGCTAACAAGCCAGTAAAACAGAGACTGTACCGTGTGTGCAAAGTCAGTCAGAGTGTGGCTTTCTGTATTTGAGATGATGACAGATTGCTTGCTAAACACCAGACCCAGGCTACAGTAATGGCTTTGCTTTTTCAGTTGCTTCAGAAAGTATTCAGTTGCTTTAGAAAGCATTATAGCACCAATTTTTCACTGTTTTTTTTGCCTATTAAAGTTGTCAAAGTTCTGTATGCCATTTTCCCTAAATGAATCCAGGGTTGATTCTCTCTTTGTCCTGCCCAGCTGTCTTCCAGGCTGGAGCCCAAATCAGCAAAGGTCTTTCAGTTACTTCTGACACTCCACTGATGCATGTGTACACCTATGCATTGCATGCATTGAGCATGAGGACATACTATGTGACTAGCAATGTCACATCACCTATAGATCTGGTTAATTCAGCTTTAGTGTAACATTCAACATTTTCTCCAGTTACGCAACACACTTGGAGTTGGCAAGTGAATATATATTATCAGTAATTAAAGGAAAATGCAGTTTCTTCCTTTTGCTGTTCAAATGAATGCCAGTTTGTACTTCAGATCTGAAGTTTGTAAAACTAAGACTTTATACTGTCCTATAACAGGTATGTTCTCATGGTTGAATCAAATCTAGCACTGGAAACTTGGGTGCTTCACTCCGTGAAGAGTCCAAAGCAAAGGAAAATAGTAGAAATCCTATCAATAAGTAGTTGTCTGGCAGTTAGATGAGACTGAAG
Source organism: Empidonax traillii (assembly GCF_003031625.1). NCBI lineage: Eukaryota > Metazoa > Chordata > Aves > Passeriformes > Tyrannidae > Empidonax > Empidonax traillii. The sequence goes on along the minus strand of NW_020955287.1, from coordinate 532,867 downwards.
AGAATGAAATGTGTAACAGCAGTATTTTCATTGCCCAAAGGAAAAGAAAATAAGAAAAACCACACTAAAGAGAAGTAGCTCTAGCTATGAACAGTCTTTGTGGGGAACACCCCAAAAATTTGATGAAGACAGGGCTTTAATCAGAAGTCTTACTGGTAATATTGATTGGATATGATATGAGGGGAAGGCCATGCCTGGACTGTGTATCTGAAAGATCACTAATGAGCACTGTTAAAAGGTCTTTCATTTCCCAGCAGCTTCTCTGCTACAGAAAGAAGTAGCTTTTAATTCTAAAGTGTAAGCGAATGCCAGACAGCAGTGATAGGGAAGGCAGACCCAACTTAGCTGGAAGATGCTCATTTAGAGGGGCTGCAAAGAGAAGACTGCTTTTGAATACCCAAGGTATTGATTTCTGCCTATTTGATACTAAACTGGCCATGACTTACCCAGATTAACTGATGTAAAGTGCAGAATTAGCTATATTAGGCAAACCATTTCCCTTATTTTAAGTCTGTTTCCCCTCAGAGGGCAATCCAGAGCCAAGTTCAAACCATCCAGCTCCAGCAGCAGAAACAGAAGATGTCTCTGCAAATGTGAACTGCAGGGTTAGGTCAAAGACAAGGCTGCTATCCCATAGACAAACCAATGTATGTATTTGCTTTAAGCAGGGGTGGGATCTTGCCCTCCATGTTCAAACAAAACTTGACCCTCTGCACAAAGTCATTCCCTGAGCAAGTTGTATCTTATTTACTTTCTTGCTACTGCCCTGCAAGTGGAAAGAATGAACTCTAAATAGAATGAGTAGAGAGCCAGGGCCAATGTTGGTTTTGTTGCTCTTGATGTCAAAAGAGGTCATATGGACGGATGTCCTATTACTGGAAATGTCTTTCTTTCCCTGGTAGAAGCTCCCATGACCATCACTGAATGGAGCCTTCAATTTTAGGTAAGCATCTGGAGAACTCTCAGAAGTGAAAGTCAACCTCTTGGGAGGCCCCCAGGCTTGTACAGCCACTTCCCACTTTCTCCAGAAAAAGGCAAAACAGGCAGACTGACTAGTTGTAACATCTCCTACAAAGGCCAGTCCACTGCTCCCAACAGTCTGCTGATTCCAAAACATGCAAAGTTGTCTATGCCTTAAACTTGGTTTTGGTTAGCTTCACCCTAATTCTCAGCTTGGTCAGAATTAGCTGCATTGTCATCTTACTTTCTGACAAGGTTGAAGTGGAAAATGTTGTGAACATTCTCTAGAGGAACACAAATTTTCAAGTAGTTGCTGACCAGAACAGTGAGGACTGTCTGCACCTAACCCACTATAACAAAACATGCCATTTCACCAGGATATGTTTGCCTTATGAAATGGCAGGCAAACTGTGTGTGGGAAATAGATAAGAAAAGTAGATGAAAGTCATGGTGGGCATTAGTCAAGAAACTTAAAAACAAGGCTGACCAGAGAATGAGAACTACCAGAAATTCAAGCTGGAAGCTTGCTAGCTTCCCTCACTGGAGCAAGTCACAGGAAGATCATTCACCTTCAATAGGCTAATCTGACATTGGCTAATGCCAGGAAAATTATAACTTCGTATTTTGCATTTAATTTAAGATAGTATGTATAAAAAAAGTACAGATTGCTTTATTAGTGCTTTACACAATAATTTAATGTCTTCTCAAAGCAAAAGAATAGTAAACCCAGCTTGTTATTCCTTCATGACCTTGATTTTTGATTCATGTTTTGGTTTCAGGTTTCTCCAACATACTATGTAATTTTTACCACCAATTTGGAGTTGTTGACTTTGCCTCCCATTGAGTTACTTTTTTTGCCTGCCATATTTAATCCACTGATTAGTAGTTTTAAATCACAAAGGATACCTAAATACAACGTAGGAAATGAAAGTTTTAAAAGTAGTTTTGGGCTTTATAAACACAAGTGTGGGAGGCAAATTTAATGGAAACTTAGCTAAGAGACTGAAAGAAACCCTGATGCCAGTAGAATTCCTTCTTTCAGTGTAATATTGCAATAAAAAAGACAAGCCAAACTCTGATACAGAGAGGAGAGTTCAAGAGCTCTACAAAATTTTATTTTGAGTTTTGTTCTTCCTTTAAGGCCTGATTTCTTCTCAACAATCAGTTGAGAAGAAATATTGCATATTCTTTTCAACAAATATTCTTCTCAACAATCAGTTGAGAAGAAATATTGCAGTAACTCATTTGAATATGGAGTGTCAGCAGAGAAACTTACGTTTTCTCTGCAAATTAGCACGTAGGCACCATGAAGACAAAGCTCTTAAATTGCAGGTACAAAGAACAAAATGAATGCTTGACATGTTATCATTTGTTGCTTGGTGTTACAGAAGGGAGATCTTGGACGAAACAGTACTTCTCTTTCTCTGCATCTCTTTCCCTTGACATTCCAACACAGCAGTCACCAAGCTGGTGAGCAGTGGAGCAGTGGCCACCAAGATACCTTAAGGTATCTGTGAGCAAGATGTGCACTACCCGCCTTCCTTTATTTTTTTCACATTTTTGGGGGGAGAGGAAATTCTTTTGTCCTTGCCCTGGATAGCTGTGACTTGGTACTGCTATGACAGAAAGACTCATCCCTGGTGGGCACTGATTACTGTTCAAAGAAGGAGGTTTAGAGATGAGTGTAGCAAAGAAGGGGCCTCAAGAAGAGAGGGAAAAGATTGTGCTAGAGGCTCCCACAGAAAAAGAATCTTGAAAACTGGATTGAAACGAGGAAGAGAAACTTTTGTACAGTTTCCTTATTGCTATTGCTTCCTATAACCACACAAACATGTGCCAAAGCAAGATATAGAGCAATGGTCCCTTCAACTTGGTATGCTGTTTCTGACACTAAGGTCTGAGTTCTCTAGTAAATCTCAGAACTGACAGCCTTATATAAAAGTGAAATTCTGCTAAATTCTAGTTGCTTAGTGGCTGGGTTACAGTGCAGAGGGATCCCATCCACTTCTGCTGTAAGCAGATCTCTGCAGATTTATATCTGCAAAAGGCCTTCCCTAATCCATAGGACCAAATTATCTTTATGGATCAAGAGCAAGTTTTTGAATCCTGGAAAGTATCTTTTCACCCAAAATCTGACTTCCAGAGACCAGTTACACATACTTCAGGAGAGTGTCTAATCAACTATAGATGTACTGCATTTTTTTGCATTTGATTTTAATTTGCCACATTCTGTCTGCTGCCACATGAAAGCTACATCTTTCTATCTGTCCTTCACATTCTTTCTTCTCCCTGGATAAATCTTCCATCTAAACCAAAAAGTTTTAATTTTCTTTCCACGCAAAACTGTACCAAATCCTCTTAAATAATTATTTATCCCTTTCTATTTCTACAATTTCCTTTTCTTTCCCTGGCAGAGGACCAGAGGTGATGTCAGCTCTGCTATGAGCGCAGCTGTTGGCGGCACAGGACACATTGCATGCTAATCACATGAATATTTACCCAGCTCCTTGGAGGGGTTTTGAAGCTACTCTCAGGGCCATACTCAGGCAGCTAGTTTAAAGCCAGTTTGGTTTTCCCTGCAACCTGCTGTGATGTTCTGTTACAATACTCACAGTGATATTGTTCACTTCCTTTTTCTTACCAGAAACTCACACCTTATTTACTTAATTTATTACAGCTGTGACTGCCCAACAAGCAGATATTTACATCAAAACATTCCTAAGAATACCTAAGTGGCTACAGTTAATGAGTGATGAGGATCGGGAATTTTAAGCCATGTTTTCCAATGAGCCCAACCAATGACTTGCACAAATGAAATTTTCTCCATTACTGGTTGCCCAGCTACCAGAAACTTTGAAATTCTTATTAAAAACATCTAAGCATCTTTGCTCATCACAGTTATTGTGGGTAAGTCAATACATTGGCATCTCCTCAGACAATTTTTCTTCTTCCAGATATTTCAAAGTCAGATACTACAAAGATTCCTGGCTATTCACATCATCATGAAGATATTCACATCAAGAAGGACATTTTTCCTAGAAAGGTGTGATATATGTAAAATAACTCAGTGAAATCAAAGTACATCACGTTACACATCTTCGAGTCTTCCAGTCAGTACTCATTTATGGTGGAGAAGTGGTCATTTTGTTCTAACTTTTCTTTCAAATGTCTAATCTAGTTTCAAAACTTTATAATTTTTTGAAAGTGAAAATCTAAGGTTGCAGTTTGTTGTTATGTGTGTACAAAAAGCCAACATTGCCTGAGTACTGATATTTCAGTTGAAATGTGTTAAATTGCCTGGCTAGTTCATAAGACAATGTTCTTGGATGCTTGTCTGAAAGTGAAATGTAGGGCTCGATGCATACATACCTTTGTATCCCAGAATGGCTACCGTGATTGTTAACAGGGCACATAAAATATATAATAAGATGATGGAAAACTTCAGTGCCCAGTTATTTTTACACTTGGTACATTGACTCCCCTCTTGAATACCTGCAAAAGAAAATTTAACATACTTTAAAACAATGGCAAAGAACACATTGATGGTTTTGTTTGCCCATATGTTTTCTTTTGTTTCCTAAAGAGCAAATTATTTATGTAAGATGATACATGGGTGCCTTTTTGCCTATGCTGCCTAGATAGGCTGCAGAGTGGTTAAATCATCAGTTCAGTAAAACAGTGATGTTTATCAAACATCTTTATTATGAGGAAGAGAAGTAGGTTCTGCCTCACTGGAAACCCCGTGCCTTTCCTGAGAGACAGGACTATTTTCTGTGCTACAAAGATTATGGTGAGCTTTGGAAGTCAGATGTTGATTAGCATCTCCTGTGTCAGCAGCTCTTTCGTAGCATTCAGTCTCCCTACAGGGGCAATAGGAGACAGTAAATGCTTTGGCAGGAGGAAAACATAGAAATAAAACAGAATTCTGGAAACCTGGGTAGGAGTACTGGTCCTGCCCTCTAACCATTGCCACAGGTGGTTACCATGAGAGCACTTTCTTTTCATAACAAGAGAGACTTTTTTTTTTCCTTATTTTTGGGGGTTTGGAAAATACTATTACTACATAAAAGAAGGGGTGCTTTACTAATAAAGCCACTGGTACATCCACAGAAAAAATGCTGGTGAATTTCCCCTTGTGGACAAGCTTAGGAAAAAGGGCCTCAAGCTGCTGAAAGAAAGCAGGCCTTTACTGTTTTATATTTGAGCTATTTTGAAGAATGGCTTGATATCTTTGAGTTTATTAGGGAAGCAATTTTCCTCTTTTGTCCATGTGCTCCTCAGGAACAGCTTGAGAACACTAGAAACATCAATTATTAATCAGAAACACAAACGTGTAAAAACCTGAAAACTGGACCACTGTGTTAGAACAAATGGGTGGGATTTATCCCTCTTTACAAGGGGCATTAAGCAGGCCAGGATTAATGTAACATTCTGTGTCTGTCAGAAAATGCACTTCTTTGATATTTCACTCTATTTGTGTACTATTAGGGGAGTCCCACAGGAAAGCTTTAAGCTCTAACAAATTCTATGTACTAGATTACTTAACTAATCAAAACTTGCTCTGTAGCTTTTTATGAGTAACTTATATTTCCCCTGAGGCCTAACCCACAGTTGATTTTACTTTTTGAAACTCATGACCTTCTGCAGAGTGTTTTTTTATTTTTCATTTTTTAAGAGAAAAGCATGGGCTGCTTCCCCTGGGTTCACAGAAAATGGGTGACCAATATACCAAATTAAGTCAACTGTATTTCTCTCTCAAAGAAAAGCATTTTCCAGTGACTTCCTTTAGCCCAAGGTACTTGAAGGAGAAGGGATTACCATATTGTTGCAATTCAGGAAGAGGATTTATACAGAGTTTCTTTGACAAGGCATTTTCCTCAATACTCCCCACACATATATGAGCTGTGGCTAAGGCAGAAAAGTATCTCTTGTAGGTCAGTCCACTTTCCTCATTACATCATCACATATTTTTTAGTAAACTTTTCAGCTCTGACATCACAGTCTCTTGCCGTGTGATGATAACAATGGTTTCCTTGGGGTTCAGTTGGGATCAATTAGGAACATCTGGTTCTTTTTCAGGAACGGGAACGTTCGGGGAAAATGAGACAAAGACCTGTAAGCATAAACCCAAGAACAGAAACTCCAGAGGGGATAAGGCTCCTCTTCTGCCTGTGAGGTGAGAAGGGTGGGAGCTGGCACAAAGACAGGCAGTTGTATAGCCCATTTATTGGTGAGTTGGATTTGGAAGGCTGGTAATTCCTGCATCACAAAAGAAAAGGTGAAGGGTCCATAATTCAGTAGCCAAGTCTTATGGATCCTGATGCGTGGGCTGGCTGTCTTTGGCTGAGAATCTCACAGAGTTTGCTACTGAGGAAGCTCTAATTGCTGAAAAAGCCAGAAAGTGTAGTTTTCTTAAGGTTTGCAATAGGTATTCGCAGACTGAAATTATTTCACAGTGGGAACTTGTGGTGTTTGGAGCACCATTTTGCTGCTCTTAGCTGCTACTAATGGGGCACATTGAGCCCCTGTGCACTGAATGCGAGGTTCCTTCCCTGAAGGGTTTAAAATTCGGATTACATTTTGGTAAGTCTTTGAAAATCCCACATATCAAAAACCACAAGAAGCTTGGGGCAAAAATTACATCACATTCATCTTCTAAATATACAGATAACAAAAAGCTTGATCCTCCTTATTTTACTGTAATTGAAGCAGACCTAGATCCTTATCGGGGAAGACTGATAGACTGCAGAAGTACAAAACACAGAGAAAGGCAGAAATAAAAAGAAAGCCTTTGACAGCAATTGCACATAGAAAAGTTTCACTTGATAACTGTCTCACATTAAGATTACTCATTTTATGACATGACCTGCTTTCTGTCACCATACTCTTGCTTCCTGGGTAGGGTAATGAGCTGAAACTTCACTGATGTCACTGGATATATTGCAGTTCACATCAAGCATCATGTACATTCCAGTGCTTCATAAGGATCTAGTTTCACTTGTCTCAGCCTTCTCTATCCCTGGTTCAATAAAACAGCACTTTGGCTTTTCAGAACTTTTACTTTCAGCATATTTCAAACTGACATCAGGAACAGCACCCCAACAAAAGCCAGACCTTTCCATCCTTTAACAGTCCAGCACTGTTGGTATCAATAACACAAGCCCAGTATACTAAAGTGATCATACAGGTTAGAGTGATTCCATTAACTGAGCTGGGCTGGAACTGTGTATAGCATTGCCTGCTGGGACTTACTGCCTGTCAGCTTAAAAGTGCATCCGACTGCCACTGAACCCCCTCTACCCCCTTCTGACATGCCCCGGGTCTAGGGCTGGAGTGAAAAACCAGGGAGCTCTAACAAGCTGCTCTGTTTTCCTTTACCTAGAGATGGACACAGCAAAGTCTTTCAGAGCTATTAAATTTGCTCTTTATTGCAAATATGTAGTTCTTAACTCTGCTGCTAGTAACAACTGATGTTCCTAAACATACAAAAATTACTATAAAAATACCAAAGATGGTGGTACCTTGAAGAAAAAAATTGGAAGGCTCATTATGATGTCTTTGTGTGCAGTTAAATAATTCAGGCAATGAGCAAAGACAAAAGCCTCTCTGTGCAGGGATGAATTACACTATAATCAGGGCTCCACAACCTAGCCAGCACAGCGCCTGACTTCAACTTGCCCTGTTGCTCTTCCCCACTACCTAAGCATCATGCTCAAATAAGGTTGTTCTGATACAGAAGATGCATTTAGTCCATGCTGTGAAGGCACATTTTAAGTGAAAGGTTGCTCCGAAAAGATCTGATAGCCAAAACATTAAGCAACAAAAAATGGGAGACAATTAAAAATGCTTACTGTGATTACACAACACCTGGCATCTTCAACAAAATCTTGCAGTTTTACCACAAAAGCTGAAAATCAAGCTTTGAAGGAGCCCATGCTTGGGCTTTATTTTGACAAAACTTCCCCAGTTTTATCCACTCAACTGCTTGCTGTCATGGCTTAAAAAAATGCAAAGTTCTTCCAGGAGATGTACCACATCTCATCTAGAAAGCTGTAGAATAAATGGACAGGGAAAGATCTTACACACCCATTGACAGAAGATACGTAAAACCTGCAAAAGGGAGTTCTTGACTGAAGTCAGCTCTTCTCCGTTTGGTAGTGATGCTCCTAGTGCAGCACACTCCTCTCTGTGTCCTGTACATGTGTTTTCAAAGGTTGGTCTGCTCCCAAACATTTGTCACTGACTTCCAAACCCAGGGAGCCAGGGTCACTTCTGCATAACATGCATTTCTCACTGCCGATTTCACCAATGTGAAATTTAATAAGTATCAGATGGGACACAATGTGCCTTGTTTCACTGGACACATGCTTTTTTCCATTCTTTCCCCCAAATTATTTTAATAAGAGCTCTGGTTTTTCTGCCTCACTGTTGGGAAGACATCTGGCCAAACATACAGCAACCTAGTACAAAGAGATCCTGCTGGCTCACATGCTTTGGGGACCCCCTTCTCTGCAAACCAAGATGGTCACAAAAAAATATGCAAGTGAGACATCCCCCTGTTACCAGGCTTTGTAGTATTTGTTTTTATAGCATTGCATTCCAGGGACTGAAGACTTTGTTCTCACGCAGGGGGTATACATCTGCAGATTCCTTTTGGGCTCCAAGAAGAGGTTTTGCTGAAGGAGGAGCTGGGCTTTTTGGGTTTGGTTTGTTTGTTTGTTTGTGGTTTTTTGTTTGTTTTCTGGTTGTTGTTCCATGGTTTTTAATGGGAGACTAAATATCTTTGCTCCTTGACCACCTTACAAAATACCTGACTCCTCAGCTATGTTATGCTTCAGGAGCACATCTTTGAACACTGGGATACGACATACACACACACTTTTATTCCTGAATGATTGTCTTAGGAGTATTTGCCTCTGTGTTCTTTTCTTGGCTCTTGCTGCAGGATCATAGGTGGCCTCATAATATTTCTGCTAGTAAATCAGTTTTGTCATAGATGCAAAGTTCCCTTCGTAACCCTGACAAAATATGTACTGATAAGAAGAAGAAATGTAGTGCAGGAAACGAAAATGCATTAGTTCAGAGAGGTTTTCCCCCGGGTGATTCACTGAAAACAGATAACATCCCTTGAATTTCGGAAGGAAGACTGCAAGCCTAGTTGGCAGCTTTCAGATGATAAATTTCTCAAAGCTAAGGTTTGCAAAGATGATGAGTGGTAGATCTAATACCTGTATTTAAAGGGGCCTGAGCAAACTAGGATAATAAAAAGTGTTTTCATAAATACATTAATAGCAAAAGGAGGGACAAGGAAAACCTCCATTCTTTGTTGGATGCAGGGGGAATATAGTTACCAAAGATGAGGAGAAGGGTGAGATACTTAACACCTTCTTTGCCTCAGTTTACAAGACAGGTCATCTTCAGGACAACTGGCCTCCTGAGCTGGTAGACAGGGATGGGGAGCACACCCTGTAATCCAGGAGGAAGCAGTTAGTGACCTGCTGACCCACTTACATGCTAACAAGTCTATCAGACCAGATGGGATCCATCCTAAGGTAATGGGGGAGCTGGAGAAAGAGATTTCCAAGCTGTTCTCCATCATTTCTCATCAGTCCTGGCTAACCAGGGAGGTCCCGGATGACTGGAAGTTGGACAATATGATGCCCATAAGAAGGGAGGATCTAAGGAACTACAAGTCTGTCAACCTGACCTCAGTGCCCGGCAAGGTTATGGAACAGATCAAAGTAGTGTGGTCACAGGGCACCAACAGGATGGACAAGGGATCAGACCCAGCTAGCACAGGTTTAGGAGGGGCATGTCCTGCCTGACCAGTCTGACCTTTTATGACCAGATGACTCATCTAGTGGATGAGGGGAAGGCTGGGGGTGTTTTCTACCTGAACTTCAGCAAAGCCTTTGACACCATCTCCCATAGCATACTCCTGGAAAAGCTGGCAGCCCATGGCTTGGACAGGGGCACTCTCTGCTGGGTTACTTGGAACTGGCTGGAGGGCCGGGCCCAGAGAGTGCTGGTGAACAGGGCTGCATCCAGCTGGCGGCCGGTCACCAGTGGTGTCCCCCAGGGATCAGTGCTGGGCCCAGTCCTGTTTAACATCTTTATCAATGATTTAGATGAGAGGATTGAGTCCACCATTAGCAAGTTTACAGATGACACCAAGGTTGGGGGGGGAGTGTCAATCTGTTGGAGGGCAGGAGGGCTCTTCAGAGGGACCTGGACAGGCTGGATAGATAGGCTGAATCTAATAGTATGGGGTTAAGCAAGACCTAGTGCTGGGTCCTGCACTTTGGACACAATAACCCCGTGCAGCACTACAGGCTGGGCACAGAGTGGCTGGAGAGTGACCAGGGAGAAAGGGACATGGGAGTTCTGACTAGCAGCAGGCTGAACATGAGCCTGCAGTGTGCCCAGGTGGCCAAGAAGGCCAGTGGCATCCTGGCGTGTATCAGGAATATACTTGTGTAGTTCTGGGCCTCTCAGGTTAGGAAGATTGTTGAGGTGCTCAAGTGTGTCCAGAAAATGGTAATGAGGCTGGTGAATGGTCTGGAGCACAAGTCCTGTGAGGAGCAGCTGAAAGAGCTGGGGGTGTTTAGCTTGGAGGCTCAGGGGAGACCTCATCACTCTCTACAACAGCCTGAAAGGAGGTTGTAGCCAGGTGGGGGTAAGCCTGTTCTCCCAGTCAATCAGTGACAGAACAAGAGGACACAGACTTAAGCTGCACCAAGGGAGGTTTAAGTTGGACATCAGAAAGAAGTTCTTCACAGAAAGAGTGATTGGGCATTGGAATGGGCTGCCCAGGGAGGTGGTAGAATGACTGCTCCTGGAGGTGTTTAAAAAAAGACTGAATGTGGCACTTAGTGCCATGATCTAGTTGACAAGTGGTCTTGGGTCATCGCATAGACTCAATGATCTCAGAGAAATTTTCCAACCCAGTTGCTTCTGTGATAATCCTATAATAACTACATGCATCTATTTCCAACTGTCCCACCATGAGACAGTGTCTTTAAGTTCCTTTCCAACCCAAACCATTCTATGATTCAACATGTAAGTAGGAGTTAAATACTGAGAGGTACTTAATCATGCAGAGCTGCAAACAATGACAAAATCCCAGCAGATTACATTAGCACACTCAAATCAAAAGCAGATGCATCTTTGACAACAATAAACTTTGTATAGCTTTGAGATTACTGGATTCAGACAGCCAAACATTTCAAAGTGAGATTTTCGTCTTCTCTTCTGTATGGTGTTACAAGTTATTAACCTACCCTTCATGAAAACAACCCCTGTGATCCTCCATGAATAGTTTTGTTGCAGTCAGCAAAACTCATTATTCAGTGGCTCTATATGACTAACATATTTCAGAAAGCAATCATTCCTTAAAATGTTTACTATAAGCAAAAAATTGAGACTGGTCCATGCATTTTTTAATTACTATTTTGAGATAAAACTCCTTTCTTCAGTTTAGAGTCTATTCTTACACTGTTAAAACTATACCTTAAACTAAGTGTAAATAGATCCCCTACATTTTTCCAAGCTAATGTGTAAAGATCCATGCCCCTCCCCGAGTTATTGGATGGACTTTACATGAGACTGCAGCCATGGGAAGCATGGCATGTGCTGGGGCTTCTCTGAGCAGCTGCCCCTCTAGGTGCTGCATGGTGCCCAGCCCCTCTCTGGCTTTGTGATCTAAATGCTGCTGGACAACCCCTCTTGAGTGTAAGTGCAAAAAAAAGAGCAAACATCATGGTTATTGCACGACCAGTCTGCAGGGGAGTGCAGAGCCCTTAGGTTGCGCTTATGAAGTGCCTGGTTTGGGAAAGCCTTCATCCAAACTGAGCCATTGCTCGAATCACATCACCCTCATGTGTGCATGTCCATCCCCTGGGCTTTGTGTGGAAGAGCTCTTGACTGAGCAAATCAAGGCTCTTCATTGTACATGAAAAAATATGGGTGATACTAACAAATTCTGTCTGCTGCCCTTCTTCATTCCTTGGTTAGTCTCTTGCCATGATTTCTTTCCCATTAGGCCACAGGGAGAATGTGAGTGTCAGCCTTCTTTCCATTCCACAGTCTTGGCAAGCCCTGTCTCAACAACGGCAATGGTCCTGCTCACCCAAGTAGTGCAGTGCTGGCTTGTGGGCAGGTGGATTGCAACAGCTGTCTTAACTTCACTGTCAGATTTTTACAATGCCACTGGAAAAAGTATTTAGCACAAGCATGCTGTCATTTGTTCCGGAATTTGCAAGTTTTGCTTCTGGTTTTGTAATCAAATAGGGGTAAATGCTAGTTATGCTTGTTTTGAAAAGGTTTCTAGTTATTTATTAGGAAGTAATTAGAGCAGCTAAACTTGAAATCTAAGCAGTGGGTACGTACTCACCTAACTTGTGCCAGTTTTCCTATGCCAGGTGGAAAATCGTGAATCATGAAGCATGGCAGCAAGACAGAGGCTGAAACAGCCACTCTATATTTCAAGTAAACACTGCGAGACACAGAGCTTCTTTCTTCATAAACTAATAAATAACTGGACCAAACCCAAACCACTCCATCTTCAGAGATTTCTACAGTGTTCTGCATAATCTGATTGCCCTGCTATATACGTGGTGGCTTGTACAAATAACCTCTAGAGAGGAGAAAGCACACCTCAAAAGCCCAGTCTGAGAATTTGTGCCTCACAATGCTGTGCAACCTCTCCTGTGGCCAGTGGTGCCAGTTCCTGTGCCTTTATCCTAATTTCACACTATGGGATTTCTTGTTCACTCTGGTACTCCTTTCTTTTCAAGTGCAAGGTTAGGGACAGTCCCAGGTATCAAACAGGCTGGGGGATGAACAGATTGAGAGCAGCCCTGACAAGAAGGACTTGGGGTTGCTGGTGGATGAGAGGCTGAACATGAACCAGAAATGTGCACTTGGAGCCCAGAAGATCAACTGTATCCTTGGAAGCATCAGAAGAAGTGTGGGCTGCATGTTGAGGGAGGTGATTCTGCCCCTCTCTTCTGCTCTGATAAGACCCCACCTGTGTACAGTTCTGCAGCCCTCAGCACAGGAAAGACATGGACCTGTTGGAGCAGGTCCAGAGGAGGCCACGAAGATGATCAGAGGACTGGACCATCTCTCCTGTGAGGACAGGCTGAAAGAGTTGGGACTGTTCAGCCCGGAGAAGAAAAGGCTCCAGGGAGACCTTACTGCAGTATTTCAGTACTTAGAGGGGCCTTTTAAGAAAGACAGTGACAAACTTTCTAGCAGGGCCTGTTGTGATAGGACAAGGGGTAATGGTTTTAAACTAAAAGAAGGTAGATTCAGATTAGATATAAAGAAGAAGGTTTTTTTACAATGAGGGTGGTGAAACATTGTAACTGACTTGTCTAGACAGGTGGTAGATGTCCCATCCCTGGAAAAATTCAAAGTCAGGCTGTATAGGGTTCTAAGTACCCTGATCTAGATGAAGATGTCCCTGCTCATTGCAGGGGAGTTGGACTAGATGACTCACTTTAAAGGTCCCTTCAGACCCAAACTGTTCTATGATTCTATGATCCTTGCAGCTATGTAATTATGGGAGACTTTCAGCTTGCATTTTAGGGAAACAGCATATTCCTGTTAAAAAAAATAATAGTGGGGAAGGAGTTGTTCCTTAAAGCTTAAGACAATAGAAGAATTCACCATTTACAGGACTTTTCATAATCCTGCCTCTACAGAGCAACTCTCAACACTGAGAGGGCAATGCTGGGCTGGGCCTGGCAGGGTTCACTGTGTCCCTCATCCCCTGAAGCTGAAGGGGGGCACTTTGTCCCAAGAGCCCAGGGTACTCAGTAAACATGAGGGATTTTCTTCTCTGGGACACGTTGGAAAAACTCCAACCTTGATGTTGCATCCCAAAGCTCTGAATGCAGGGGAGGTCAGGCAAATTCTGCTCCACCAGACTGAGTGTGTTGGAGGCAGCAGCCACTTCCCATAAATCCAAATCCCACATCTGACATAATAAAGAGACTCAGAGGGCTAACACTATTATCTCTGGAAAGCTTTCAGCCTAAGAAATACTTTATTCTATGTAATGTACACAAACCCTTTCATTAAAGGAGGGGAGAACCCTCATTTTCAGCCTGACCATCATCTCTCACTTATTTATATAACCCAGCCAGCATTTTCTCTTTGGCTTTGTTCTTCTTTGCAGCAGACCAGAGATTCACAATGAATTGTCAGAAATCCTAATTACACACTTCAGCAACCATCACCATTTAATTATATAGTATTACCAAACAATGTCCTACTGTGATTAAACACTAAATATTTTAATTGAAAGGATACAAGAAGCTCAACCACAACACAGGCCAAGCAAAGGCGGCTGAAAATCTGAACTGTATGCTAGGTGAATATTATGAACAAAAGTGAAGGACCAGTGTGGTAAATTTTATGAAAAATCATGAATTTGCAACAGCTTAAGGTTCAACCACAGCAATGTGGTAAGAAAAGCACACCACCAGAGTGTCCAGCATCCCATAGACTACTAGATTTAAAGATAAACTCAAACCAGAACAAAACTCAGGAAGTGATGGTGCTTTTAAATAACTGTCTGGAACAAGAGAGATGTGTCTGTCCTCAGTTACTCAAAATCAAACAAGGGATCACTCAGAGCATGTCTCTGGAACTAAACCCAAAAATCTAATTAGCCTGTTCAGAAGATGAGGGAAAACCTAAAACACTTAAAAGAAGATAAAAATTATGTATGAACTAAAGGCCTGTTCAATGACAGGCAAGACAGTGACGATACATCACAGCAAAGAGCCTCTCTCAAACTCTATCTCAATAGAGAAGAATTTAGACTGACTTGGAAGAAATACAGCTGGATCTATAGGGAGATAAAAGCCAGATCTTTGATTTGTGAAACAACTTCCTAAGACAATCAGAAGATATTCCATTCAATCAAATAAATAAAACCAGAGGTAACAAAGCATTAGCAAAGACACAGAGGGGATCTGCCCTTCAGAGTTGTGCCAGATGGCAAAGTAATGCCATTTCTGTCTAAGTCTGGGCCTTCCATTCTGAAATAAACATGTTTCTTAATGAAACATATCTCCTAATTAAGATGGTATAATTTGATGGCTAATGTATATGATTTTTAGTCTTAATTCAAACTACATTCAACTGGAAGGAGGAAAAAAGGAAAAAACTATACACTCAGACTGTGTTATTTTCCCTAACATTCTCTAATCTTGTAACAGAGTATTCAGGTGTTAGTGAACCTAGTAATGGTGTTAACTGACAGGCAGAAAAAATAGTAATTCCATGTGTTGTGGCTTTTGAGATACATTTCTTTAAGAGGAGAACATGATCTTGTCCAGGGCTGTGAGTGTGGTAGGTGCCGATACCTACGGCAGTGACACCTGTACTGCAGGGCAACTCACCGAGGACATGATGAAGTCATTCAGAGAACAAGTGGAAAAACCATTCTCTTCACAGGAAGCTTTCACCTCTTGTTTTACTGACTCCTGCAACTTTACACATGAAGAGCAATGCTAAAAATATTGGATCACTGCTCTAAGGAACAAGAAAATCTCTCACTTGTCACATGAAGACTCCAGCCATGCACAATAAGGCAATATTTCTGTATTCACCAATGTTGCCACAAATGCTATTCCATTTATCTAAAGAAATCAATTCTTTTAATGTGCCTTCACAAGCTAAATGTGAATATTTGGCAGCCATCTGTTCCACCTAAGTTTCTGTGCACACATGCACCTCTGACATGGTCGAGGTAGGTTATTCATTCAAGAGCATTATAAAATCCCATGTGTCACAGCAAAGTGTGCTTTTAAACTCTTGTAACTCATATGAATCTAAACCAATTTTCACTCAGTAGTCAGAAGAACACTGCATGCTGTTCTCATCAGGTTTTTTTCTCTCATCTACTACCTAGTGAAGTGGAACAAAATAAAGTTTCAACTACATTTGATGGCATAAAAGCTGTATTTATCTTTTTCTGTTAAAGAAAAATATAGTGATACTTTTCATGAGGCTTTCAGTGGGAAAAAAATAATTGCCTGCTGACTATGAACAAGTATGCCCAACTTCATGTGGAAAAGCAAACCTGCATATGTATCTGTATCTACAGCTTTTGTTACACTTTCCAGCTGGAATGCTGCAATGAAATGCTGGCATTAACAGAATTGAAAAAAGTTAATAAATATTTGATGCCTTGAATTAATATATAGACCTTTATGCACCCTTTGCTGGATTTAGTGTTAAAGCTTCTGTTGCCTTCATTAGGAATCATTCTAATATAAAAATTACCTCTTTTCAAACTGAAAAGTCTTTTTCAGAGGACACTACTCGCACATTACTTGGAATTCAGAAGAATAATGCACATAATAGAAGAAGTGAAAGTGTTTCTGCTCATGCTGGGTACTTAGCAGTTACATAGACCCCTTATTTGGAAGGTGACCCCAAAAATTAAAAGAGCCAGAAGGAAGAATGCAGTAGGACCTCAAAAAGAAAGTGAGTGCAGAAAACACAATAGGTACAAAGAAGCCCACTCTACTCTTTTAATTATGGCTGTGAATGCAAATTGCCACTTCTGCTTAGCCTTTTTCATGCAATATCAAGACTGCCTAGCTGAGATACCAACACTGAACCCAGAAGAAAGAATCCCCACAGGCACTGCATTGAACATAGCTCATGGTCACAAATCCACTGGCTGTAAATTCATTCCTAACCTCCTGGGGCTACATGTTCAACTACAGGAGAGAAATTATGTCTAGGTATAAACATTGCTCCTCTGGAAGTATGCTCTCTTACTCCCCTCAGCTGAATTGAGACTTGGCATTAAATCACCTCCAAAGGAGAGAGGCTGGCAGGGCTAGGATTTATTTTTCACCTTACTGACCTTCTAAAACCTTTCTAAAGGTAGGGCTTTTTCCACAGAAATATTGCAGGCTTCATGGCAGAGACAATAAATCCTGTTTCCATTCTCCAATCTAACCAACCTCCTCTAACCCACCTTAGTCTCTGCCTAATTTTCCCAAATCATATCTTTTCAAAGTGGAAGTTTTCCCCTGTGAAGCTTGATCTCTCCATTAAGAGAAAGGACTGAGACCCAGTGGAGCTCCCATCTCTCAGTTTCCTCATTCTATTCTCCCCTTTTCCCACTCTCCTGTCTCTGACTCCTGAGCTTTCCTTAACCCTAGCTCAAACACACCACACTAGCACTCAACTGCCTGGATAAAAAGCAGACTTGGAACAAAATTTTCAACATTTTTTCAAACACTTGTGCCAATGTGTAATGACTGTGCAATGTAAGGAGCAAACAGCCCTGGTAAGTGGATTTTTTTCCACCTAATACCATCACAATGTCTGTGATTTTTCCATGCTTAATATTCACCCTTATCTAGTGTGGAAATTTTTATTCTGTATATTGCTACAAGAAGTTTCTTGTACAGATGTAGGAGTGTGAATGGAATTCATGTTTTCCCTCCTAATTAAGCAATAAGCAAATTTCACTGACTTGACAAACACTGAAAAGTGCTGAATTAAATCTGCTTGCTACAAGTGAGGAAAAGCCATGCAGCAGGACATCCAGAGCACTGCAGTCATAGAGATAAGCAATTAGCCAGAAGTACAACAAAGTACTACCTGCCTACATAGCACCTGCCCCGCTGCCTCCCTAATGTCAATGCAATCACAATGTTAAGTAGGTGAAAACTCTACTGCAATCATGAAAATACAGAAGTTGAGAAATCTATTAGAAGCAATAACCTACTAAATATGTAAGGCGTCTCTAGACCTTTTTTTTTTCTATCTTGGGAAGTATAATAGACTATCCCTGAGCAAAGCATGAAACGTTTGTTACAGTTACAGCAACAACAACAACAATACCACCCACAATAATAATTATCCTCCTGAAACACATACTCCTAGCTATAATCCATTTCTTGATAGCTTATGAAATCATGGAAAACCACAAATTTGCAAAATATGTTTTAAAGGAGGGTCTCTGTCTCCAGAGCAGCACAAAGGGAAGGCAGTTGCCATGAGGCCAGGGTGTCCTGTAATTCCACATCTGCAGATGGAGGACCCAGAATCACAGAATCATTTTGGCTGGAAAAGACAACCAAGATAATTGAGTTCAACCTATAACCAATCTCCACCATGTCAAGCAGACCACATCACCAAGTGCCACATTCAGTCATTTCTTGAAGACCTTCAGAGATGGTGACTCCATGGCTTCCCTGGACAGTTTATTCCAATGCTTGACAACCCTTTCTGTGAAGAAATTCTTCCTGATGTCCAAACTGAACCTCCTGGCACAGCTTGAGGCTATGTCCCCTTGTCCTACTGCTGGTTGCCTGGGAGAAGAGACCAACCCCCACCTGGCTACAATCTCCTTTCTGGTTGTTGTAAAGAGTGATGAGGTCACCGCTGAGCCTCCTCTTCTCCAGACTAAACACCCACAGCTCTCTCAGTTGCTCCTCATATGACTTAGAAGTCTTTTGAGTCTGACTTAAAGTCAAGACCTAAGTATGACAAGTTTTAAGTCTGGTAAGACTCAAGTTTTACCAGGCATTTCAGGCTCATTGCTACAAGCATTTTCAAGCTTTTTCAGAGGACTGAGGTTGACAGTGAAAGGCTTACATCAAACAAGGTACTTTTCTTACGCAGAAGACTAAAAAAAAATTTAGAACTTTTCCCTATAAAATAGATGTGCTTTAATGGAGTGAAAATCCCAGGCCATTTTAATTAAAAGATACAAGATGTAATATAAATTTCATTACAAGTGGGAATTTGTAAATTTTAATTTAGACAAGAAGTTGTAAGGGAGACCTTGTTAGATTTTTTTCCCTAGTTGAAATGTAAATATATTATTAAAAGTTCTTGAGAAAGGAACAGTCCTATGTAAAAAAAGCCAAACAACCAACCAACCACCGAATAAAAAAAAACCCCATCAAAAACCAAAAAACCAAAACCCAAATCCAAATACTAGCTTGTGTTTCAGTGAAAGCAATCTCAAGGTAAATGAAAATTTGGAGGGCAGCCATCCAGGGAAGAGGAAAGAAGGATGTTTGAGTGAACTCAAACAATTGAGATGTGTACATTTAGTTTGAAAAGTTATTCTGCCTGAAGTTAATGCAAAATACTTTTGGACTGCAAACCTAAATATCTGCCTCAGAACTTTTTTACTGGTTTCCAAGGTTCTTCTACACTTGCAACTTCATCACGCCTTTAACTTTTTGAAGAATTTTGAAGTCCTCAAATAATAGCTGTAATAATCACTTTTCCTGTTTTGGTACCACTGAAAATACAAGGAAAATGGTCTCCTTCTGTACTTTCTGTAAAAGGTGGCAAGCTGATAGAATTGACCCCATCTGTGTCAAATGTGAATTTGCTTTTACATTCTTATTTTTTGCCAAATACCAAGATTTATTGGTTTTTGAAGTAAAAAAAAAAAAAAAAAAAAAAAAAAAAAAAAAAAAAAAAAAAAAAAAAAAAAAAAAAAAAAAAAAAAAAAAAAAAAAAAAAAAAAAAAAAAAAAAAAAAAAAAAAAAAAAAAAAAAAAAAAAAGACTGAAACAAAGCTGGGGTCAATATTTAACTTCAGGGTCAATATATCTTGCCTTTTCACTCTCAAAGAAGTCAATATCTGCTGTTATTTGTGCCATACTCTGCAGCTGCTCTTTTGAACTCCAGCAGAGAAATACATCACACCCTTGACCCACAGCCTTTCAACCTAAGCATGGAGACACTGTAATTTATTTGCTCAATGCAAGTGTCAAATGTTTTTAGCACTAAACTGCCCTAAACACTCTTGTTCCTTATCACAATTTCAGTTACACAAGTGCAACCTCTCTGGCTTCCACAGACTTACATGAAATTTATATCAGTGCAGTGGTATCCCTCAGCCAGGGAGCTGGAAAATGTTTTTTATTCCATGTCAAGCTAAAAGCAAAAAACAGAAGAGCAGGTGAAGAAGCCAAACTAGCAGCTCAGTGGAAACTTTGTATTAAAAAAATTAACACATAGCACTGTAACCTATTTAAGGAAAATCCAGTAAAATACAAAATAACTGGTTTTTGTGTCTTCAGAATCCACAGGCACTTAGTTCCTGTACTCCTCTACGGTTTATAACTAATAGGCTGAAAAATTATTTTCACGTATTAAGAGTAGAAATATTCTCTACAAATGTCTGTTTCTCAGCAGTTTTATTTGACTTAGAACATTTATTTCTTGGCTAGTCTCTTGTATGCTAAGTTTCAGTTCAGTGTGAGTTTTTTCCATGGTAGAGCCATATACTCCTGAAAAAGCAGAGCTGGAAATGTTGAAACCCACAAACTATAGCTAAAGGCACACATCACAAACAGGATCACTAAAAGCAGATTTTCCAGTGTGAGTTGAACCTTCTTTTTTAATGAAAGATGTACTTTGTTTATTAAGCATGCTTCACATCTCCTCATACTCTGAATCTTACTCCAACCTCCACAAGGAAGAAATGTTTGAACACATAAGCTGTAGCCTTTTCATGTAAGAAACTAACAGTTTTCACTATTTTCCATGTTCTTTTTGTTCTGCTTTCCCGATCCACAAGGAAAGATGGGGTCCTGTTTCCTCATTTGAATGAGGTGTTACTCTATTTAAATAGCTTAGGCAAGACTTTAATGCTGAGAAAATAGTTTAAAAAAATATTTTTAATGTAAATTAATGGATTCAGCTCTCTGATATCCTATATGAATAGTATTTCTTACTGGTGAGATCAATGTCTGTAAATTTTTGGATGAACTGTGTTGTGCAGTTGTGCAAATGACTCTAGAATAGATTAAACTGCTCGATAAATGTCCTGTTAGTTCCTGTGCCAAAAGATGAAAGAGAATATGCACAGCAAAAAGTGTTAGACTCCTGTAAAAATTGTAAGGGTCATACAATATGTTATGCAGGTTCTTCTCTCTTCCACTCCTTGTTTTGCTGAGAGGTTTTTTAAAGAAATTTAAATGCACCTATAGAAATTTTCTCCAAGTGTTCTGCCAAGGTGCATGAGCAAACTCAGGTCAAAATTTTGCTGTACATGGACAGAAGCCAGGGGACAGAAGAGCACTTAATTTTTAATCATTATTTCATTAGTCACTAAAATGCTTAGCTGTTCCATACTCTTTTGGATTGTCTGAAAATGGCATACAGCATTGTGGGAAATCCTTCTTCAGCCTCTCCCAGACATGGACAAAAACCTTATAGGTTTTTCAGAGGAACACTTAGTGCATAACTAAGCATAATGATGAGTACAGGGCAGCCATTCAGGCAAGCTGAATCAGGGGATAAACTGGGATCACATACAGGAAAGCGAACATCAGGGTATGGAGGAAACAAAATCATAAACCCAGTGTGCTGTGCTTGGAGAGCAGTGGCTCCAAAATGGTTAAAAGGGGTGAGTGACAAGAAGGCTACCAAAGCACTTCCATCATGATGTTAGGGACAAACAGGCAGAGCCAGCTTCCTGGCTTGCTGCAGTGAGCTGGCAGTTGGATGGGCCTCGGGCATCACAGCACTGATGACTACTCAGCTCAACACACGGACTGCAAAAGCCCAACCCATCGCCACAGCTTCCAGCCTTCTCATGCTGGAGACAGGACTTGGAGGCTGGACAGCCCTGGACCAGCTCAACAGCTCAGGACCAGGCCAGTCCTTCAAAGACCAAGAGAAAAGGTCTCCTGGGGCTGGTGACCAAGGGCAGCTCCTGATGGGGTCAGGAGGCTCGAGGGCCACTGGCTCCAAAGTAGCACATACAATAGGAGCTGCTATTGAGCTCACAATTCTCATGTCTGTAGTGGGGAGGCTGCAAGTCCTACTACCAGGTGTTTCCACCACTATGAATCTTACCAGAGGTCTGGGGTTTACAGTGAGAGGCTTAAACTGAACTACATGCTTTTTATACTTGGAAGAAAGCAGTAAAAAACAAACAAACAAAAAACTCCAGAAGACTTGGCTGCAGATCTGGGTGCTTTAATGGAGCACCAGCACTAAAAGGCACTTTTAAGAAGCAGAAGAAGGAGTAACATACACTCCTGGCTACAAGTTGGACGTAGAGACTCTTCTTGGAGAAAAAAGCAAAAACTGAAGCAGTGGGAGTGATTATAACTGGAGCAAATTACCATCACAAGGGATTCCCTGTACTTTATTGTCTTCAGATCAAGCCCGATTCCTCATTTAAAAAATATGCTTTAGCCAAAAAACAAAGTCATTGGACTTCGTACAAGAGTAAATAGATAGAATTGCACAGCCTATCACACACAAGAGGTCAGAGTAGTTTAGTGCTTTGGCTCTAATTCCTACAAATGGAAATACGTTTGTCTGTGCTCTGGCCTGCTGCACAGAAAATATATATCTCTAGGGGAAATTAATGGTGATGACAAGATGCCTCACTGCCCCGAGGGGGATGTGTCTTTCGGATCCAGCTGAGCTCAGAATTAAAACAGGGAGCGAGCAGATAACCCTCCCAGATGTTTTATGGCACTGGATGGAGACAGCGGATGATAAGGGTTAGTGTATTCTGGAACATAAGAGGGTTTTTTTCTTATAAAGCATGTAATAAGTCTGTTCAAGAAACAAAATAGAGTGGATCAAAAGGAATAAAAGCTGGAGGCTAATTAAAAGCCTATTTCTATTAATACGAGGGGAGGAACTGCTCAGGGATAGTCCATTATGTTGAATCATGGCCCTATAACACTGCCAGAAAATACTAAGAGCTTTGGTGAGTTATCTTTGATCCAGTTTGTTAAACACAACTGCTGAGAAATTGTGTTGCTGCTTTTCCTGAGTGGGCACAGGTATCCACCTGGGGAAGCAACAACCAAGGCAAGTATATGTCTCTTATAAAGGGGTGGAAGGACACATTTCTCGTCTTCACCCTTTTTTTTTTTTTTTTCCCTCCCCTTTTTTTTCTTAAAAGCTAGTTCTTCCAGTCTGCAGGACCTTCTTCAGAGCTATCAGTCAGTTTCTGGAGGGAAGTTCTTTTTGCCAAAGTGCAACTTTTTTCTTGAAAATTATACAGAGCAAATAGAAAAGTATGAAGGAGGAATAATGTTTCAGTCCATTAATACAAATTAGGAAGAGATAATTGTACTAAAACATGCTACCATTTAAGTCAGTGAAAATTTGCTGATAATGCTAGTGACTACTAAAAAGACACAGTACGGAAAGTAAGGATATAGGACCAGGATGTGAAACTGGAACATTCTCTAGAAAACTGAAAAGGGCTAACTTTGATAGGCTTATAGAAGCTATTTACCGAAGTACAACTTAAGATGGAGCTCACCTGACATTCAGAGAAAATTTCTGAGATCCAGCCAGTCCCTGCAGTCCCTATTCTGAGGATGGTTTCTGTTGTATTTGCACCTCTTACTTACAGCAATAAATTAAATGCTGCATTTCAGGACAATTTGATTACAAACAAAACAGAATAATGAATGATATAATAAATAAAACACTTGAAGACAGCTAGAAGTACTGGACAACCATGCATGAAAGCTTAAACATTAGAACTCTTTTCTTGCAAACTTCTTCCGCATCTGCTGCGAAGGTTCCTGGAACTTGCAAGAGAGCAGAGACAGAAACAGGTTTTTTTGTCAGCTTTTCATGCCATAATGGGTGATCAACACATTAGCCTTTTACAGCCAAGAAACCTGCCTCCCTGTGGGCTGTAACTTGAATAATTCACCGTGTTAGTCACAGCCGGGGGTGGCTTGTGCTCTGCTTCCAACCACGACTGCCACACCAGGGGAAGGAGTACGGGTGTTTTTGGGAATCTGCAGCATGCAGTGACTCTGTCATCAAAAGGGGACAGAGAATGTGGGGCCACCTTCACTTCAGGGCAACGCTCAAGGAATGTTCACATTTATACTGAGTTTTCCTGCAGCCTGTAGGTCTGTTACTGTTTCAGCACCATTTTCATCCAGTAGGGAGCCAACTGGAATGCTGAGCACCCAGACGTACTACAGAATCCAGTCTGACAGATAAAATGCCATGGTAATACCTAGGGTGCTTCTTAAATGAACAGTGTTGCATTCTAACAGGGATATTTTATGTGTTTTGAAAAGAAAGACTGAGGGCCTGTGTCTTCTTAATTCATCTGAACAGTATCTGGCAATCTTACAAAGTGAAAAAAAAAAGCATTGCCTTGAATTTTCATCACAGCTCAGTGTTTGGATTCAGTGCCAGTTCCCATTGGCTCACTCTGTCTTCAAGATAAGTCGCAGATTAATCTGTTTTACTTTCTTACAGTAATGAGGCCAAATTACCTTTGTACTTGCTCCAGTGGAGCCTCACATAGTTAATGTCATCACACAGATAAAACTCAGACCAAAATTTGGTGTGCTGATTGCTGCTCATTCCCTGCTTTTCAGCTCTTTTTCAAAAGGAAGAGGACAGCCCATCCTTCAGCCACGTGTGAAAACCACCAAAGACTGTTATAAAATTTATATTTTTACATTGGTTGATCAAAACTCTTTGGTGAATTTACATTTATTTAAACAGATTGAGTTTTCTTAGCAGCTATTACAGACTGAAACTCAGCTCTAAAAGATTATTACCATGAATTAAGATAATCTTCTGTGGTGGAAATTCACCTCATAAATCAAGTCTGGTATTCTAATGGTAGTGCAGATGTGCCAGCTCACTTGCAGCTGTAGGCACTCAGAAATCAGCAGAATTTGTCCCTAAATCTGCAATCGTTTGATGACAAAATTAATGTATTATGACTTTCAGATTACTGAAAGATGTTTTCTCATACAGAGTTTCAGGATACCTCACGCAAAAACACCACTGCTGGTAAAAGAGAGGAGAAAGTGGAAATTGAAGGGTTTTTGTAGTTCTGCCCTCAGTTTTTCAAATATGTTACTCCTGCTGGTCAGCAGGACAAGCATTTCTGCAGGATTTACACACCATTCGGCTCTATGTCAAATATGAAAAAGAGTTGCTTTTGCCCCACAGGAATGTAAAGCACTTCCAGGTTCAGGGGAGTTACTAAATAAACAGCCTACATTTCAAAATTACCTGGGAACTCCTGTTGAAATTGGGACCATTCATCAAAGAAACAGTTTAACATTAAATACATGAGTAGGAGGTTAACTGAAGTTGCTGGTGGTTCAGGTCCTTTGATATTTGGTCTATTATTAATATTTAGCCAATGTCCCTGTTTTAAAGACTCTGGACTAATCCCACTTAGTTATTTTTGTCAGTCAAAAAGCAGCTAGAGCTCTTGATTTTGGCTGAGCAGACAGAGTGAACCCAAAAGCTCTAGAAAAAGAAACCTACATGTTTGGGACAAACTTGAATTCATAAGGAAAAAATAAATCTGCGATTCAGTGATCACAGAAAACAGATTTTTTTCCCCCTATAATTATGACATTTTTTTCCAACAGAAAAAATTCTTTATTCACAATAATTTTGCCTCAAATTTAGATTTTTAGCATAACTGAATTTTCAGCCCTAAAATACACCACATTGACCAGTTCTACAGTATTCTGTTGCACTTCCTGGTGAAATTTTGACCACATTTCTTTCTATTTACACTTTTGTCCTTTAAATACAGACTGGCAGTCATGCTGTCCACCTTAAGTACAACAGAAACAAAATTTGACTCCCAGCAAATAGTCGTTTAAAATATATAGTCCCTCTACTGCTGACATACACTGAGCAAAGCCCTAATTGGATGTTTTCCATGGAATTTGCTGCCTTCCTCAGCTTTTTCTTCTGAACTAAATTCTCAGTGCAAATACATCAGTGCAAATCCAGGATAACTTCAGTGTAGTAACTCTAGCTCTAAATTGCTACAAGTGAAAATAGAACAGCCCTAGAATATAATAATATAATTAAAGTGTTACTTGTTGAAATAGACTGTAGAAGCCATGCCCAAAAGCTCTGGGTTTGTTGTTTTAATATATTTTCTGGGATATTCAAAAGTACTTCAAGAGAGGCTAGCAATTCAGAACAAGAATTGTGTGAAAAATCAACTTATATCTTCCCAGGATCAAATCTTTTTATAGTCTTTCCTGGTTCCCTTGTCAAGGCAGTGCTTTCAGGAACACCCCGAGAGACTCTGAAAACATGCGATATAAAGCCTGGGCTGCAGGGAATAAATGAAATTGTGTTTTTGCAAGATCACCATGCACAATTGTAATGTCTCCTGTACCTAAAATTCCTACTTTATGAAAGTGGTACATGAGAAAAGTCTAAAGGCTCACTTTACAGTTTTAGCAATTGATGTGCATTCAAAACCCCTCGTACTTAGCAGCACATCATTTACCAAAGTGAGGTTGAAGAATAATGTGATCCCGGCTCACACGCCTCCATCCTGCCCTAGCTTCCCCGCTACTCCTGTTCCAGGCCTCTCTTCTAATTTAACTAGTAAGTTCAGTAGATATAGAGACATAGGTAACAGGCTGGAATAAATTGGCCCTCTGAAACCAGACTTGGAAGCTGAGGTAAAAATGTGACTTGTGTTGTGCAATAACTCACTATTCTGTTATCTTCAGTCTTCTCCATTTGTCCCTATCCCTCCCCTCACAACACCCTGAGAACTTTGCAGGCCCCTGACACTTTAGCTGCTGTGCCTATCACACAGCTAAGTTCCCCTGTACGAACATATACACAGCCAGATATTACACACCATTTCTGCTGGTATCCCACCTGCCTGTGCAGGATGTTTCTCACCCACTCAGCAATTTCAACTCTCCCTGTGATAGCTAAAGGCTTGTGCAGTGTGAGATTAAAGCTCCCAGAAAGCCTTCCAACAGGTACTTACAACAAAGCGTTAATTTTCCATGTTGTTTCAAATGGGTGCATATCTACAGTTCATTCCTTGCTGGTTTATAAACACATCTCAGATTTGTAACTCAGGATGAGGCTATCATTAAGTCATACAGGTTCTTTCTTTAAGTTTCTACAATAAACTTTCTCCACATTTTTTCTGCTGAAATGTTGGACCCTAAGTTGGCCACCCCTAGACTGAATTATTAAAATCCCCTTGCCACTGGATTCCTTACATTTCTTTCTAACCTTCTCTAGAAGAGCTCCAAGGCAGCTGCTACCTCCCTTTCCCCCATCTGACTCCATTATATTTCCTGCTTCCCTCTGCTAAGTCCTGCTTCCCCATTTCCACAACAAAAACATCGGTCTGTCAGTTGCTCCAGAGGTCCTTAGGAGCCATTCCCCCACTCCTAATGTATCTCCTCCTGTCTTTCCTCTCCCTCCTCTCACTTGTAAAACTTCTGAGGCACAAGGGAATTTCTCCATCTCTCATAAGCCAAGCACCTGGTCCTTTTGCACAGAGCCCTGGATCCGCTCCATCACATTTCCATCCCTCCTACTCCCCTGCAGAAATTCCTGGTGCCCTCAAGATTCAGTGGCTGCATTGCACGTGTGTCTGCCACCTGGTCACCTTCTGGGTTTGCTCATGTCGTGTACATACCTGCCCTTAACCTGGAAGCAATTCTGGATAAGGAATGTACTGTATTCATTACGGATTGAATAGTGCAACCTAAAGTGTATTATAAATGACTTGGTGAGTATAGCACTGTAGATACTCCCCCTGGATTCTGGCAGTGAGGGCTTTTGAAACACTATAGAACAGAGTTCGTGAAAAAACCCCGCCCCTCTAACATCCGACTCTCTCAGTCCCTGAAAAAGCAGGAGACACAGTAATCCACCCATTTTCATGGCAACACCACTTCAACAAAGGTTCAGAGGAATATCTGCCTTCCCCATGTGACATCCTGTCATGTAAGGAGGCTGTGACAGAAACAGATGTTGACTGTCTATGACTGTCTATCAAAGGACAGTTACGACCACACTGACAAACTTGTTATCCAAAGGCTGCAGTTGTCAGGAGGGCTTTTGTACAGACCTCAAGCCCACCTACCTGGCTGTTGAAAGAAGACACATCAAAGAGATGCCGAGCCAGAAACAGACTGATACGAAGCCCATATTCAGCACCACATCCTTGCAAATGGCAACATAATCTCCAACAAGATGTGTGAGGATATGGCGAGTATGTCTGTACAGCACAAAATATCCAGCAACTGCGGTGGGTTCACCACAGGATTCACCACAGCCTGTGGGTCATGGCTAAAAACCCCACCGGAGGACACAAGCTTTGGAAAATACAGAGGAGTCAGATCTACAAAGCAGCTTGGTTGTGAGGCAATTGGCTTTGCTCACCCGATATTGTCTTTGTTTAAAATATTGCCAACTAAATGTAAAAAACCAAGAGGCCAGTCACATAGGAGGGATAGGTAACTGTGTTTCAGCAAGCGGTGAAGGCAGTGTGGGTAACCACCAGAGCCTGACAGTAGGAAAGCCTGTAACTGAGGAAAGAGTAATTGCAATGGCTAGGTCTGTAAACAAAATTAGAGATGTGGTGCAACTGTGTCTGGTGATGGTACTGGAATAGTTTATGTAGTTTCTGCATCTACTCATTGAGAATCTGAAACTCAGTAATGGATTGGACAGTACAGACAAAAGGATGATGAAAATTTGCCCTAAAACGAGGGGCTGAAGAACTTAATTTTACTGAGTTTATAAAAAATGAGGCTACTCTGACTTATTCCTGTTTTGTTCATAAATGAAACCCTTTCTGACAATACATGCCTTTCTAGAAAACATTGGCAATAAGAGCCAACGTAGTGGACAGTCAAGTTAAACATATTCCTAGTAGACACAAGCTGATGATTTTTAACAGAGATGATGATTAACAATGGGAAATTGTGGAAAAGACATTTAAGGGATTTTCTGTTGCATAAAGTTTCAAAATTAAAACAATGTTTTTTAATAAGATACGCATTATCTACAACCTCCCGCCCCCCCCAAATTATGGACATTATTAAGCAATTCCACTGTCTTGTACTATGTAAAAAGTCAGGTTTCATGGTCACAATGGTCCCCTCTAGTTGTAACGTTATGAGCGTATGCATTTCTAAAGCATTCTATGCTGTTGAAAACCATTAATTGCATCAAATTATATGACTATAAAAGTGAGTTTTGATGGTGAGGCTGAAGAGGTATCTCACAACAGCTAGTAACCAGCTGCTGTGCTTAGAGAAACAGATTCAACTGCAAACATATAGATGCCCTATGGATGACTTTCTGAGGGCACAGAGATTTCCTGAGCCATGCTGGGATCTTCTTTGGGTAGAGGATCAGAAAAGGAAAATAATAATAATATCTCATGCTTGTTCCATTAATGTATTTGAAGAGATGTTTATTTGAATTCAGTCTTCCTGTGGCACCAGAAGTCACCCCAGCTACGTCTCTTGCTTCTAAGTACCTGTGCTTCAGTCAGGACTCATGTTTGCAAAGCTAGGTGGGTCAGGCTGGTCACGTTCGAACTGACTGGGCATGTAGGGCTTGAATGTTATCAGGTTCACCTGTGCCTGAAGACCTGGCTCCTTCCACTTTCAAATGAGAGGCAAGCTCCCACACAGGCAGTGTGCATCACCAGTGTGATGGAGTGGGATTCAACCTTCAACTAGGGAACCAACATCATAGCAGAGACCAGAGGCATTGCTCAGGAGATATCAGTGCATTTCTGTTGGGAAATCTGGGACAAAGCAGAAACTGGAGAGGCACCAGACACATAAGACAACTGATGAGCCACTTTAAAGTTTGGTGATTTTTTTTTAATTTCTTTCCCTCTCTGGCCCCTCAAGGAAGGGTGGGAAGAAACTTTTCCTCTTTCTTAAAAAAAGGGGTTTTTTAAGTACTGTGAGGCATTGAGGTGAGCTATTTCAAAGTGAATTCCTAAACAACATACAGAAAAACTGCTTTTTAAAAACTCCACTCACATTGTAATTAAGAAAACAATATTGACATGGTCTTTGGCTTTTTAAATAATACCAAAAGATGCAGATTCTTTATTTTATTCCACTAGTGCAGTATTAGCAAAGCTCCAAAGCTCCCAAGCTCCCTGAGAAAGAATGGATGACCTGACTTGGGAGACCAGCAGATTTCCTTTGATACCTTGCAAAAGCACCATCCTACAGGACCACTCATGTACCACCCTGAAAATGTGAAACACAGTGCTATGAACTCCAGGTCAACACCACTGATCCTGTCCCTGGACTCCCAGCAGCAAAGAATTACTGCACCTCTTCTGCTGAGCACCACTGCTGCACCAGTATGGGCACATCAGCTAAGCACCTTTGTTTTGGTGTCCTTCTGCCTGGTACGATGCAACACGTCCTTCAACACTTAGGGACCATTTAAATAAATAGGAAAAAAAAGGATTTATGCATCTGCAACTTTTGAGAACGCTTTTGGAAAGACACTGGCATAATGTAAAATGGACTTTTAAATTATACAACATTCCTAACCCTACAAAGCAAAGTTTCACTTTTGTCTTCAGGTTTAAACTCACAGAAAACTTTGTCTATGGTTATCTCACTAGCTCTGACAAGAACTGGTTTAAAACAGCATTACCTTCATCAGATACAATTGACCTCCTCTCCTGAAAAAAAAAACCCAAAACTTTAATGATCCTCAAATATCAGGCTTCCTGAGAGGACCATAAGCCAAAATCTACTTGACTTTCCCCCTCAGCCTTCCTGTCTTGAGAAGCAAACTTCACATCTGCTTGTTATCAGTAGTTATCTCACAGCATGCCTCTGAATCATTTAGAAAACTCAAAGCACATGTTTATCCCTGCTGAGGAACCAGTCATTATGATGCTATTTACAGGCCCTTGGTGACCCAAGCTCACTACATGGTGTAGAAAACTGCCAAAGATTTTGTCTCAGGGGTTCTCACTGCTGCTAGATTTAATTACTTACCATCAGCTTTTCAGCCAGAAGGCTGCACTCCCTCTTTTCAAGCTGCATTGAGGTATGCCTGTGTGAGGACATGTGGGAAAGCTAAGATAAATCAATTAGACATATGAAGCATGTTGCATGTGACTTAGAGCATGTTAAGTCCTTATGTGGTTACTCTTATTCAGGAGAATAAAAAGGCTTGCACTTTCCTGCATAGACAGCTTCAAAGCTGCACCATTTTACAATTGTAGTGTGTAGTTAAAGGCAATGAGGGGCTACAAAGAGATGTCAAATGTCTTGGGCAAATGCATTCATATCTAAAAATGAAAACACGGACTGCTTAGTAATGTGGAATATGTCCTTCAGAGACCAAATCTGCTTCTCACAAAACACTGTGCACACAAACCCCTTCAGAGCCTTTCTGCTTAGATGGCCAGGCAAACCTTACATTCCTCTTAGCATAAGGATGAATAAGTACATCACTACAAAATGCTCAAAATAAACCTACATTTTTTGTGGGACACTAAGTTTCAGCACAGTTTTGTGCTTCTACTGACTATAGGAAGTCATCAATTTTGCTCAGTATTTTTGATATTCAGGAAGACCATTTAAAGAACTGATCTTACAGCCTGTATCCAGCTTGCAAATGCCCCTTACCTCATCACAGAGAAAATTCACTGCATCAAATCCAGCCCTTTGACATTCTGGAGCAAAAGGCTAAGGATATTGGTTTCTCCTTGTGCAAAGTGCAGAAATCTCTTCATACAATTCTTCTTAACCCTCTTGAAAGTCTGTGCAGCCTCACATATAATTTTTCATGATTTTGAATCAAAACAGAGCTCTGTGCTTTTTGCTTTCCATTGAATAATTTCAGCAGTGATCCGTATCTATTTTTTTTTACCTAGAAGCGTTTCAACAAGTTAAAAAAGTTCTTTTTAAAGTCTTAGCAAGACTTCAAGAAATAGCAAGAATCCCAAGACTGCCTCCTCATTGCATTTTGCTGAAGAATATTTTGAAAAGGTAACAGCTTTAGACAGGAATGTTGCAGCTTTTGCTGCTTTAAGAGGATGTCTCTGTGAGGGGACACACAGAGAGGTGACCTACAATGCCAGACTCCAAGTCTTGCAGTACACATGTGAAAACTCATCTGAAGCTACTTGCTGTAGCATATCTGTGTGACGTGCCAATTAAAGACAGAGCCATCTACTATAAATTCTCTACAGAAGTTACAAGCTGTCTGTCATCTTCTTAATTAAAGTAAAAACCCCAAAATAATAAAAATCCCCCAAACCAAAATAATTCAGCAGATCAGGAACAGCTGAATGTCACCAGGATTTCCATTTCTGCATGTGGAGAAGTGTCTGTAGCTGACAACTTCAATTCTGCAGGCTGCCTTGTTTCACGCTGTGGGAGGGATGTTTATATATCCACTCACATGCATTATGGTCTTTAATAACATAATACACAGAACTTGGAAAATTTAAAGAGAAAGCACTTGGCTACAGCTAGGTCAAAACCAAAGCTACGTCTAACCTAAGCCTCACTTCTCATGTTCCCGTCACCAAACTAGAGTAAAATTTGACTACAGTTAATATTTCTAGCTTTATCTCGAGAAAATCATGGAAACTTGGGGTTGGATTGAAAAAAATAAATGTTTCAACTGCAGTGCAATGTGACACTGGAAAAAAAAGTCCAGAGGCAGTAATATCTGTTCTGTCATGTAAATAGATATTAAAAGTTTAGTTAACATTCCACAGTGGTTTGACAGAACAGACTTTGAGAAATCAAATTGGAAATGAAAAATGTGTATGCCATTTATTTTGCACGTCCTAGTGTTGCTGCTCTGATTTAGTAACTGCTAGGGGGCTGCCACACTACGAAGAGGCGAAATGTGTATTTCATTTATGTGTATTTCAGCACAGTACAGTTTTCTCTATTTCTCCAGTTTCTGGCTCATACAGGGACTTGGACTGGACTGACTCTTTTTGCTAAAGCTCACCTTGACCTGGGATTAAACACTAGAGATGTACATCACTGACATGAAGGAGAGAAAGTGATGCACTGGAAAGGATTGTTTCTGCTGTTGTTGAAGACTGCCATTCTCTTCTCATGCAAGGAGCTCATGATTTTGAGGTACACTACCCTTCTGGGTGATTTGCTTCACTGAAGGCTTTACAACCTTTTCTTCATGCCCAGGTCCTGGCATAGTTGACCAAAGCTTTCTATTTCCATTTAATTTTTCTTTGCAATGTAATTACTGCAATGCACTCAGGCTTGGAGCTACCCTTGAAGATCAGTCAGAGGCAACAGCTGCCACACACTGTGGCTTCCCACTTGCTAGGAATTGCTCACCACAGGCGACATGTCACAACAACTCTTTCAACACACTGCACAGATTTGCATTTCTCATGTTCAAAGTTGCATTCATCTAGATTAGCTGAGACGTGGGGAAGCTGGCATCACTGTGATGGCTTGCTGAGGCTGGAAAACCAAGGGCTTGATTCACACAGAGCTTAGGCAGCAACTCACTTTTGGGTACAGTGTATTTCCATATTTCCAAGCCTTTCAGAGGCTCTCTGCTTCTGTCCTGTCCTGTGCTGGTTCTTTAATTTCAGGATCATCCTGGTGTCACCTCCTGCACTGACCTCACTGGTGCCCCTCTCTGTGCTGCACTCTCCTTGCTGCTGTGCCTTGTTCGAATCAGCAGGGATTGTGTGTGCGTTGCTCACCTTGGGAAATCAGGATACGACTCCGAGAAGGCACCAGGATGAACAGGGTTGCAGATTTTAAGGTGGGATGTGGTTATCTGGGAGGTGTCAGTGCTGCAACCAGAGTCAAAGCTGAGTCACAGCTTCTCAGGGCTGTACTCTAACCTCTAGTTCACCCAACTGCAACTCCTAACAGTAAACACCATAACGGGAAGTCTGGCATAACAACGCAGGGATAGGGTCATTCAGACTACAAACCAACCTCTTTTGCATAAGAATGCAACCATAATTGTTTGAATGTAGCTACGCCTTGTTTTGATCTGGACACAGCCTGTTTATACTGTCTAATTGTAGTCATTCCTGTGGCTTTGTTTGTTTGTTTACAACAGTACTCCGAAGTTTGGGAAAATGTTGCAAAAGTTTCAAATAGCAAAAATGGCAGTCATTCTTTAACCTAATGTTTACAGTTTATAGGAGGGCTTCAACATGCATTATAGTATTGCAAAACCCCAGAATGTCTTTGCATAGTTTGTCAGTATAAATCTGGGGACGATTTATGCAGTGCTGAGAAACAGCTATTTCTGGTACAGCTGTAAGTTTTTGCAGTATCAGGCACACAAGATACATCACCTATTCAAAGATGATGGAAACATTACCAAGAGATTGAAACAAGTTCACAATTAATTAATATCTAGCATTGTGAAAAACCTGTGTAAGCAGTACTGAGATCAAGAAAAAGAAAAGAAGGTGGCACCACCCTCCTGTTATATCCCCATGTAGTATTTGCATCAATAAAGGATTTACAGCAACATTACTTATTACCTTTTTTCCCAGACACAAATGGGTTTTCTGCAGATGTCCTGTGCTGAGTTTGTATGCTATATATCCTGTTTTAATATATATATATATCCCAAAAGCGTTCCTTTTCCCAGGACTTGTCAGACTTACCAATACATCAAACCAAAGACTC
This sequence comes from Empidonax traillii, assembly GCF_003031625.1. Taxonomy (NCBI): domain Eukaryota; kingdom Metazoa; phylum Chordata; class Aves; order Passeriformes; family Tyrannidae; genus Empidonax; species Empidonax traillii. The sequence goes on along the minus strand of NW_020955287.1, from coordinate 498,441 downwards.
TCAACCTTCTCATGGTCTGGTTGGAGCTAAAACTGCTCACCTGAAGAAGCAAAGGTCTGGCGCCTTATTTAGCAGGAATCAATGGGACAGTTTAGGAATTAGGAGTTTGAGGAGCTCTATGACAGTTAGGAGCTGCAGTCCAGTAGAATTTAAAGAGGGTATTTTGCTACATTCATTAGATACATTCACTTGAAAAATTTCCTTGCCTTCCAATGCAGGGCCCCAAAACGACAATTCTGGTACCATGAGACTGCAACAGTTCTTGAAGTGGGACATCTTCCTTTTAGCAGTAGTTAAGTGTTCTGACACATTCAAAACCACAGAAGCTTTCTAACTAACCTTCCTGTGGACTCTTTTGGGTGAAATGCTCTCTCCATACCCTTTGCTTCTCTTCCAGCCCACACCTTAAGTCTAGATTTACACAGTTCAGTGTAACGTTTTGCTGTGGCACTGATGACATTAACCTACTGTGCACAGTGTATTTTCTACAAGGCATGAATATTTAACTTAAGGTATCTGTTCTCTGTTGCCTGAACTTGAAATTTTAGCCCAGAATTGCCCAGGGTTTTGCCTTGCCTCCTTTTGCTCTTTATTTTGTGGAAGCTCAGTGTATTGAGATTTGCAACCATGTGTTCCTCTCAGTATTGAGGATTACACTGACTCGTGGTGAAATATCCATCTTACACTTTCTTTCCTCTGTTCACATCTGGAATGAGGCATGATGTCATGAGTATGGTATGTCATCTGCCTCATCTCCCCTGGTAAAAATGAGAAAATTTGCTTGATGCTCAGCATTCATTCAAGAGTCCGAATACAACATGAAGCTGCTCAGAGTGTCCTACCTGCTCTGGCTGGTCTGATCTATCTGTGCCATCACACAGCTCTCTGGGAGGATTTAACAGCCATTGCCTTGCTCGCAGAAAAAAAATAACTCATTCACAAATTCTTATTCCTCTCTGCCCTTCCCCTAGCCTTGAATCCCATTTCTGTGCCTTTAAAGGTGAATTATTTTTTTGTTTCCCTTTCATTCCAGCAGATAGATGGCCCCTTTTCTGTTTCAATGGGATCCGGGCCTTCCTGCCGCAGCTGCTCCCTCCTGGCCAGCGGCCGACTCCCTCATCCAAGCTCACCCTTAATGTAGATTATTTTTGCATCTTACTTGTTTCATTCTTTGCCTTTTCTTCAGGCTGGACCTCTCTTAATCAGTCTCAGTCTTAGCCCTTTTCCTTTTCAATTCAGCCTTTTCTGCTCTGCTGGGTTTGGGGTAAAGGAAACAAGGCTTCCTTAGAATGATTTGCTTAGTCTCTTTTTTTCCCCATTTCCTTACCCTTCTCTTCCTCTGCCAGGGAGGTCAGGCAAGCTCTGACCTTGAGTAACTCTGCAAACTGGAACATTTGTGGTTGCAACAGAAACGATTCTTTAATTAATTAAATGATCCAGAAGTTGCAGAAGGAAGCCAGTAGGGCTCTCCTGCCTGCTGGGACCTGCTGCATAACCTCAGTGCCCTTCCAGGCTGAAGCTCACTCTCAGGGAATGAAGTCATGACTCAGACACCATCCCTTCTTGTCAGTCAGCAGCTATACAAGTCAAATATCTTTATTAATATATATTTATTTATACCTTTTAAAAAATTAAATTACCCCTTAAAACTTGTGTTGTTGTGAACCCTTTGCTTCATGTGGCTTTTGTTGATTCGACTCAAGAGTCACAAAGTTGATGAACTTCAAATATCTGAAGAATTCTGTAAGAACTTATAATATGAAATCTTAATTGGAAAGAAGTAGTTTTCCATCTGCTTAACACATGTTCATAGAGATCAAGCCACGCTTTCCAGGAGTGCTGGGGCCACTGAACCAAGTAAACTAATGCAGGGAAAATACAGGAAAATACCAAAACACCATTTGCTTCCATGGTAGAGGGCTATCTCACCAGCTCTCAAGCATTTAAGTCAACTGTTTCGGCAATGTCAGCTCACATAAAATTTAGGGCTGACCATTCTGATATAAAAACATACTGACTGGAAATCACGAATAATCCATGGAGAAATCCTTGTCCTTTAACTCATAATCACATTTCTTTAGAGCCTCCAGTTTGCCATGTGGTGTTCAGTAGTCTCCTTTTATGAGTAGCTAAACTTCATCATGCCATCTGCAGAAGAAAATAACTGCATTTAACAGAAGCCTCTCTCTTTATTTAGAGCTGCAGGGGGAACTAATTAAAGGTAACTGAAACCACAGCTGCTAAAATAATTATATGGCATCTAAACTATTTTGGAAAGCTCTCATTGTTTCTCAGTGTGACATATGCAGACTAAGATTGGAAACCTACCATCACCTTAAACAACATACTTGTAGTAAATGATGTACCTAGGACTCCAAAGGGTTCTACTTAACATAGGCATGTGTAATGCTCATGTGTGTTTTATGTGTATGTACACACAAACATATGCATACATTGTAAAAACAGACCTTTTCTAGTTCTCTTACTAGCTCCATATAGTCTTCAAGACTTAGGAGAGAGAAAGATGCACTAGCACTATAAAATGTAATAAAGAGATGCCCACATTATTTTGCAAAGCAAAGCATTTTATAATCACACATGGAACTGATTGTTTGAAATTAAATACACTAAACATTACTCAACCAGTCTTCATGAAAAAAAATTTTCTTTCAATCGTTATCATGTAAGAAAAAGACTTGCACTACACATATATATATATATATATGTATATATATATATATGTGTGTGTGTGTATACGTATATATACAAAGAATGGCAGGCCTGAAGCTTGGAAAAAGTTTCAGATGAGGTTTGAATTATTCCAAACTCAGGGCTCAGCGGGGAGCTCAGATTTTACATTTGCACAGGGATACAGCTGTCAAAAGAGGCAAAATCAATTGACAAAAAGCACCAGAAAACTCTTCTGATTGTGTCATTTGGACCTTATTCAAAAGAAGTTCTTTAAAATGAAGAAGAGGAAGTATGTGCATTTGAACTCCCTTCTGCTTTCATTGTTTCTCTCTAAATGATGTTCTTCATCATGGTGTTTCAGTCTCTTTTAAAATTGATTAATACAATCAGGGCTGCAAAAGGTAGGTCTAGCTTTCAATCAGTCTATGATAATGCTGACTTTATTTTACAAGCACATTTTTCTTACCTCCTATCCAATGTTTATCATACTAAATGTTTTGGGGCAACGGTGTATCCCCCAAAAGTCCACGACAAAGCTTTGAGGAACAGGGAGCACTCCCCTGAAGGTGCACACATTCCCTAGCCTTCCCAAGCCCAGCACTTTGGGTCTTTCCAGAGCAATATCCCCGTACCCATCTCCATTTGTTGACTTCCACTTCACTCTTGAGGAAAGAAAAGTGTGTTGGTCTATCCTACAGTTATCACAAAGTTTATCAACAGTAAGCTCAGCTTTGTTGCTCTTCTGACAGCCCAGCCAACATGCAAATATCTAAGTAGCATTCAGGGTCACATAAACAAAGTATCCATAGCCTGCATAAAAAAAACCCAATCCAAAGTAATGAGATCCTTGGTAACATCTTAGTACAATAATAAGAATGAATACCAGATAATAAATAATTTCCATACCTGGAGATGGAGAAAAGGAGACAAGGCCATCTCCTTTGGCAGGGCAAAAGTCACATTTGCCACTTTAAACAATATTTGGTAAGCAAATATCTATTACTAAAAGACCAAAGTACAAATCTCCAACTCAGACATTGCTTTTGTCATCATATGTGGATGTGAAAGATGTAAATCTATCAAAAACAGGCAGAGTGTGAATGCTTTTGTAAATAAATGCTTTCAAAAAATAGTAGACACTTAATGGATTTCAGGGATAATATATAACAAGATGTACCAGAGCATCCAACAACCGGTTATGTCTAAACTTAACTAGAAAAAAACTCTAATGAACAATGATGTGTAAATGGTGAGGAAATGCATAAAGAAAGAAGCTGATTTTTTTTTTTTTTTGCTATAACAGGCATTGAATAGGGCAGTGGGTAAACCCTTAGAAGGCTTGATCGAAGGAATTCCCTCCTTGAAGCCTGCTTAACGAAGAGGATTGCACTTAAGAACATGCTCAGCATGAAAGCAGGAGTTCCAGTTACTCAGAGACTGCAATGAATCTTAAGTGCCCTAGAAAATCCTGCATGGTTTAAGGAAGGATTCAGACTCAGGTTTGACAATTTTCATGAAGCCATTTGCCTCATTAATTTTTTTCATATAAAGTTTAATTTAAATTTTTCCCATTGCCCTCTTGTACCTCTTGACACAGCCAAGGAAAAACAGCCCAGGAGCAAGGATGTTGCTTGGAATGGACAACGTCCCTTCATTGACTTTTACTGGGGCACAGAGCAAGTCATGCAGGCACAGGGTATTAAAGGCACTATATCATCTGAAGATGAAGATGAAAACCTCCTGTGACTTTAAAAAGTGCCTTAGTAACTAAATTTTGCTGAAACATAAGAAGGATTAAAGGACAAACAAAGACATCATCCTGTGACATTGAAAACAAGCACTACTTAAAAATGCAATATTTCTTCAGGATCCTCTGGTCAAATAGTCTGTCACAGCAAAATATATTCTGTACATTTTCTACTTTTTTTTTCCCAAAGTTCTCTCTCATTGCTACTCTAATGGACCCTGTGTGAAAGCTGGAAGCCCACAAGCCTAAAATATGGAAGCTATAGATGGAGTGCATGAGTTTGATCTCAATTACAGCTGAGCTGGAAAATGCAAACCAGACTGACAGTCTGGCTGTTTTATGTCTCAAAGATACCTGAAAATGTAGATAGTTTCACGAATATCACATATGAAGTCTGATCAATAAACAGCTCAGAGACTGAATGGTCCCAACTTGTAGTCATCTTCATTTTGACCTGATTGAAAACATCCTTCCCCATCTTTCATGGTATGTCAGTCACATCAGTGGAAGGATATTAAGTTCACCCTGCTGGTGCCCCTTCACATCAAATGTGTTAAGAATGACCCTGACATGCCAGAAGTGTTGACTGACAGTCTCTTTTACTCAGATGCTGGAGAGGTTATGCAAATTACAGTGTTTATGAGCTGCTACACAAGACCTGAGCCAAGTTTGGTAGAAACCACCCCTTCACTTTGCTGGCTCATGAGCCCACCCAGAGTAGCTGGAAACAGACAGTGTTCCTTTCTTATGGAATGAGAAAATACTGCACTGAACTGAGAAACTAAGATTGATTTGGACTTCTGTGCCAAGATATTTATGTTTCAATTGCCTTTTTAAAGGAACAGTAGATAGCAGTTTCCATTTTCCTTGAAGTAATTTTCAAACAGGAGAAGGGGCCTGAAGAATGAGTTACAGCCTGTGCCAGCAGAGAAGATTAAGGTTGTCAAGATACTGTGATAAAAATTATGGTACTTTCACAGTAGGATTTGAGATTGGAAGTATTAAAAGAAGGCCCTTACAGAGAAACTTGGAGTCTATCCTCATTTTCCCTGCTGCACATTGTTCATAGCTGCCCCCCTTCATATTACAATAAGGATTAGAATAGAGAAGCTGTTTGGTCTAGTTTGGAAATCAGCTCTAAGTCAAGCAAATATCGATAAACTACCAAGATGTAGTTGAATATATTTTCCAAACTCCTAAATGTGGAGAAAAATTTCTAATAGAGTGGTAGCACCAAAATGAATGCATGCCACTTCTGCAGAGGTAAGGATTAGCACTGCTTAGAAAATGTCTGGCAAAGGACATGCATTTGCTGTACAAAATAAAGACATATCACTCAGCTCTATACTCTCTCCATCTCATCATCTCATCTCTTCTCATCTCATCTCACCTCACCTCACCTCACCTCACCTCACCTCACCTCATCTCATCTCATCTGTCTGTCCTTGTATTTCAGCTAAAGCCATACCAATGCTGATCCATGTAAAGTCTCACTTCAAGGGACAGAGTGATAGCTAACACTGATTATACCACACTTTCCCTACAAACCAGTGGAAATGTCAGGGCACTGTCTATGCTACATTAGCCAGGCCCACAGGGAAGGATCAATCTCTCCATCAGTCTCAGTGCACCACACTGTGAAGAGCAATGTTCCTGTTCTGGAAGTTCTGACCCAAGAGCTCCCATGAATCTGCCAACAAGTTAAAGACTGAAATGTGTAACCACAAAGAGGAGTTTAGAGGAAGACAAAACACAGTTAAGTTATTCAAGGCTGCATCTTTAGGGCAAAGAAAAATGGGCATGAATAAGGCAAGCTGAACTTGCCCCCATATGGGCACTGAGTGTGTTCCTGAAGGTTCTACATGAAGAGTGTGATGGAGGGTGTTGGTCAGCATCTAGCTGACTTCACATATTGAGGCACTGATGAAACAGCCTGTGGCCTCAACCAAACTAAAACCCTATGAATTACTGTAGGCAAGGGTGATGCTTCAAAACTTTGATCTACAGGAAAAGAAAACATTTGAAGTCCTTAGAAAACCATCTACAAACAAAAGGTCATTCTCCTGTTCAGTATCAAACTGTGAAGTTGGGACTCTGCATGTGTGGGTAAATTATTAAAACAAACAAAAGAACTGAACAATTCAATTATGCAGTCAGTCATATAGCTGGTTGAGTAACAAACGTGTTCAGAGAGAAATATTTCTGAATAAAGAGTAAAATTATTGCCAATATTTCTGAGTAAAGAATCTCTAATGACTAACTTGACCTGTAAATTAATTCAATTAAAAAAGTGACTTGGATGAGCCAGGAAGTCAAAAAGTTTGGCATTTAAACAGACTCATAAATGAAAGACACGTGGCCTTAGATGAACAACAAATTCCGTTAAAGTGTTGATTTTATAAAGAGAAAATAGCTTCAAATATTTTAGATGTTTTCAGGACAGGCTGTCAGGGTTAGGGTCTTCATTTTTGCAAAGTAAAAGAAAAGCAAGGCATCTTCTAGAAACACAGCATTATGCAGAAAAAGCGGATCTGAGAGCGGGAATTCCTCTTGCTATTGAAACTATTAGTATCTTGCTCATCAAGCAGAGTATAGGCTCAAAAAATATAATCTCTCTGCAATGCAAGAAGTGTAAAACAGCTGGGAGGGTGTACCAGGCTTATTTGCCCTGACCCATCTCCCCTGGGTTCCCACACCCCAAACCCTCACCCATGGGACAGAAGCACCGATAAGCTGAGTCCTAAGATGCCCATCGTGGCATTACCTCACACCCAGCCAGTACTGATGACTTACATGCCAGCTGCTCCCAGCACCTGGTCCATACTTGTGGACTTGCTGGAGGGCACAGAGTCAGTACCTGTGTTCTGTGTCTCACAGGCCCAAGAAAGGGGCTCTTTACTCATCCAGATGAGCAATAGGGCTAGACAGGGACTCTTAAAAACTTGATCCTTCCCAGCTTAAACAAGAAAGCTAATGAAGACAGCAACGGAGACTAATATACAATAATAATTAAAACATATTCAAATGGTGGCAAATAAAAAGTGATGTTGAAGGTTAGGGAAGACTTATAATTGTAAGGCAGTAGCTGAGCTTCTGCTTCTTGCAAAAACAAGAGAGACACTATGAGGGATGTCAATTGCACTTGGCTCCTGTCCTAAAATAATTCCACATTATAAATATTTGACGCAGCACTTAAGACTATTGCCTCCACAGGATTTAATGCAGTATAATGTAATACATCTGTTTGCTACCCACATGTCATGAAAAGGGTGAATGGCTAAGATAGGAACAAAAAATGCAAAAACATACTGTATACTAATAATTCCATGTTGATCATGCTGTGTTTGTTACCTATTGAACTAAGACGATGGAAAATGTTTCATAATACCTGAACAGCATGATCTTGTTCACTGCTTTTTTTAATCTATGACACTACACCAACCCTGTTCCTACTTTAGCTTTCTGTACTCCTGAAAAGTACCATGAGAAGTTGCGACTTGCATGGACACTATATCTAATGTGAAAAGTTTGAGTACCTTTATGAAGATAGGTACAGTCAAATAAATTAGGGAAATACGTCTGCTTTTTATGTCTTCAATTTAAGTACTAAAAAATCTATCATCACCAGCTTACACTACCTGAAAAACTGTATATTGAAGATACACGTGTTAACAAGTTAAAAAACCTTTCTGCCAGCCAAATTGCAACGGAGTGACACTTTTTTGCTCTGCTTTGAAGAGTGGAGGGTTGCCATACTTTGACAATTATCTCTTCTGTAAGTTCCTCTGCTCAGCGTCCTTTCTGCTTACAGGGAAACCTTTCTTAAGGGTATTTTTCTTAGGAGAAACTTACAGTGTATCCTTCCTTAATCATAAGTGCTGCAGTCAAATTAAAACATGAAAGCAATGAGTCATATTAACAAATAAATAAGGTAATTTGCGGACAACACATAGGGGTTGACACACAGTTTCATCAGTGCAGGTCTGTCAGTCTCCTGGTAACAAATTCCAGCTTCTTGTTGTTGTTGTTGTTGTTGTTTTGTTTTGTTTTGTTTTGTTTTGTTCTCCCAGCAGCAGCTTAGATTGGCTTTGGAATGAGCATGTACTGGTACAAGTTGCCCAGAGAGGAAGTGGAGTTTCCCTCACCGGAGATATTCACGAACCTTCTGGATGCAATCCTGTGCCATGTGCTCTAGGATGACCCTGCATAAGCAGGGAGGTTGGACCAGATGACTCTACAACTCCCTGAAAGGAGACTGTAGCCAGGTGAGTATCAGTCTCTTCTCCCAGGCAACCAGCAGTACGACAAGAGGGCAAGGTTTTAAACTGTGCCAGAGGAGCTTTAGGTTGGATATTAAGAAGAAATTTTTTTCAATTAGAGTAATCAGACTTTGGAATGGGCTGCCCAGGGAAGTGGTGGATTCACCATCCCTGGAGGTTTTTAGATGACACTGGATGTATCACTTAGTGCAATGGCCTAGTAACCACGGCAGTCTTGGATCAAGGACTGAACTTGATGATCTCAGAGGTCTTTTCCAACATGCTTGATTGTATGATTCTATGATTCTATGACTGACCATGGTCCCTTCCAAATGACCCACCCTGTGATTCTGTGAAAAGAAAGCTATACTAAAAAGGTTATTACAGCACAAACTTCTGGTTTCCTCATGGTTCCATAATCAAAATGCCAATCACTGCTGTTCCCAAGCTTGACAGTTTAAAAAAAATAAGAAGAAATAAATTCTTATTGTGGGGCAGAGTATAAAATCTTTCCGGTCCTAGAAGATGCAGTCTCTCTTTAGTTCATATTTTACTTTCACCAAAGCATTTTCATGTGGTGGTGGACCCAATCAGGATTTTCAAAGCTGCAAACCTGCTTAGATGTCCTTTGTTCCTTTAGAAAAGTCAGTGTTGAGCTCCAGAGAGACAATGCACAGTCTTGGCACTGCTTTACGTGCCTGTCCAGTGCTACCTTTCTGGGGCAGCCAGAGAGCAGGAAGTGTCCAGGAGACACGGCTCAGCCAAGAGTTACAGCTGTGCGAGGCTCCCAGGTCCCACCAACATTGACTGATCTCCTTCTGAGGGTTCTGAGAATTCCCAATGGATTCACTTTGGTAAGCTCGGTACCTCTGTGACCATCTTTCCCTACGTCTGAACCACGACATTCTGTTTTCTCTGAAAGCTGCTGATGAGGCAAACACTAGTTTTTTTGGAAAATTGCTTTGGCATTTGTCAGAATATCAAAATGAGTAAATCACTGAGCAGAGAAAAACAGATTTAGGCACAGTTTGACATCTTGACTCTTTTACTATATAACTTTTCATAACTGTGCCTCATCTGGAAAAAGTCACAAATCTGCTGTTTGTGGGAAGCTAGATAATTAGACACTGTAAATGACAACCTACAAACTATAGCTAAAAGCTAACCAGACTGGTAAACAGGAAGCGCAAGACTGATTTTTGCTTCTTTACACAGAGTTTCACACAGATGAAATAAATGCTTAATTCAGCCCTTCTCTAGCAGCGGTTCACAAAGCAGGGGTGGTTTGTGAAACCACACAGCTCGCTTGTAGAGCCATATTAAATTGTAACATTTCTCAGTTCTGTTTGCCTGCACTAGTCGTCCCCCTGCAAACTTGGTATTTACTGATTCATTCATCCACAGCTTGGACATCCATGAGTTTCAGTCAGGTCAAACTAATGACCAGAAACGTAGCCAGTTTCTCATAAACAATTTTCCACTCTAAAGCACAACAGCCTGACTAGGCAGCCCCTTCAGCCAATAGCACCCCTACAAGAGCCAAGAAATCAAGGTAACAGCATCTTGAATAAAGTATTAATTTTCTTTTACACTGGACAATGTTTACATTTTCCTTAGCAAATAACCAGCCCATATGTACAGGACGAATTTCTGATTTCACACACACTGTAGGCAAACACCATAGTCAGAGGCTGCTAGGAGCATATACGTGTATAGCCGTTAGTCATCACGTCCTCCTGCCTTTGTGGAGGACATAATTAAGAGCACATCATTTGCCTCTTTTGCTTGCATTATGGATGGACCTGGCTGAGAGCAGCAGGAATGAACTCAAAACTTGGGTCATGAATGTGGATGATTACAAGAAGTATCTCAGCTAGCGTATTTGATTTCTTGAGCTTGGAGGACAATTAGAGCAAAACTGAACAGTTTAAGTTTTTCTTTAATTAGTCTCCAGTCTGCAGTGTATGGAGGTTCAGAGCTTAAATAAATTCTTACATAACTCACGATCCTCTTTTCTTTTTCCATCAATATTACTATTTCCATTGAAAAATATTTAGGTTTTAGAAAGGAGGGAAATGTGATAGTCATTTATTGCCCCCACACTGCTAAGAAATTCCATGCTTTTATGTGCAGGAAGCATTGTGTTGATGTTGGCTTCCCCATGAGTTAAAAATCTTGTTTAAATGTTGCAGAATCTAAATGCTCTTTGAGGTTTTTCTGTGTTGTTTTATGGAAAGGCTTCTGCCTGATTATTTACAGATGCTGTCTCTGAGAAAGCCAAAAATAGTTCTTTACTAATTCAAAATTTAAACTAGCATTTTTATTATTTCATTGTGTAACCAAGAAACTCTCTTTTGGCATCCTCAGTTCAAAGAGGAAAATGAGCCCTTTGGCTCTCTGTTGGCATTACAAGCAGTGAAATTCCCGTTCAGCTAACAGCAGTGCCAAACCTTGGCAGACCACAGGGTCCTCTCCAGCAGAAGTCCAGCCCCCGGAGCATCTTGCAGCACAGATTCCCTAGGTTACACGACCATTAAGGGTTCACATTGTTTCAAAAGTTACTTCTCCCACAGTAGCACAGAGCATTTAAAGCAATTTTAGGAATTACAACAGCCCTTCAAGCCATGCTGCTTTTCTATGGCCACCTTGGCTGAGCATCAGTAAGGGATTTTTTTCAACAGTTTACTAAGTGTTAAGAGGTATCTTGAGCTCAACGGCAAGAAATGTTCCTCAGCCAGCTCAGCAAGTGAGAATTTCATCAGATGAAACACTCCTCTAAAGTTTCTCTTCACTTCAAGGTTAAGGAGAGTCATGAACACTAATGAACAGGGTTAGTACCCTGGTTCAAAGAGAAGTCAAAGACCTTGGATCTCATCTTCGCCAGTCCAAAGACAGATTTTACTCTTTATTCTCTCAGCAAACGAGAGCGGAAGAGTTGCACTTTCCTTACTGCCTCAAGCTATGGTTTTTCTATCCTAGAATATACCTGGCTGGGGCGTGGTTTCACTGACCTGGAGACCATGTGCTAGACTACTCCCATCCCGCAGATACGGCAGCCCCAGCGATCCCAAAAAGGGACTGCTGATCAGCACAAACTAGCAGTATGAGAGGTGGACTACCAGACATTATTTCTGCCTCATTAATGGCTGTGGTAAGTGTATGGTTCAGAATAGCCTTTCTGATCCAGCTGAACTCATCAGCCTCTCCAAATCCCTGCATCATGAGATGGTCAGGAGAGGGACTGATGTTTCAAAAACTCATCATTGCAGCAAACAGGAAGATATATTACTGTTTTCATTACGAAATGTTCTGCATAAAATATTGTTGATAAAATATTTGCAAAAGTAATTTTCTGCCTGTCAGCAGCTAGGTACTAATACCAGCTGAAAGCTGCTCCTAACCCAGTTTGCACAAACACATACATACTACAATATGGTTTTGAAAAAAAACCAGGAGCTGTATATGAACCATCAGTTGTCTAAACCCACAAGTCAAGTAACACAGAGATACAGGATTAAGTCTGTAGGCCTATATGGTAGACCAATTGTCTTCTTACAGACTGGCCTACAGTCTGGATAATAGCTTTCAAACACAGGGCCTATGAGGTTTGTGTTTGTTTCTTGTAGTCTAGCTTCTTATCTGAAAACAGCATTATGATTTTTCTGAAAACAACAGCAAACACCTCTTGGGTGATTTCTTCACAGACTTCTTTAGTTGGTGTAGCAGGTGTAGTTCGTGTTCTGCAGATCCATTAAAATAAACAAACAAATGCCAGCAAAAGAAAACTCCCTTCACCTCAGAGACAGAGCTACCAGAGATGACTGAAGAAGCTGATACCTTGACAAATAAATAAGGTTTTTATTGGCATGCAAGAAAATATTATCACTTACTTTGAATAGCAGAAACCTCTCAAGCATTTTAAGCATTAGCATTTTAAGGTGTTAACTCTTTATAAACTATAGATTCCTCCCAGATATTAAACCACTTAAGAACCAAGACCACAAAGTCAAATTTGATCTAAAATTGAGTTCTCATCTTTCTTTCCTGAAACACACTGGAGCCTGGATTCCTACTGGTTCTGGCTGGATGCAGCTCATCTCTAGCACTGATACAATTGGCATCAGCTGAGACATGCAGCTGAGCTTACGGATTAAATACAACATGGTGAAGAGGGAAAAATTCCTAAAAGATGTATTCCAGAGAGGCTGTTACATATTTAATTGAAATACGTTGTTGTGCACGATAAAATTAGTAAAACCAAGTAACTCTGCTCTGGTGCCTGGAATCTTTTGGGGAGTTTTACTAAGGATCGTGCACTGGAAAGACCTGTATGATGTCTTTAGGTCTGTGAAGATTCTTAGCCACATCACCAGCTGGCCACGTAATCTTTTATCTCATCTCTCGTAGATACCCTTTGAAAGACAGAGTACATGGAAGATAATTTGCACTGCTATGATACTTTTTATCCAGGAATTTTACATGCTTTAGTAATGTCTACAAATTTATCTAACAGTGCCATTCCCTACCATTTTGCCACAGTAACACTAAACTTTTAATGTTACTAAACTTTACTCTCAAAATTTCTGGCACTTATCTCTTGGGCTATAAATCACTTGTTCAATGTGCTTTGTGTTTTACTTCCATGCTGGGGTCATGGATCTGAGATGTATTTGGACAAAGTTACCTAGGTGCTATCCACCAGGCTTGCTTTGTCTCCAGCTCCCTTGCTTTCTCCTGAGATCTGTGGCCTGCAGTTCTCAGAGGCAAAGAATCACACAATCTGTGTGTTTTCTCCTCCTTACCTTTTCAGATGGAGATTACACGAATTTCCCAACACAACACAGGCATTCCCACAACAGTTAGAAGACCATCAGGATATCCTGACTTCCCTCCTGTCCTGTATCAGAGCACAAATTAATTGCTAATTGCTCTACAGGTTCCTCAGAAACATTGATCCGCCATGACTGAAAGCAAATTTCTTGCCTTGATTTAAGTCTCATCTCCTGTATCAAAAGGATGATGACACACATTTCCCATGTTGAAAAGGTTGATGAGGACTGTGAGATGACCAGTGAATTCCCATTGTTAAGGAAAAGATTCTCACAAGAACTCTTCATCTCTCCTCACCTTGTTGATGAATATGCAGCTTACCAATGACATAGGGCTCAAGAAACTAACCTTGCTGAAGACAAGGTGATTTATTTCTCTTTTTCTGATAAAAAAGAGGAGTGGCTAGCAAAATTTTTCTTTGGCCTCAAATGTCTTTATTAGATCAAACGGATGTACAAGATGTAACCGAGCATCTACCTCTATGTATATGTGGAGAGAATAGCATTTTCTGAAATATGGTTGGGTAAAGAAAATCCCTTAATCAGTTCTGAAATCCGGTTCTGAAAGAAAAATTGTAGGATAATAGCCTCTGATGAAATAATAATAACAAAAATAATAATAATCAGTACATTTCCCTAATTCTACTAGTATTATTTTCATCATCATTGCACTCAGTACTTGTTCCTCTTGGCCTTAATTCCCACAGCGTTTCACTGTGTCGAAACACATGAGGTATAAACTAAACTCCTCAGCTATTTCTTGCTTATTATGCTGGTTTTGGATTAGGTAGAGTTAATTTTCTTCATAGTAGCTGGTATGGGTTATGGTTTGGATTTGTGGTGAAAACAGTGTTGATAACACTGGAATGTTTTCATTATCGCTGAGCAGGGCTTACACAGACTCAAGGCCTTTTCTGCTCCTTACACCACCCCATCAGTGAATAGGTCTGGGGTTCACAAGGAGCTGAGAGGGGACACAGCCAGGACAGCTGACCCCAACAGACCACAGGGATATTCCATACCATATGGCACTTAGCATAGAGAGCTGAGAGAAGATGGGGGCATTTAGAGTGATGGTGTTTGTCTTCCCTAGTCACTGTTACACTTGACGGAGCCTGGCTTTGCTGGAGATAGCTAAACACCTGCCTGGCCATGGGAAGTGGTGAATGAATTCCTTGTTTTGCTTTGCTTGTGCATGGCTTTTGCTTTCCCTGTTAAACTGCCTTTATCTCAATCCATGACTTTTCTCACATTTACTCCTCTGATGTCTTCCTGATCCTGCCAGTTGGGGAGTGAGGGAGCGGCTGTATGGGGTTTGCTGCCAGCTGGGGATAAACCACACCACTTATTAAAAAGTCAGAAAGCTTCTTTTAACAACCATATCAACAAGAAAAGCTTGCACAATTGACTGAAAACTGTATCCTTTTCATCATTTTTATGGAGGAATAAAACTTCTACAGTTGGCTTGGAGTATTGCACTGATATGAAGAACATTAGGTGCCAAACCAAGTGCTTAACTTAGGAGGGATTTTCTCTCCTTACCTTTCAACTTACACATTTATAGGTCTCCAAGTACTAAGAGGAAATTTGTCCAAAATTAAGTACTTGAGTATAGTTACACTGTCAAGACTCGCATCTAGCCAGAGCCTAAAAGTGATCCCTTATTAGAGGACCTCCGTGGACTGAATTTATTAGCAATCGGAGCCTGAGTGCAAATCACACACTGGATACAAGTTGGTCAGAAAATGGCCTCAGTGCTTGGTAGGGCTGAGGATTTCCCTGCCTGCACTGAACTTTACTGCAGAAACTGAGCAGCACCACCCTGGATGCTGATGGTACTAATTACCACGTGTTTGTGCGTCCCTGCATCGAGCCACGGTTACACAAGCAGACTTGTGAGTGCAGAGCTAGTCACCTGCACGATGAGGAGCCCCTCTTGGGGTCTGCTGATAGTGATCTGGATGGCTCCTGTTGTGTTTTTTAGAGAGGGTCAGAGGATTCCCCAGGACTTCACATCCATTCCTGTGACAAAGCAGAGGCACCAGCCTGAAATATTTCCTCTCTTATCTTATTTTGGGCTTTTGCTCTCTATAGACTACAAAAATCTCCTGTTCTTCTGTGCCAGGCCAGGTTTTACTTGTTATTAGTCAGCTCCTGTGTAATCTCAGTGTTTCTTTCTCATATCTGGAGAGAACGTTACGCCAAAATTAATGACACATGGCTAATACACATCATGGCTAATATGTCAACAGGACTGTATCTCCCAAAGCAGCAGTCTCTGCTGAGTATCAGTTCTTGTCTTCGTGACTCTGCCATACTCCTCCATGTATCTTACTGATTCAGATTATGTGTAACATCTTTTGTTATTTAACACTAATGGGATTCAGTTGAATAATGCATAATTACATCCAGGTCTCCTTCAATGGATGGCTTGTTCCCCTGTCAATTATCTAGTAAGTACAGAGACATATCATAAAATGGAGAATCAGTAATGCACACGGAGGTGATTATGATGCTGTGGTGCTCATGATAACAGCTGGAAGAGATCACTGGATTACTGAATCTACATGGACTTTGGCACAGCCCCTGCAAAACATTTTCAAGAATCCAGAGTTTCTTTTAGTGCCCAGACTAACATATCTTTTCAGGCTGCTTTATCCTTCTTCCAAATGACTGTTTCCTTTACCACGTTTCCTGCATCTTGAGGAAGGTTATTTAATCTCATAATGGATTTACCCTTGTGAAAAAGGGGGAAGACTGGAAGAAGTCTGCAGCTCACAGTAATTCTTAAGTAATAGTTTATGGTGGATCCAGGACACAAAATACTCTCTCATCAAGACCTACTTAGTTCGGTTAGCCATGATAAAAGCCATCAAGAGGCATAAGAAGCATGACACTGGACAAGTTAGATTGGTGAGACGGATCAAGTGAAAATTGCCCAGTTTGACAGGGTTGGCATCAAATGTGGGGGCAGCCCCAGAAGCTGCTGAACACAGGCATGGGAGGTGGTCACCCTGCTACCCACCCTGTCAGCATGCTGTCCTGAGCTGAAGACAGTGGACCACAGTCATGATGCCTGAGATATATGTTGTGCAACTCTGAAGTGCTATGACCACCCCAAAAATGCTCAGAATAGAAAAGGAAATGGTGCCTGCCAACACATCTGAACCCATAGGGAGTCAACAAGGGTTTAATTTACATGGAATTGGCCCATGGGCTACACAGCTTGGCTCCTCTGCGTGCACAGCCAAGGACAGCTTCACTTCCTTTGTGCTCAGCAACGAGCACACCCTAAACCAACTCTACAAACCTTCGTCGCAATTCAATCCTGATTCCCCTGGTGATTCCCTAACTCCTCTATGTCATCCAAAAGCTTTTGCAAGAGGAACACAACAGGTCAGTCAGACTCCTTCCAGACTTCACCAGAAAAAGCAAAATACTCATCCTGTTCACATTTTACCTGTTTTGGGAGCTGGGGCACACAACACCTCAGCCAGAAGGATGCAGCTCAGTGACAATTTGCAGCCAGTTCCTGGACCATTTTGTAAAGTGCCACAGGAGCCCTCAGTGCTGAGCTTCCCCTGAGGGTCCAAAGCTCTCATAGCAGCCTCTCTGAGAAAGTCAAAGCCATCAGCATGAACTGCAAACACCCATCAGGATGGGCTGCAAGTCTCAAAAATCCTGTAGAATAAAAAAAATTATGCATGATCTGTCCAGTGTGCTTCACTACACCTGTCTACATCACATTCAACCTAATTAAAAAACAACAACAACCAAACAAAAACAAACAAACAAACAAAAACCAACACTCCCTCCCCCCCAAAAAACCCACAAAAAACCCCCAAACAACAAAAAACCCAGGCAGAGCTGATAGATTCAGCTGCCTAAATAATGCAGGAGAAGACTTTCATCAGGTTCAGTGGGCACTTTGCCTGTCTCCACAGTGGCAAGACAAAGATCTGATTGATTTTCATGAACTTCTGTCAGGAAGAGCTCGCTTGCTGCTCTCTTCACTCATAATAAACTTCAGTTTGCTTCTATCTGCTGAAAACAGTCTAATTACATGAGTCTTGGTTCTTTGATGTGAATATATTACAGTAATAAAAAGTGGCCTGTGCCATCATTTCAGATGACAAATAGAATAACTTAAATATCAGAAAACACAGTAACTTCATGGTTGTTTTTCATCAGAGTAAAAATGTGTTTTCATCAGGTTCCATGTACCCTGCCTTCAGAGTGTTTCAGGAAAAAACAGTATCCCTCTGTTCTGGACAGGTCACGATCATGATTTGTCACAGCTGTGAGCACTGGTTCCACCCCTGGAATTTGTACAACCTGAACTGGTTTGTTTATATTCGCTTATAAGGAGCAGAGTTAACTCTCACAAATGCTGATGTGGTGATACCACAGAAGCCTCAAACTTGCCTAACTCCTGCCAGAGACATGTTGAATTAGCTGTAATACCTTCCATGATGCTGCTGCAGCAAGAAGTCTGTCAACAAGTCCTTTTCCAGCATAGAACACTATGGGCAAATACAGCCCTGATCTGTGTGGGACACAGAGCAGTTTTATAGCCACAAAAACATCACTTCATGCTAAAACTCTGCTGAACTGAGCAGAAGAAATGGGAACACTACATCCCTCCCCATCCTCCATCCCTGTGCCCTATTCTGCATGTTTTGGAGAGGCTTTTATTCTCCAAGGCTTAATTTGTATGCATCTATAAACCATACATATTCTCTTGGTGATTTTTTGGCTCTGCTCATTAAACTCACAGTGTATTCTGATACTCAAAGTGGGAAAAAAAAAAAAGTAACTGGAAATCTCTTAGGAAAATGTCCCTGTGCTGGTTCCAGATTATGAAGTTTAAATGAGATGAAGACCCTCTTTGGCCTGTACCAAAAGATATAGAGGTGTTAGGTGAAACAAGTCAAGTAACTAAAGCATTTATGACCTTGCTTGGATAATAATTCAACCTCATATTTACTAGCTGTTTACAAACAGTGCTAGAAGCCCTTGACTCCCTACGGTAATTTTTGTGGAAAGCAATATAGACGAAACTATGTTTTGATGTGACAGCTAAAAGATTAACTAATTTATTTATTCATTGTAAAGACTTGGTGACCCTGTCGTCCAGTGGGGAGGCTCTCCTGGAATCATGGATGCTCCTAAAATGCTACCACTGTCTATTATTTTTACTTTTGGATCTCAAGCCCAGAAGTCAGCAGAACAGACATGCTAATTGCTGCTGTCACATCCTTCCCTTGGCTTGCAGGTTATTACCCATTCTTTTCTTATCTCACCTGCTGAGACCACAAGCTCTTTGGTACCTGCATGGTTCATAGCATAAATTTTTGGTTGATGAATTTCAAACACTACTGAAATAAGCACCACAAGTAACAGCAAGAGCTCATCATTTAGACACTGGAAAAGGAACAGTTGTTACTGCAAGCATGAGGCATTTCAGTCACTTCTCAGATTTTCTGAAGATATGAAATACACAGTTTCTATAAATGGAGGGGCAGTCTGCAATATATTTTTGAGCAGAGTGCTGCTGATGAAACCACAGTGAAGAATGTGACAATTTTTTTTTCTTTAACTAAACCTAGTGGAAATTTTTACTAGAATATTGTGTATATAGAATAAGGCAGTTCCCTTTCAAAGATTTAGTATTTACAAACACTTTCAGATTTTTCTTTAAGGAAAGCTAAAATAAGCTGTGGGTAATGTTTAGATTCTAGACAAAATGTAATGAACAAGCATCAAAAAATGCTGTAAAACTGAAAAATTACATTACTCAACTGAAATGTGTTTATTTTGAGGTAACAAAAAGGAAACACTGCGCAGTATTTCTAAATAAACCACTGTGATACCCCATGCATCTCCAGCTAGGGAGCCCAGACTGAGACATAATTGTTTTTTCCCATGAAACAAAGAAACAAAATTTAAAATCACACTAGAATAAAGTGAAATAGCTCAGTCATTCAGGAATTCTGAAACTGCACTTCAACGGAAGACCTCAAAATAAAGCTGTCTAGGCTTTTCCAAGATGATCCTTTCTACAACTTCCCCTTATTCATGGGGAAGTGGGGGGCAAAATACATGGTACCTTTATTCAGAGCAACAAAACAAAAAATCAAAATGCCAGCATTTTCTCTGGGACAAAAGACTCAAAAGTTTTTGACAAGCTCCAATATTAGAGCAATACGTCAGCATTGCATTAATTCTGAACAGAGGTATTTCCTTATAAAACCAAACTTATATACTTAGAGTTTAAGACCAAATTCAGCCCTCTGCAATGCAGTCATATTTGCAGTATGTAATCCCATATGTGAGATTTAAATGAGAGAAGTATTCGATGCTTGGAAACTTCCGTATCACAAATAGATGGGCCATGAATCATCATGAAAATAGACTGAAAAAAATACCTTTTCTATCCGGTCTTTCATTAAATTCCTGAATTCACTGGTAAAAGTGACTACCAACCAGTCAGACTCACCTCCATGCCTAGTAAGATTATTGGACAAATCATCATGGAACAGATCACCCTGGAAGTTATGTTGAAACGTACGGAAAACAGGGAGGTGATTAGAGACAGCCAGCATGTCTTCACTAAGGGCAAATCACACCTCAGAAATCTAGTAGCCCTCTATAATGGAGTGACTGCATTGGTGGACGAGGGAAGAGCTACTGATATCATCTACTGGGACTTCTGTAAGATCTTTGATGCAGTCCCCCACAACATTCTCGCCACTAAACTGGAGAGATACGTGTTTCATGGAATGACTATTAGATGAATAAGGAATTGTCTGGATGGCCATGTTCAAAGAATTACAGTCAACACCTCATTGTTCAAGTACAAATCATAAATGATGCTGTCCCTGAAGGGTCCCTATTGGGACCAATACTATTTAAAATCTTCATCAGTGACACAGTGGGATTAAGTGCACCCTTGGCCAGTTTGCAGATGACACCAAGTTGAGTAGTGCAGTTGATTCACTTGAGGGAAGAGATTCCATCCAGAGCAACCATCCAAGGCCATGTGAACCTCATGAAGTTCAGCAAGGCCAAGTTAAAGGTTCTGTATGTAGGTCTGGGCAATTCCCAGTGTCAGTATAGACTGGGGGATGAACGGATTTGAGAGCAGCCCTGCAGAGAATGATTTGGGGATACTGGTGCATGAAAAATTGGACATGAGCCAGCATGAACATCCTGGGCTGTGTCAAAGAAGCATGACTGACAGGTGGAGATGGGAGTTGATTCTGCTTGGCTCTTGTGAAACTCTGCCTGGAATACTGCATCCAGTTCTGTATGTCCATCCAGTGTCCACATACAGAAATGACCTGTTGAAGCAGGTCCAGAGAAGGGCCACAAAAATGACCAAAGGGATGGAGCACCTCTCCTGTTAAGACAGGTTGAGAGAGATAGTGTTGTTCAGCCTGGAGAGGAGAAGACCCCAGGGACACCTTGTAGCATCCTTTCAGTACTTTAAAGGGGGTTTATGAGAAGGATGGAGAGAGACTTTTTAGCAGGGCTTATAGTGAGAGGACAAAGGGAAAGAGTTTTAAATTGAAAGAGGATAGATTTAAATTGGACAAAAGGAAGACATCTTTTGTGATGAGACTGGGGACAGGTTGCTCAAAGAATTTGTGCATTTTTCATTATTGGAAGTGTTCAAAGTCAGGTTGGATGGGACTTTGAGCAAGCTGATCTAGCGAAAGATGTGCCCATGAGATGGAAGTTGAACTAGATGATCTTTAATGTCCCTTCCAACTCAAACCATTCTTTGATTTGGTTTCTATGATTCTAGATATCCAAAAATGTACCCAATCACTGAGAGAGTGAGGATCCAGTGGGGTTTTCATTACTTTGATGTTCTGTGCCATCATGGCTACGGATCTAGCTTTTGAGTGCAAACTTACTTTAAACCATCGAGTACTGTCCAATTAAAGTTTTCCTCGTGTATTTGACAGGTCAGTCAAGAAGAATTTCTGATGTTCCCAGTTTTACAGAGAGCCACAAGACTGCTTTATTGAGGCTTTGGAAAAACAAGATCAAAGCATGTAATGAGCACGTACACAAAGATGAGGGTTATTGCACAGACAGAAGGAATAATGCATATCAACATTTCTGTGAGCCAGGTGGCATGAAAGAAGGAAGAACATGACAGTTTATTATTTGAATGTGAAAACTGCATTTTGAGAAATGTACTAGCTAATCAGAGATGAAGACCTCTGATTCTGTTTGCTTTCTCTAGAACATGTCACAAATACCTGCGTTTCATTTACAGATAGACTGAGAGTATACGGACCCATCAGCAGCCTGATGGGTATCTGATGAAGACATCAGCCTTTATTTGTGAAGCCCTAATGTCATGAAAGTGAAAAACGCAAATTTCCTATGAGAACTGTGGTAAACTAAAAGAGTTTATCAGCAGCTGCCTCTTGAAAGCTTATGCATTTACTAGTACAATTTCCCCATTTGTTACAGTACTCTCTATCAGTTCACTGACCCCAAGTTATGCTCGAGTGGCTTGATTGTAAAAAATGCGTGGTGTTTCAGAGAAGAACTCGGTAGAGGATTCACCATTTTAGTTGAACATTATGAATAAGAGCCCTTTGAGGATCCGAGTTTGTAGGTATGCAGGAATACGGAGGTATTCCCACAGGTATGGTGTGGCAAGGGATCCACAGACCAGTGGATATGAGGCACTCGCTGCTATGTAGGCAGCAGGATGAGCAGTTGATATGGAACCTTCTTTGCCCCCTCTCACCAACCATTTGCAATTCTTGCTCTGGGGTCTTGAATTTAGGCCAAAACAAATGGGGAGAAAAAAAAAATAATCCACATTTGGGACTGGGGGATAAGGGAGAAAAATTCTCCAAACATTTTTTATTTTCATTGGCAGGCACTGGACACTGCTCATAGGTTTGGTATGTCAGTCATGGTCCCAGCAGAGACCGCCCAGCACACAGGCTTGCAGGTGAAGCAATTGTTTCAGCCAGAGCCATCACCATCACAAACTTGTTTCCTGTCTGCAGTCTATTAGGTACTTACTTGTCTTCATCGTGCTAAATACAGGCAATATTATAAAACAAACAAACTCACAAAATTATATTATTGCTGTATTTCCCAAAACCAGTGATTCATTGTGACCAAAGGCCTGCAGCAAGGATCCCATTTGGCCAGTCCTGTCTTTGTATTTTCTTTAATTGCAGTATCAGTAGAGGAAAGTGCATCACTCTTTCTGTTATCTTTACTTATTACACAATAGAAGAAAACAAGCTCAGGCTCAAAACAACCCAAGAACTCCATACCACGACAAAAAAAAAAAAACAACCCAGAAAAATTAACCTTCCACATGTTTCAAGAATGTAAACAACGTCATCACATAGACATGCAGAAAACTGGTGTTACTCAAACCAAGCGCTGCCAGTTCTCCATCTAATGAGTTGCTGAATCCTGAGACAATCAGGAATTGCTCGTGAGAGCTTAGTGAACAACAACATTTGTTTTTCCTTCCGATTTCTCCTTATTAAAAGCTACAGGGAAATCACTGAGCTAGAAGGACTACCTCAATTACTCTTAATTGCTGTCCATTCTAATTAGCTCAGGCCACGGTGATCCTGCAACAAGCAGCACAGGGTACAAAGCAGGTGCTCTGCCTCTTCATGGTGCACCCCCTCCGCTTGCAGTGGAAATGCCATTGAGGCAATGTGTATGGTGTATGAGCTCATAGAGTCTGCTGATACTCATGTCAGGAGCATTTCATGTCAGAAGCAAGTTTTGGTCTTCCTGTTTTGCTTAACTATCCTCTTTTTTTTTTTTTTTTTTTTTTGGTCTATGTGTTTTGGGCAGCACTCCAAGTAATCTTATGAATGAAACTCCACCTCACAGGCTACTCTTGCAGAGCATGAGGGGTGCTACTTCTTGGATGGGAGGGTGAACGCAATTGAGGCAGCTCATCTACAGAGCAGGGACATGTGCATGGCCGAGCAGGCCAGTTACATGAAAGCAGCAAGAAACAGTTTTCTAAAATTAAGATGAGAACAGAGGACTGCCTCAAGGGTGCTGAGTGAATACTGACGCCTTTTTGAGTGAAACAGAGGAAGTAAGATAAGCCTGGTCCTTGCTATTTCTCCTTTGGTATATGTCTGCAAGACAGTTGGGGCATAACAACAAACAACTAACAGGGTTCTTTGACACATAAAGACAGCTGGAAAACAGAGCTGCAATGTGATAAACTCTGATCTATCAGCCTGGTTTCTTATAAGGTTATTCCCAAAAAAAGATAAGAAACTTACACATGATCAAATATATGGGAGATGGATATTGTTTGAGAACATAAAATATCATAAAATCAAGTTTAACTATTAGCCTTCTTGTCACCCAGTCATCTAGGACCACATTCAACATCTCTATTATTCATTAAAAATGAATAGTACAGCATTGAGAATGTTGGAATGTCCATCTCAAATCAGCTTGCAGTAAATATCAACTTACTAGTTACATAAAGGGAAACAGACTCTCTTAATACTACTGATCAGTCAGAAGATCCAGTACTGAACAAAGCATTATCTATTTTTATAAACCCCATACGAACATGATGCAAAACTACATGACAGGATTAACTTTACTACTCCAAAACTTTAAAATATTCACAGTGAAATGCACTAACTCTTTGATGTTATCCAGGTTTTAACAAATTCTTGCTTATGCATTTATGTCATGTAGAAGGTAGGTTTAGATCAGATATTAGGAAGAAATTCTTTACTGTAAGGGTGGTAAGACACTGGAAGAAGCTGCCCAGAGAAGCTGTGGATGCCTTATCCCTGGAAATGTTCAAGGCCAAGTTGGATGGGGCTTTGAGCAACCTGGCCTAGTGGGAGGTGTCCCTGCCCATGGTAGAGGGGTTGGAACTAGATGATCTTTAATGATACTTCCAACCCCTTCCAACCCAAAACCATTCCATGATTCTGTGTTCTTGAATTAGGGCGTGGTGAGAGAGAACCCTGTGCTACTCACTAGATACAATCCCATCATAATGTAAATTATCTCCACTTTTACAACATATAGAACAAGGGTGCAAATTTAAAATGCCAAGGTACACAAGGTTATTTAGGTTCTTAAAACACAGTTCTATGCCTTAGTTTCTGCAGGAGGCACCCCAAGCTCCTCTGACAGGTGTTCATGGACTGAATAGCACATGCAACTTCAGAGGAAACTAGTCCTGCTCACTGAGGTCCTGGCTTCAATACACTAGATACAATGAAAATAAATGATGCATCTTACTGTGATTTAAAGCAATGTACTTACTTACTCCTTTCAGCTGACTGCAGAAGTATTGTTTAACTCCCTGCCTTCCAACAGTGGGATGACACAAACCTACCCAAATCATTTTCAATTTAACACCGTCAGAGGGACAATGCTGTTTTAATCAGCAGAGCTGTACTTATTTGCAACAGAATTGTCTGTGACCTGAGAATGTAACTCATGAGAGATAGTAAGAAAATTCTTCACTCTCATCACATTTCTAAAAGATATTTAAAATTATTATGAGAAAGTTATGCTACAGATAGTTATTGTGAATTTCAAAAAGAGCCTGGAGCAAGAATTCCCAGAAAAAAAAACTCCACAATTTTTCACCTACTGTACTACATCTGAAATGCACGATTAGAATTTTAAGGCCTGTGAAATCAGCATGGATAATCCCAAACCCTCATAACAAACCATAACCTGATGAGAATGATGGTCTGCTGTGAGTATCTCATCTGCACCAGGCAGAGCTGCAGATAAATTGAAGATCGTCCTCCTCCTAACTCTGTTTTTCACCCAAGCTTTCCCCATGCCACTGTTCAAATATTTCAAAATAAGCCACTCCGACTTAAATGTCTAATTTACTGGAAATCTGCTGGCAACATCTTATGAGTTGGCTGAAAAACAAACAATGTAATCTCCAAATCCACAGTTTTCAATGGGGATGTTTGCTGACTTCTTTTTCTCTCTCTTAGTAGTGGTCAGCTCTGGCAGTGAAACACTTTACACACAGCCTGTGCTAGAGAAAGATCAAAAGCAGATCAGATGTCAGCACCAGCTCACGTCAGTCTCACAAGAAAGAGGAAAAAACAAAGTGAGAAGATGAGTTTTTCTTGCCATGCATCACCCTGTGCCCCTCACCCGCATGCAAGGGCACCAGGGCACAGCACAGCATCTCTGCCAGGGAACCTGGACCCTCAAAGCAAGTGGGATCATGCTGTCCACCTCTGCCCCAAAAGAACTCATCAGTATTTATTTTGACAGCACCAGGCTTTCCTCCCAGTGCTCCTTCTCACTGGGCTGCCATTGGGAAGGGAAAGAAGCGTGGGCACTGGTTTGACTTGACTGTTGAACAGTAACAGGGTTCAGGTTGAGGTCAGCCCTGCTCACAGACAGGCAGCTGATGCACACGTAGGGCCTGGCTGTCTCCAAGAGTGGGAGGTGAAACACCATGGGTCTGTACCAAACGCCAGCAGTGGCTGGTTATGGCATGGCTCTCCCTCCCTGCTCTCGCTGAACTATGTCCCATTTTTATTTGCTTGCATTTGCAAGACTACACAGACTGTGCTCTGCTAAAAATGTGTGGAAGTGTGCAGATAATGCTCTTTTTTCTTTAAGGACATGAAGCCTTTTAAAAGTTTTTAGAGGTTAACATGAAAAAAAGAGTCCCCCACCCAAGAGTCTTAAATGCCATACTCATTTTCTATGGGATTTTCCTAAAAGGCCACATTGGGACCCATATAAAAAGCAATTAGTTGAGTTTATAGCCCCCTATATCCCTCCTAGACAGGCACACAGTTGCAGCTGACCAGTGAGTACCCCCTTCACCATCCGTCCATCTCCTCTCTGTTGTGTTCTGTTCTCCCGTGCTTGTGAGTGAAAGCAGCGAGCACCCACCAATTTCGGGGCAGGATTAACCTGAAAATCAGCAAACCCTCCGCCGGGATTTTGGAGTCTCACTGTGCTGGTGTGACGTGAGCGGCTGCGGTCCATGCCCTGCTGACTCAGCTGGCCGGGCTCGCTCAGGCTGGTTGGTGGGCGAGATTGGGTTACATGGCAGAAATCATAACAAAGGCAGGAAACAGATCAGCACTCCCTGGGTTTAACACCCTCTCTGGGGACCCTTGCTGGTTTCCAGACTGTGGATGGTTTTAACCCTGTCCTGAAATGTGTCTGCGTGGCATGCTCTGATCTGGTGAAGTCAAGCCTGATACATAAAATAAAAGCAACTCAAGGCAGCGCAGGAACAGCCCCAGCAGGCGCTAGTTGGAGAGGTCCAAAGGGTTTTACACTGCTTTTTATGAATGAGCACTGAAATATGAACTCTGCTGAACAGCATCCAAATCAGAGTAACCAGACTATCACGATGGATTCCCTTGGAGGAGTTTTAGGATGACCCCCTCCCTGTTGTTCCCTGCCAGCTCTGCATGGTTTTGCCTCCCTGCAGCTGCAGAGCATCTCTGTCACCTTGCAGCCTGGCTCTCTGGTTTTTGCTCTCAGCACTGAACTTCCAGCACAGGACAGGAGGAAAACCCCAGTTGACCTCATGCAGCTTTATTTACTCTGGTGCCTAAAAGCCAGTTGTGCCCTCCACTGCTTAGTTTTGGTGGCTAAGTTGATGCAATGTGTCCATCAGTGAGTGGAAGTCTTTCATAAAACCAGTCAACTCTGCAGGACTGTATTTCATTTAAAGTAGCTTGAAGGAAGTTACATGAACACATCACTGATTCCCTCAAGTACTGTTTTTTACTCTGTGCAGGATGCTTTAGGAACAAGTCCTTCCTTCCTGTGATGTGAAGTGTTGCTCAGAGTGGGAAAGAAGGGGTGTAAGCTATCTGATTTGCAACGTGTTTGGGGAAAAAGAGAACGTTTTTCATGAGACCATAATGAAGACAGCACTACCCTTGGTCCCCTCTGGGAACTCTGATGTTCTGGAAATACTGGTCTCAAAAGGTGAAACATGGCCACTTAGAGGCTACAAATCCTTTTCATATGTAAAGCTGATAGCAGAAGGAAAGGCAAGTGTCTTACAAAAGAATCCTTGTTAATAATTTGCTTGAGTGAAGGCTGCAGGATTAGAGTGGTACCATGGCTTCCTTCCAGTAGGACTGTCCAAGGGGCACATCTGCTAAGGGGCGATAGTCCTGTAACACATCACCCTGCAAAGCTCCTGTAAATAAGCTCTTGAAATAAGGAAGAGTTTCTTAATTTAGTTTCCACTGTATTAAAAGCATATGAAAACTATTAAAAAAAAAAAAAAAGACATAGGAATATTATAGAAACCCAAACAAACCTCAAGCACACCCGCCCTGGAAATGCCTCCCATTCACAGCTTCACTGAGTATTTTCTTTTAACTCACCACAAGTCTTCCCAGAAGAACAACTGAAAAGACATTAGACATTATTTATTTTTCTTTTTATAATATTGTTTTAGAAACCTCCCAGAAGGGAGAAAAATAAAATAAATTGTTATAGTGCCACATCAGCACAATCACCAAGCTCAAAATGAAGAAGACTACAGTCATCTAAATACTCCTTTGACGCACAATGCTTTTTAATTTCACAGTCAGCTCTTCTGCTTCCTTTTACAAAGACACTTCCACTTAGTGTCTTCTAAGTCACCTTGAACACCAACTGGACATATACATATTCTTGGCAGCTCTTTTGGTTATTTTGCGTATTTGTTTTGGTAATCTGCTTACATGCGTGGGAAAGTTCATTCTGTATAGTAAATGAAAGGCTTTCATAAGAGGTCTTCTTTCCACTGGAGACACGATTAGAGGCCAATTGCTATTCAAACCAAGTGTAATAAAAAGGGCTTGTTGTGGAGAACACAGCTCTATTTCTTTTTATTATAGCCCAGAACTACTCACAGTAACCTCTTGCAAGACAACTGAGAATAAAACCAGCTCCACTATGCTGTATTTCTCAAAGCAGCTTGCCAAGAATACAAGTTTCTCAGGAGTCAGGATGCAGGGCTGCAGCAGAGGAGCAGATGTGTCTATTCCTGCAAAGGTGGGTCCTAGCCAGCACCTTCCCATCCTGCGGATCAGCACGCACGGTGGTAACACACTGAAAGAGGTTAAAACTCATGCTGTCTCTTCATCTGTTCCTGGCCCAGAGTCAAGGTTTTCTGAAGCAAGAGGTGAGCTGTGAAGTTTACAGGGTTTATTGAGTGCCAATCACCCTCTGACAACGGCAGGCATTTCCTGCAGCTACCAAATTTCCCTCCTGCATCCTCTTAGTGGGCTCAGTACTGAGACTAAGGCTGAGACGAGCTCTTTACCTTCTGCTGGACTACTCCAGATGTAACCCATATGGGCAGAGGGAATCATGGACAGACTTCCAGCCAAGCATAAAAAGGACAGGAGCCACCTCTGTTTTGCTCCTGCTACTTTTTAAAAAGCAAAAGCAGATCACAAAAAGCACCACAAAGCAGCATCTCCCCAAAGAATGTTTTTTTCTTCACCCTGATGAACTTGAACTGTGAACACCACACAAAGCACAGAGAACTTCCACAGATGTGGCTTCGTGCAGTGCTTTGGACCCTGCAGAAATGGTGGGTCTGATCAGAGCCAGCAGAAATGAAGCAAAGAAGGGTTGAATCACAGGTCTCTAAAAAATGTTCTTTACTTTGCTTCTGTTTGATGAACCAAGAGACAATGAAGACATGTGTACAGTTCTTATTCCTGCAGTATTTCGGCTGATTCAGAGCCTCACACATACCAAACTCATTTGAGCCCTCAAAATTTTCTCCTAACTTTAGCTAACCTTGACTATTTAAAGAGGCATCAGTATTAGAGTTGTCAATATTCTGGAGACATTTTTCAGCTCCTCTGCAATGAGCAGAAGAACATGATGTTTGTTTGTTTGTCTTGCCTTAAAACCAAGCTATGCTGCTGTTTTCTGCAAGACACTTAAAGAAATTTTGTATAATACTGAAATATGCATTCAGTCATTTTTATAAGTTTGCAAAAGAGGTTAATCATGCAATATCATTAATCAAGAAGAAGCCTGTTTTCTTAAGGAGACAAGTAAGTTAGTCTGTTTGAGGTAGCAAGAAGACTTTTGACTGGGGCCTTGGAACATGGTAAGCACAAGAACCACCTCTCAGATTTTTTGCTTTCCAGGAAACAATAGGAAACAATGTGCCTAGGAACATGTTTGAAACACAAATTTCCAGATGGAACCTACATACAATCTAGTCCTACAGGTCTGCTTTTGAATTTTGAAGTTGTGCTGTTAGGTAGCTCAGTACGCTGACCCAAATCCAGTTTGGTTGTATTCACACAAAACAAAGCACAAAAAGTTTAAATATAAACATTTGTGCACACAAGCAGTGACATGTAGAAACTCGTGGGGATAAGTGAACTTAGCTGTGCACAGATGCTATGCTGAAATCTTGACAGTGTTTGTTTGGATTAAAATGGCTTCAGACTGTGAAAAGTGTTAATTAAGGACAAGAGCTCTCACACTCCAAACTTGAGACTTACAGGTCAGCTTTAAAATTAAATCAGCAGTTATGTGGGGCATTATATGCTGTATTACTATCTGAAGCCAATTAACTTCTAGAGAGAAAGAAAGAAGGAAGAAAAATATCTTTTGGCCCTATGTATTATTTATTGTAACCAGGTTGTCCTCCATCATATGATAAAGCAGAAATGTGTGTAAGGAATCTTTCAGTCACTGCCTACACAGATGGTCTGAAATCATATCTTAACCCATTAACAAAATGTAAAAGGCAAGTATTTTTTCTACCATTGAGCACTTCCAAACGTAGTGTATACTGGCTGTAACAAGCCTAGCAAGTAAAAGTTTTTATGCCTATTCCATATAAACTTCAGTAGAATCTTCCATGTTCCCTGACCAAGACCTTGGCAACAAGCCCACAGATACATTATGTAAAGCAAATCAATAGTGTTTGCCAAACATTTAAAACTTCAGGTTTTGAAAAATATGCAGCAAAGCTGTGTTAAGCAGACCCTAGCATCCAGATATCCTTAAAAGAAAGCAATTCTGCCCTGCATCTTTATGCATTATGAAATAGCTGTCAGAAAAGATGCAGAGTCCTCCTATACTAGGCCTGAATGTCTGCACAAGACTTTAAACACAAAATCTCCTTACGAGCCTCAGTTGGATTGAAGAGAGGTGGATCCTTGTGTCTCGCACTCCATCTACTACAAATACTTCCATTAAGAGTCACAAGCCAAATCACAAAAACATATTCATGTTTTATTTATTTAAGGCATCAATCTCTCTCTCTGGATGAGTGGGTGGATTTTCCAGATGCATTCCTGACCAGGCTGAAGAGTATCTGCAGGACACAAACCTCTCCACACACACATTGCACAACATTTGTCCATGCTGACTCCAGGCACTGAGCAAGACTCCTTCCCACTCTCACCAATCTCCCAACCTCTCTCTGTTTTCCAGAATCTCAGCCCACTCACTTAACCCAGGCTGCAATAGGACAAACAGAAATTTCTTGGCTGTTGGCTGCTTTAGTTAAGGTTTACCCACATAGAGAAGGCTACTTGAGACTGGATAAAATTTTAATCCAAGCTTTCCTTCGGTTAATCTTTTGTACTGCAGTACAGTGGAGTTTTGACTTAGCAAAGCAACATATTGTCCCTCGTTAGTGTCTGCAACAGGCCAAATCAGCATAAAGTACTTACCCATTGTTCATTTGTGCTATTCCTTTTACTGTCTCTCTCATAGGCTTTTTTAGGCTATTATATGCTTTCCCCAGCACTTTTATAGAACATAATGCAGAGATCTGGAGTTGACAATTTCTATGTGGTAACTCAAAATGGCCAGGATGGTGATGCTATTGGTCAGCATGGAAGTCCCTTCACGCAGCATTAGCCTCTTTTGGCTATTGCCATTTTAAGGACAGATGTCTTTAAAAGAGAGAGATGCCTCGGCTCCCTCAAAGTAAGTGAAATGACTCCTACCCTAGCCTTATATTCAGATTTCATATGGAAGTCCATCTTCAGACAGAAAATTTTCTCCCTGAAAAACATCAAGAAATTGGCCAAGTACAACGCTATGATATACTGCATTCACAGTGTCACTTTCCTGGGACACTGGCCTGGCTCAGGGTTGCTGAGTGAGATGGCACAGTACAGCAGAGACAGTTAAGTCTGGGTCTAGGTCCAGGTTCCCAGGTTCAGGTCTGGGCAAAGCTGGTTAAGTTTCACACCTTCCTTGCAGCAGGTCCCACAAGAGCATGGGAAACCGGGCACCAACCATGTACAGGCAGAGAACCCAATGCAATATTAAATGATACCTCATGTCAAAATATCATGGTACTTTTGCTCTAATGCTTCTGATAGTTCAGCAGACAAAATGCTGTACTAGCAATTTAATCTGATCTTTCACCTTCCCTGGATGCTGCTGAAGTGGACAGCAAGAGACCCAACTCCTCCCTTAACTGCAGGAAGCAGGAATGGCTACAAGGGCTTTTGAGCAAGACAATCAAAGGCAGAGAGGCTTCCTAACCTGACATCTGGGGCCTTATCTTACAAGGCAGTGTGTGTGTGTGTGTGTGTGTGTGTGTGTGTGTGTGTCTGCCATGGTAACTTGTCTGTCTGTAGTCTGTCATGTCAACTTGAACCAACTATTTGCCTTGGTAGCTGCTAATTAAAGCAGTAATTGAACAACAAGTAATTGAACAACAATTTATGTTGTTCATAAATTGCTAACAAAGTAATGGCAGCAGCATCATTTTGTGCAGGCTGCATGCTCAGGGGCCTCACTCAATGGGATGCTGAGCAGCATTTGCAAAGGGCTCAGTCCCCTGCAGAATCAGGTGTGGGGACGTTAACTCTGCCATGTCACTTAATGTGGGTTTTAGAGCTCCAGAACATTTAGAGGAAATTCCTAAGATATGAAAGGAATCTAGGATACCAATGTAAGCGGCACCTGACAGGTATGTGTTTTATTTGCATGTGTTGTTGGGTTCATCTAACACATCCTTAAGAGAAAATAGCACCCGCTCTCTCACAAAACAGCAGTGTCCCTGAGTTGCTGGCAGTAAGCACAGCACAGCAGCTTTCTGACAGGGAATCATTATGAAGAGGGCACAGAAAAGCCAAAGATCCATTAGACACCTCTGAGCATTTGCAACTGCAGAGTTAGCAGCACGCAGTAAAAAGTAGAGTATAGTAGCAGCTGGCTACAAATGCAGACTTGTATTTCAAATAAAGCTTCAGAGGAGCTCGGGAATAATGCTGGTGTGTGCTACAATCCCATGGCAGTGCTAAGGTGAGTTCACTAAGGGGTATTTCCAACTATTTTTTTCTTCCTTCCCGTGATGGCTTCGTATCTGAAGTTTTCATTTATCCCAGTGTTTTCCTCTGTTACTCCTTTGCACAGAAACATAATGGTACCAAGTGCTGAAAATACAATGCTTAGTTTCCTTCCAAGGCATTCATTTCACAGGTAATTTTGTTTTGAAGTTGAACAGCCCAGAATGCAGCCTAGGTGTTCTGGCATCAAGCTGATGTTACCAAACATCATTATTTGTCCAGCTAGTTTACAAGGAAATAAATACAAAATCCCCAGGTGTTGCTTACAGTGTAGCCCATGTTTTTCATTCCATTCGTAAATACAACATGCTGTTCAGCCCACACACCTATTTTATAGCTCTAATGAAAACTGGAGAGCAAAATTCACACATAATGGTGACCATACTGCCTTTCAATTCACCCCTGTAAAAGACAGAGATTGATCAAGCAGGTATTCCTGCAAGCATTCAAATGCAATATATGAAGCAGCATGTCAAGAATTTTAATTGTACTAAATAGGAAAAGCCTGTAACTAAGAGAAAATAGATTGCCTACATAACAACACACAGCTGGAATGACTTTAGTCCCCAAGGCACTGCTAAGAGGCCTCTTTATGGGTTTGGATTAGAAGGAGAAGTGCCTTTAGCCAGGCACAGCAGGACAGATTAGAGAGGGGCAGCCTGAAACCCACAGACCTGAACGGCTCTTCCTGCTCCTGAGTAAGTTAGCACAGTACACATAGACCTGATAACTTCTTGGATCTTGCTTTTACTGCCTGACACTGATGGATTTTGGATATTCCATTTATCACACATGCCCGCTCCACTGCAAGAGACAGAAGCTACTGAGGGGAGGGACAAACTGGCAGCATGTGGGAACCTTGGCAGCTCCTGGGCACAATCCTCTGCAACAGCAACACTGCACACATGTCAGCATTTGTTTATTTATTTATTGAGACTTCAGTTCCCTACCAACTGCTCCAGTACTGGAAGTACATACTGGAAAAGAGGAGAAAGACAAAGAAACCTTACATGGGTGGTTCCTATGTATGCAGCCCCTGATGCTGGGACTGAAACCACAGCAGAAACCCTGAACCCTTGAAGGTGCTGGATTCTTTCAGCTGCTCAGGACTCACCCCAGGAGAAGGCAGGTTCACCTCCCTTCCACCTTAGCGGCCATTGCAATTAAATGAAATTTAATGAAGAGCCACACGGGCACTGCCATTCAGTGAGGATCTCATTACCCCAGGACACATGCAGGCAAAATCCTCATCTGACAAATATGGCCAGATTAGTGAACTGGAAACAACGTGCCTGACTTTCTTCTGACTTTGTGAGCATGAGTGACCGTGTGACTTTTTATTAAACCACATGATTACATGCTGCAGGCATACATGTGCAAGAATGCTGGGGGAGGTATGTGCCTTGTAGCACCTGAAATCCTTCACCGGTCATTTACAAACCATAAAGAAAAGTTGACAAATTCCTAAAGCTTAGGATTTTTTTTCTTTGTTTTGTTAGGGGCTTTAGGTTTGTGTGGGTATAGCACACCTACAGGCTGATGCCAGACATTTTTTTGGTGTGTGTTATTAGAGATGTGAACAATGTCCTGGATTTATCCAGACATAAGGACAAGAATTATTCTGTCTGTTCAGTGTTAATGAATACATGCTTTTCCTGAACTATTACAAAATTCTGAGCCATGAATTTTGCTTACCATGGTCATGTTTGAACATTTATAGGCACAAAACCCCCTCTAATTTTTAAAAATTTTCATTTTTGCTGTAAACCATTCACAAGGCTCCTAAAAATTCCTCAAACTTCCTAGTGGCATTCAATCAAAGGTGAAGAAATAATACACAGTTTCTTACTGTATAAAATACTATAAACAATGTATAGTAAGAAAACAGTTATTAAATGGATCTAGTTCAGCTGCTCCCAAGTCACTCATCAGGAGAAAAAAAAATCATATTTCCCAAATATGTTTTTTAAAGTAGTCTTTTTCCCCTCACTTTCTTTTTTTTTTTTTTTTTTTTTTTTTTCCCCGCAGGTTTCATTACTATGTGGCAGGATGCTTTATCCATTCCTGGTCCAGAAATTCCTAGATTTGATTCTTACACCTGGAATGATGCTCAGGAGCTAGACTGTCATAACTGCATAGAAGAGGCATTCTGACCCAGTCAATTATATACCCTACTAAAGATAACTAAAGAACTACCTACCTTCCTGAGGGGGGCCCCCACTAATTTTTATGCCTTCTTTCCTGTCAGCTGTTGACCTAAAGGCTATGGGGAAGACTGGAGGACCAGTGTCTTGGTGCACACTGGACCTACCTGGGGACATGAGAGACTGTCCCCTACGGACAGCTGAGCTCAGAAGAGGAATGGTGAAACTGAGGAGGATTCTGACTCATGATCTAGAGCATGAGGATGACCAAAATGGGTGCCTCTATGAAGGACAGGCTTATAGCTTCCAATTCTGGCTGTGTTTGTCAAGGGCAAAGGGTAATTATCTTACCCAAGCTGTTTAGTCTTCTACTTATCTATAATGTTCTGATCCTATCTTCTGATTCTTTGGGAAGTTCAAGGACCACTCCCCTTGTTTTCAGCTATTCCATACTGTACTATTGCTTCAAATTATGCAGTGAATAATTTCACAGTGAAATTTCTACATTAAAGACTCTATTCAGTAAAGCACAGATTTTAAGTTCTAAAAGAAAATGCACAGTGATCTCTATTCCTTCAAGTTGAGGTTCCACAAGGCCAAGTGCCGGGTCCTGCACTTTGGCCACAACAACCCCCTGCAGCGCTACAGGCTGGGCACAGAGTGGCTGGAGAGCAGCCAGGCAGAAAGGGACCTGGGGGTGCTGATCGACAGGAGGCTGAACATGAGCCAGCAGTGTGCCCAGGTGGCCAAGAAGGCCAATGGCATCCTGGCCTGGATCAGGAACAGTGTGGCCAGCAGGAGCAGGGA